>NC_060139.1:18586186-18895248 GCF_021461385.2 Schistocerca piceifrons | reverse complement strand
CTTCATCGAATCACATGGGAGCGAGTCATTGGTAGTAGCAGTATATTCAAAGATTTTTGGTTTGAAACTGGTTCTTGAAACTTAGTGACTAGATCTTAAAATTTCAGATGATGATGTGTGTCTGTCTTCAAGCGTTTGAAAGTTCTGGTTTTTTCAGCGTCACTTGTATACGTCCAATATCCCTTGTTATTCCGAAAGAGTTGCATGTACCTCATCAATATTGCAGGATAGGTTGCGCAACTGTTTTACAAGTGATCTGCTGCTTGTTTTAGCTACTATCGAATAGGCGACGGCACAACCACTATCAGTAACAAGCATTCCTCAATTCCTCAAGATATATTGTACTAAAAAAAAAAAAAAGGTCGTTTTGCATTATCAGCCTGTGAGACCTTATCTGGGGTAATCCCCGGAAGACACCACCGTACAAGGTGTTTCAGAAATGGTTCACTCGATTTCGCTGAAATGTATCTTCTACATGAATCTAAATAGAAACTTGGGGTGAATTTTAACTTGTAATACGACTACAAACTTTTAATTTTCAAAAAAATAATTTGATCTTCTACGCCGGCCTGGGTGGCTGAGCGGTTCTAGGCGTTAGGAACTGCGCGACCGCTACGGTCGCAGGTTCGAATCCTGCCTCGGGCACAGATGTGTGTGATGTCCTTAGGTTAGTTAGGTTTAAGTAGTTCTGAGTTCTAGAGGACTGATGACCTCAGAAGTTAAGTCCCACAGTGCTCACAGCCATTTGAACCATTTGATCATCTACATCTACATCTACATCTACATTTATACTCCGCAAGCCACCCAACGGTGTGTGGCGGAGGGCACTTTACGTGCCACTGTCATTACCTCCCTTTCCTGTTCCAGTCGCGTATGGTTCGCGGGAAGAACGACTGTCTGAAAGCCTCCGTGCGCGCTCTAATCTCTCTAATTTTACATTCGTGATCTCCTCGGGAGGTATAAGTAGGGGGAAGCAATATATTCGATACCTCATCCAGAAACGCACCCTCTCGAAACCTGGCGAGCAAGCTACACCGCAATGCAGAGCGCCTCTCTTGCAGAGTCTGCCACATGAGTTTATTAAACATCTCCGTAATGCTATCACGGTTACCAAATAACCCTGTGACGAAACACGCCGCTCTTCTTTGGATCTTCTATATCTCCTCCGTCAAACCGATCTGGTACGGATCCCACACTGATGAGCAATACTCAAGTATAGGTCGAACGAGTGTTTTGTAAGCCACCTCCTTCGTTGATGGACTACATTTTCTAAGCACTCTCCCAATGAATCTCAACCTGGTACCCGCCTTACCAACAATTAATTTTATATGATCATTCCACTTCAAATCGTTCCGCATGCATACTCCCAGATATTTTACAGAAGTAACTGCTACCAGTGTTTGTTCCGCTATCATATAATCATACAATAAAGGATCCTTCTTTCTATGTGTTCGCAATACATTACATACGTGCACTCATAATTTTGAGGTACTCTTCACAATTGCGCAACGGATCAAGGTTTTTATTTGCATTTCAGATATCCACTGGATATATGACATATGACAAACATCGAGACTATGATCATTTCGACTAGACGCACACTTGTAGTGAACGAGGAGTGAGCGAGCTAATCCATCAGCAGCAGAAAGAGCGCTAACAGCCTTCGCGTGAGCTAGCAGCTTATAGCTTGCTCCAGGGTACGTTAAAATCCACCCGGTGTCTCTACCTTCATTTAAGTAAAGATGGAGAGTGTTGTACAGTTCGAGGAAGGTTTCCGAAACGTACAGAAAACACCACGAAACTGTATACACTTCTTGTACGCAAGTCAGCATACCAGCCTCCATATGGCAATGGAAAACTGGAAATTTTCCTTTCCACAACTGTCGACAACCTGTGTCCACATCACAAGGCATTTTGAAGATAGTACATTCATTTCTAATTTTCAGGATGGCACACTAACCCACAGCAGTCGCCTTTTAACGTCCGCATACCACAAGTTTTTAATTAAGTACCTTCAAGAACAACATTTTCACGAAAAGTACAAAAATTGTTATTAATTAGGCGTGGGTGGATATCCTTTACTCAAATGTAACAAATATATGAGGCATCTCTTGTTAGCAATAGCATTAGGAGGTTTATTAATAACGTCGTTTCTGCAAAACCACTGTTTTATTACATGAAGCCGCATGTAAATTTTTCTTGTAGTTGGACGGTTTTCTCTTGTAATTGAAACAATAAGGAACGTTCTGGCGCATTTGATGTTGGATAATGGTACTGTAAAATAACATTTGTATTAGGGGAGAGAGTTCCACGGATACGATACGCGAAATGTGGCGGCGTCATTGAAAGAAAAACGTTTATCGCAGCCACTTGTCGCCAACTTGCTCATAGTAATGGCAGGTATTATTGTAGTGTCGGCAGACTTGCCAACACTACGTACACTAATAGAAAGAGGCGGCCAAGATGCACGCGCTAACTCACGCAAGGTGGCGTGAGATCTGAAACATGATACGTAATGAATGCTATAAAGAAAAGTACGTAGCTGCTGGAATACTTAACTTTAATCCATCATTTGTGTACAGCGTTCTTGATGATACAAGTGAGACTCTCTCTAGATAAATGCAATGTAATGCTAATGGCGCCTTGCTAGGTCGTAGCCATTGACTTAGCTGAAGGCTATGCTAACTAGCTGCTCTGCAAATGAGCGAGTCGTCGTCCGTGTAGTCGCTAGCAAAGTCGTCCGTACAACTGGGGCGAGTGCTAGTCCGTATCTCGAGACCTGTCTTATGGTGGCGCTCGGTCTGCGATTACTGACAGTGGCGACACGCGGGTCCGGCGTATACTAATGGACCGCGGCCGATTTAAGGGGATACGGAATCGGATTTTGGGTTAAAAAATCGAATTTTTTTTTATTGGCGTATTATATTCTGCCATGTTTCCTCTTTAAAATGACGTATCATACATAGCTCTACTACAATTATAACTATTTTATTTTTATATATTTGTGAGATCGGGTATTGCGCTTTAGTTATACACGTCTCTCGTGGCTGACCATGAACTTTTTGGCAGTACCTTTAAAGTGACATGAATTCAAATATCCCGGTTTCCAGCGACTATTTATACACTAGTTGCCCGAAAATGTTTCTCTCTGGTTTCCTCAAGTTACTCTTTGACTTTGTGGCGGGACTGTTTTGTAAACAGTGTGATATAAGAAAGTAGTTGTTGTTGAGTTATTTCGTATTTAGTGCTTCATTTTTCGCAGTGAAAATGCCTAGAGCTAAAGCAAAAGTATTTAAAAAGCGTGTGAACTGGCAAAAGAAAAGAAATAATGATTCATTAGCAAAGCAAAGCAGTTCATCATCATCACTGTTGGAAAATGTGAATCCACTTATTACTGATTTGCCGAACGAACTTACACCAAATGAAAACAGTGCTTCTCATAAAAAACTAAGAGATTTGGAAGAGAAATATAATTTACTTGATAGAGGGAATGAAGTTTTTGAACTCATTGATACGAATATATTGTGTGAAGCTCTTGAAAACAGTTTGTGCTGCAAAAAATGTCATGGAAACGTTTCTCTGAAAGTAGAATCCCATGTTGGCCTGGCTGCCCAGTTTAATTTAATATGCAGTGTTTGTAAATACAGCTGTAAGTTTCCAAGTTCGGTTTCAGTAACTGTAAATAATGGATACAAGAAAACTGAACTTTATAGTGTAAATATTAGGTTAGTTTATGGATTGCGAGCAATTGGTAAGGGCAAAGCAGCTGGTGATATGCTATGTGGTGTTCTAAATCTTCCAAGTGCACCTTCAAAGTTTGAAGCTTACAATTATGTACTAGGATCTGCAGTTGAAGATGTAGCACAGAAGTCAATGCAGGTTGCTGTGGAAGAAGCAGTGGAAGAAAATGACGGCAGTCGTGACCTCACAGTGGCGTTTGATGGCACGTGGCAGAAAAGGGGCCACACCTCCAACAATGGTGTTGTAACAGCAACTAGTGTTGATACTGGCAAGGTTATTGATGTTGCAATAATGTCTAAATACTGTAGGTGCACAGGCAGGCTGAAAAATGAACACAGTGATGACTGTATTGCTAATTATTATGGTAGTAGTGGTGGCATGGAGGTTGCTGGGGTGAAGAAAATTTTTCATCGCTCTTCACAGTGGTATAATGTTCGCTATGTCAAATATCTGGGAGATGGTGACTCTAAAGCATTCAAAGAAGTTTTGGAAAGCAAACCATATGGGAACAGTGTAAATATAAGCAAACTTGAATGTATAGGACATGTGCAGAAGAGAATGGGTGCCAGGCTGAGAAGGTTAAAATCAGTTATGAAAGGGAAAAAACTAGATGATGGGAAAACCTTGGATGGCAGAGGAAGATTGACTGATTCCATAATAGACCACATTCAGAACTGCTATGGCCTTGCAATCAGGCAAAATACAGGCAATCTTGAAGAAATGAGGAGAGCTATATGGGCTTTATATTTCCACACCGCATCCACGGATGAGCATCCACAACATGGTTTGTGCCCCAAAGGTGAAAACAGCTGGTGTAAATACAATAGGGGACTAACAACAGGAGAGAAATACATTCACCACCACAGTCTACCATCAGCCATCATGGCAGAAATAAAGCCCATTTTCAGAGATCTGGCTGACAGAAGTCTTCTGATGAAATGTCTTCACGGAAAAACGCAGAACCCCAACGAGTGCTTGAATAGTGTGATATGGCATCGTCTCCCAAAAACAGTGTTTGTCGGAATTAATACACTACATTTTGGTGTGTATGATGCTGTGGCAACCTTCAATCTTGGAAATATAACTAAATGCCAGGTCCTTCAAAAGTTGGGTATGTGTGTTGGTTCCTGTACGGTACGTGCTATGTTCTTTTTAGATCAGCACAGACTAAGGCATGCTGATAATATAATCAAGACATTAGTGAAAAAAGCAAGACAGGTGCAGAGGGGTGCCAAAAGAAGACTTGAAGATGATTATGAAGACTGTGAAGGGGGTATTAGCTACGGATCAGGAATGTTTTAATCTTCTTTCTCCGTTTCCCGTAAGTTTACTTTTTACTTCATCTAGGAACATTATCTCAGGTACTGGTCAACCTAGAAGTCTGAAATTTTTATGACGTAGTGGCATAGGTCCCTATTACATACTGAAACAACGATTTTTTAATTACTTGATTTACAAAAGACTTAGGGGTGATAGTCTAGTAAAAAGCGATGGAAAAAATTTACTTAAAAATAAATGTACAATATCTCTGTAAGAAAATACTTTGACAATAAACTGTTGTTTCAGTATTGTTGTAACATATGAATGCACATACAGTAAAATTTTTACCTCTCTGTCTCCAGTAGTTTGTGAGAAAATGTTCCCTATAGTAGGCATATATTAACATTGCGGGGATAGGTGATTCCGTATCCCCTTAAAACTACCACCTAGCAAGTGTGGTGTCTGGCGGTGACACCACAATTATGTCTGCTAATGTGTCGCAGATCCGTTGTCTCAGATCTATCAGATCTAGAATGCTTGTTGTGTAAACAATGTCCTAGATGAACTGCCACGCACTGAAACCCAGTGAAGTCAGATTGGGAAAGTTGGGGGACGAGGCAATGGTACCCCCTTCCTTCCTTCCGAACGAAGGCTCAGGAAAGGTCCCACGCAGAAATATGGTAACATCACCATGATCCCATAATAGGGCTACCGGGAATCATTTTGTTGGAAAATGAGTCGGGAGGCATACATGGCACCGCGAAGTTGGTCAACATGTCGGGATAGGTGCTGGCTGTCACTGTTACACGTGCGGTAGGTGGCAGCGTTGTTCATGAAATGGTGAGGATCACGTCTCTGAGCTACGTTAGTAGTGCGAGAAAGGACAGCAGGATAGCTCAAGCGGGTGGAAAATGACCCACCAACCACACCACACCACTGGCACCACCGCGACGTGGTAACTTCTCGTGAACGGAAAGTATACTACAAGACACAAACTGCATCGCATCGAGCTGGTGTGCCTCAAGTGCAACGTCGAAGATACAGATTTACATCGTTTTGAGTGTGGGGCGGCAGCAGTTGTCTGAATCCTCGTACAGAAGATTGTGGCTTTCTACATCGGTGTACCCCCACATTACGTATCTCCTACCATGCTGGTATATCCTGACACGACTTGCGTTCCATCGTCTAAGTGGCATGCCATCACATGAAACAGTGGCATGTTCCAGGAAGACAAAATCCGGCGGACTTCTGGACACGCCTCCAAGTACACCGCCACACCCTTCGCCTACATCGACGTTTTCGGGCCACCTTGGTATATTCGCCAACCCGCCTGGGAGCTGGAATCTCAACGAAACGTGCCAACGAAGACTGAAAGATCCTACGTTCCCCTTCTAATGGTCAATGATAGAATGAACGTTGTTCGGACGGCGTGACAAAGTGGAGAATGGCGCAGGAAGTATTACTAATTTATTTCACTTCTCTTTTCCCGTCATCTTCTCCTCTTTTTCCCTTACACATGTTTATCGTATTCACGGATAGCTCTGTATCGCAGCCTAAATGTTATTTTTTTTTCTCGTGTGCTCCCCCTTAAATGATATTGAGACTGAGTTACCCAACAACTTGAAAGGTCGAGTTCTTTCGTTATACGGATATGTATGTCTCCAATTCTAGTCCAGGCAGCCCGTTGTTTCCGATCCGTTGTCTACACAGGGTGTTACAAAAAGGTACGGCCAAACTTTCAGGAAACATTCCTCACACACAAAGAAAGATAATATGTTATGTCGACATGTGTCCGGAAACGCTTGCTTTCCATGTTAGAGCTCATTTTATTACATAATGGAAACACACAGCAACAGAACGTACCAGCGTGACGTCAAACACTTTGTTACAGGAAATGTTCAAAACGTCCTCCGCTAGCGAGGATCCATGCATCCACCCTCCGTCGCATGGAATCCCTGATGCGCTGATGCAGCCCTGGAGAATGGCGTATTGTATCACAGCCGTCCACAATACGAGCACGAAGAGTCTCTATATTTGGTACCGGGGTTGCGTAGACAAGAGCTTTCAAATGCCCCCATAAATGAAAGTCAAGAGGGTTGAGGTCAGGAGAGCGTGGAGGCCATGGAATTGGTCCGCCTCTATCAATCCATCGGTCACAGAATCTGTTGTTGAGATGCGTACGAACACTTCGACTGAAATGTGCAGGAGCTCCATCGTGCAGGAACCACATGTTGTGTCGTACTTGTAAAGGCACATGTTCTAGCAGCACAGGTAGAGTACCCCGTATGAAATCATGATAACGTGCTCCATTGAGCGTAGGTGGAGGAACATGGGGCCCAATCAAGACATCACCAACAATGCCTGCGCAAACGTTCACAGAAAATCTGTCGTGATGACGTGATTGCACAATTGCGTGCGGATTCTCGTCAGCCCACACATGTTGATTGTGAAAATTTACAATTTGATCACGTTGGAATGGAGCCTCATCCGTAAAGAGAAAATTTGCACTGAAATGAGGATTGACACATCGTTGGATGAACCATTCGCAGTAGTGTACCCATGGAGGCCAATCAGCTGCTGATAGTGCCTACACACGCTGTACACGGTACGGAATCAACTGGTTCTCCCGTAGCACTCTCCATACAGTGACATGGTCAACGTTACCTTGTACAGCAGCAACTTCTCTGACGCTGACGTTAGGGTTATCGTCAAGTGCACGAAGAATTGCCTCGTCCATTGGAGGTGTCCCCGTCGTTCTAGGTCTTCCCCAGTCGCGAGTCATAGGCTGGAATGTTCCGTGCTCCCTAAGACGCCGATCAATTGCTTCGAACGTCTTGCTGTAGGGACACCGTTCTGGAAATCTGTCTCGATACAAACGTACCGCGCCACGGCTATTGCACCGTGCTAATCCATACATCGAATGGGCATCTGCCAACTCCGCATTTGTAAACATTGCACTGACTGCAAAGCCACGTTCGTGATGAACACTAACCTGTTGATGCTAGAACTGTAGAGCAATGAGTCGCATGTCAACACAAGCACCGAAGTCAACATTACCTTCCTTCAATTGGGCCAACTGGCGGTGAATCGAGGAAGCATAGTACATACTGACGAAACTAAAATGAGCTCTAACATGGAAATTAAGCGTTTCCGGACACATGTCCACACAAGATCTCTTCTTTATTTGTGTGTGGGGAATGTTTCCTGAAAGTTTGGCCGTACCTTTTTGTAACACCCTGTAGATCTGAGGATGGCTCATGTCGAACCGAAACCGGTCATTTTTAAAACTTAGTCAAGACGTATAATAAGTCCCATCTATATAGGCGTCACTAGGTTCTGTGCGGGAGTGTTTAATACTGTTATGATACAACAACCTCTTTTTCGGGTCATATCGACCCGAAGGTTACGGCAGGGTTAGGAGAACCGCCGCAGACGAGCGGACGGCGGCTGAGACAGTTGTGCCGCAGAGGAGGCGGGCCGGCGTCACGCAGACGCTGCGTGCCTGCCGCAGGTACGGACTGGCGAGGCCAGGCCTCGGGGATCGATGCACAGAGCTGCGAAATCCATATCGGAATGGCGCGGAGTGGCGCGGCTCGGCGCGGCGCGGCGTGGCGTGGCGCGGGAGGCGATCGGTGGTGCAGCGGGAGGCGGCGCGCGTCTGGCGCTCCCAGGGCGGCGGAGGCGGCGGCGGCGGGGGCGGCGGGGGCGGACGCATTCCTCGCGGGCCGCGCCCGGCCGCTACCTGCCGACACCGCGTGCCGACACACCGCCGCCGCCGCCGCCGCCGCCGCCGCCACCGTCCAGGGATATCTCCCGCTGCCGCAGCCTCCTGCCACCGTGCTGGAGCACTCGTCCCGAAGGGCTTAAGAACCACGAAGACGAAGGTTACCACGCAAGGATTATGCAGGCTTGCTGACAACTGGCTTACTGCGATTTCTTGTTGTTGTCTCTGGAACATTTCCTGTCCCGTTTTCGTCTCTTGCGGCAACGGCCTTGTCGCAGTGGATACACCGGTTCCCGTGAGATCACCGAAGTTAATCGCTGTTGGGCGTGGTCGGAACTTGGACGGGTGACCATCCAGCCGCCATGCGCTGTTGCTATTTTTCGGGGTGCACTCAGCCTCGTGATGCCAGTTGAGGAGCTACTCGACCGAATTGTAACGGCTTCGGCCAAGAACACCATCATAACGACCTGGACAGCGGTGTGCTGACCCCACGCCCCTCCTATCCATATCCTCTGCTGAGCATGACGCGGCGGTCATACGGTCATGGTAGGCCACTCGTGGCCTGAAGACGGAGTGCTTTTCGCCTCTTGCTGTGAATGACATCTTCAGAAGCTACACAAATACACTGAAGGGAAAAAAAGAAAAGGAAAGCGCTCTCCAAGACTGTATTCAGCGGCACTTGGCAATAGTCCGCAGCTCGTGGTCCCGCGCCCGGGTTCCCGGGTTCGATTCCCGGCGGGGTCAGGGATTTTCTCTGCCTCGTGATGGCTGGGTGTTGTGTGCTGTCTTTAGGTTAGTTAGGTTTAAGTAGTTCTAAGTTCTAGGGGACTGATGACCATAGATGTTAAGTCCCATAGTGCTCAGAGCCATTTGAACCATTTTTGAACTTGGCAATAATACGTGCATACTGAGGGCTTTTCACGGTCACCAGAAGGCGCTCGGTAGGTCTATCTGTGGACCCTCTGTTTTTGACTTCGCATGCCGTACCCGTTCTCAGTTTAGAGGTGAATAGTGTTTGAAACTGAGCCGTGGCTGGCGGGACTAGTTCCAGGGCTATCTTTGGTTAGGCACTATCGGTTCCCTCTGGCAGAAGTTGGTATTTGGAGCCTGGGCCGGCTGAGGATATAGCGGGCAGGAGGGAGTGGAAAGGGGCAACGAAGTTGGGCACGGCAAGCGGAAGTGCGCGTATTAGCGAGACGTTGGAGAGGCGACAGCGAGCACGGTGTGCCCGAGTACAGTCGTTAGTTAACGCTTGATCGTACTGGGGTCAGTAACAGCGGGCCGGCACTGTGGCCTCTTGGCAACCTGGTGAAGCTATGAATGTGCTCTCTTCCGTGAAGGGACACGCCGTTACTATCGGATTAAGCAACCCCTGGTGTCTTCGCCACATCGATCCAGCAGCTGGCATCAAGTTAAGTAATTCAAGTCCTACCAACTATTAGTAAAATATGATGATGATTGCTATTGAGGCAGCAAAGCTTTGCAAGGACTGTGATGTGATATTTGATGCCTCTTATTAAGTATGTGCTTCGCCCCTTAATAGTATTGTTCTTACTTCAGCTGGCAAATGTCTAAAACATTGATACGTGTGCGCAGCCTTACCGAACGATCTATATCCCGTGTCTAAAGATTGCCGTGTGGTACCTTACAGGCCCACATGAGGTGCTCCATGTGATGCTTGGGTTTTAATGAGCCAGAGCCGTTTGCATCATTCGTGTACATGGTTCTGCTTAAAGAAATGAAATCAGTTTTTGTCAATTTCATCTAAATAGTTTTCTGTATAAGTTTGAGTATTAAGGTTAAGGAAGGTTCCCTGTTGTCCCTTCTGATTTATGTTTCAGAGATCGGAAGCAGTGGGCCACCGAAGTGCAGAGCCTCCCCTTTTAAATTGCTAGCGGGCGTACGGGCGGTGGACTTGGTCTGAGCTCGCGTGTGCTGTTCGCCTCCGATTGCGGTGTTCTGAACGGGGTGGAAGTACAAACGGAGTCTACATCTTAATTCGAAGATAAGTACTCAGTCGCCTGCACCGTTCGTGGCGAAGCCGCGGCCTCACAATCTCGCGCCTCAGTTACTGTACAAGCTGCAGTTTTCTAAAACTTGTGGTGGCTCTGCAAGGTTGTTCGGGTTAAATGTTTTAAATATTTGTCTTAAGAATTTTGAAGGATTTCTAGAAGAATGTGCCTTAACTGAAGCCGTTTTCTGAAATTGCGGTGCAATTCAGAGTTAGTGGCGTATGTCAATTTTGATGAGGAAATAATAGGGTTATTACTGATCAAACTGTCTATAACCTTGTAAAGTTGTGTAGTAATATCTCGCCCGGGAGAAGCGGTTTCCAATCTGTGTGAAAATAATAATTGATTTCCTGGTTACTTGATGTAAACTTTATTTTAAAAGATTTACTTGGCCTGAGTGGCGGGTTTTTAAATGTTGTTAAAGAGACTAATTCATTTGTGGTCTTATATAACAAGCAGTTTGTAAAGTTTGCCTGAATGGCGTTTGTTAAAGAAATTGTTATCTGATTTAAGATCGTAATTCTCTTAATGATTTATCTATGATGCAAATAAATATGTTGAAATGAAATGGTCACTGTATGGGTCAAAAATTAGAAATGATGTGCCAATGGTAGCAGAGCGTGATTTCGATCCAAGGACCTCTGAATTATGGGCCCGGCACGCTTCCACCTCGGCACACCGTGCTCGCTGTCGTCTCTCCAACGTCTCACTAATACGCGCACTTCCGCTTGCCGTGCCCAACGTTGTTGCCCCTTTCCACTCCCTACTGCCCGCTATATCCTGAGCCGGCCCAGGCTCCAAATACCATCTTCTGCCAGAGGGAACCGATAGTGCCTAACCAAAGTACAAGTCGTAAGTCCTGCCACGGCTCAGAAACATTCATGTCAGGCTACAACCGTGCCCCACCGGCGAGTACCTGCTCCTATTGAACAGCTTCAGAGATTTGAATAGAGCCTCATTTTGGGCCCGCAGTAAGGTGAATGGACACATTGACAGAATGCTACAGATGATCGGCATAGTGCATCGGTGATGTGTCGTTGCTTTCACCAGTGGTCTCTGGGACGTTCGCTCACCCGTAGACCAGGTTCTGGTCGTCTGCGTAGTGTAGGCACACGTAAAGATTCATGCATTGTGATTCCAGAAGTGGTCGAGCGAACACCATCTAGGAACTAAATCGGGACACATATTACACTGCTGCGCCACCTAGGGTCATTGGGAACCGTCTCCTTGCAGTACAACTAAAACCACGTGTGCCTCTGGCTTGGCTACAGTGTTATGTTATGTTATGTTAACCGGGGACCTAGAAACGACGGAGAGGCTCTGTCCCCGCCGCAGCCGCGTAGTCCTCAACCCCACGACGACTGTCGCAGTAGACTTCACCCCCCCACAGCCCCACACCGAACCCAGGGTTATTGTGCGATTCGGCCCCCGGTAGACCCCCCAGGGAACGTCTCACACCAGACGAATGTAACCCCTATGTTTGCGTGGTAGAGTAATGGTGGTGTACGCGTACGTGGAGAGATTTTTTGCGCAGCAATCGCCGACATAGTGTAGCTGAGGTGGAATAAGGGGAACAAGCCCGCATTCGCCGAGGCAGATGGAAAACCACCTAAAAGCCATCCACAGGCTGGTCGGCTCACCAGACCTCGACACTAATCTGGCGGGTGGATTCATGCTGGGACCGGCCCTCCATCCCGCACGGCCAACTGGGCGGACTTGGGCTACAATAGTCACCACGAAACCGCCAAACACTGCCTCTCTGATGTCGTGGCTCGATTGCTGAGTGGAACAGCGCTGTCTTGTCGTTAGTGATAAGAGTAAGTTCTGTCTGTATACGACTGATGAAGGCCCGTTTGCATGTCGTAGAGTTCCCGAGGCACCTATCTGTGGTTAGAACCTTTTGTTCTGTTTTTTGAGTCATCGGTTTTCTAAATCGTTTGGTTTGGCCCGCCACGCATTTCTCTCCTGGGCCAACCTTCTCATCTCAGAGTAACGCTTGCGACCTACGCTCTCTATTATCTGCTGGATCTATTCCAGTCTCTATCTTCCTCTAGAGTTTTTACTCACATCAGCTCGCTCTGTCACTATGGAAGCTACTTCGTGATGTCTTAACAGATTTTCCTTTCTTCCTGCCAGTGGTTTTCATGTATTCCTTTCCTCAACGATTCTATGGAGGGCCACTTCATTTCTTATGTTATCAGTGTACATAATTTTCAATATTCTTGTCTATCACCACATCAAAAATCTTCCATTCTTTTCTTTTTCGCTTTTACCGCAATTCATCTTTTACTGCCTTACAATGCTGTCCTCCAGACGTGCAATTTCAGAACATTCTTCCTCAAACTGCAGCCTGTTCTTGATACTAGTTCACTTCTCTTGGCCAGGAGCGCCCTTTACGTCAGCATTAATCTGCTTTTTATGTCCTACTCACTCTGTCCGTTATGGGTTTTTGCTGCCTAGGAATCAGAATTTCTCAAAAATGAAATTTCCACTCTGCAGTGGAGTGTGATCTGATTTGAAAGTTCCTGGCTGTTCCAGTCTCGGTTCGCACACAGTTCTAATCTGCCAGCAAGTTTCAGAATTTCTCAACTTCATCTACTTCGTGATCGCCAGTCTTGAAATTAAGTTCAGCGTTGTCCTCATTTCCGCTACTTCTCATTACTTTCTTCTTCGATTTAGTCTCAGTCCATATTCTGTACTCATTATACTGTTCATTCCATTCACCAGATCCTGTAATTCTTCTTCAGTTTCAATGAAGACACCAGTGTCACCAGCGAAACTTATGATTGACAGGGTTTACTTTGAACCTTTCTCTTATTGTCTTCATTGATTCCTCGACGAATACAATGAACAGTAGGGGCGAAAGACAAAACCCTAGTATTAGACTCTTTCTAATACGAAACCTTCATTCTTGACTTCCTCTATTATTTTACCCTCTTAGCTCTCTTATATATTGCATATTACCCACCTTTCCCTAAAGCTTAGCTATATTTTTCTTAGAATTTCGAATATCTTGCAGCATTTGACATTGTCGAACGCTTTTTCCACATCTACAAATCTTTTTGATGTGTCTTGATTTTTGTTTAGTCTTGTTTCCATTACCAATCGCAAAGTCAGAATTGCCTTTCCTAAAGCCGACCTGATCGTCATCTAGCGCATCCTCAATTTTCTTTTCCATTGTTCCTGTAAGCAACTTTGATGCATAACCTGTTAAGTTTGTAATGTCCCACAGCAAATACCCTCTACCACGCACCAATTAATCATTTTCAGTCAAACCATCCACATTCATTCACTTTGGAAAAGTTATCTGATCTGATTTTCTCGTAATATATGCAGCGACAGCTCGTCGACGCCAAACTATTTTCTAGTGCGTTTATTCTTTGAAATAACAAAGATGCATATATGCATTCTCCATGGTTGTTAGACGGTAACTAGGACAGCTTCAGGAGTATCTGTTGAGGGATTGACGTGTTTCTGAGAGATACATATTATGCTTTTTTTCTCGCTAAAGCGAGCCAATCAACATTTGTTTTGAAGAGTAAGAGATTGTAAAAGGAAAATAATTAAGGCGTGGAATCACCGGAGATCTGGACATGTAATGGATTTAATACACGATATCCTCCATAAATAAGGTTTGTGCCTTTTTTGTTCTGGAGTGAATGAACTGATGAGTTTTTTTCAGAATCATTTGTTGATCACGTTTGCCCTGTAATTAGTGGGGAAGTTTCAGCTGTGTTGAAGAGAGCCTGCAATCACTGAGTCTGTGTTAAATCGTCCAAAAAGGCTTCGTACACAACTGGAATTCGTAATCTTTCGTAAAAGGAACAAATTGTCCAAACGATTGATTCTCTCGACTGACTGCAGTGTTTGACAGTAATAATAAATGTAAAGATCTCTTACAGCAAGCCAGCCGCTGATTACCAAGAAGAAAGACTTCACCAAAGATTTTATTTGGCTGATTTCACGTAATGAAATATTATATTAAAAGCCGTACATAGATAAAGGAGAGAAAGAGAGAGAGTGAATGAAAATAGACATAATACTAATAATCCTCCATTAGTCTAATTTTTCGCCTGTCTTATCACGGATCAGCCAAGAGCTGGGAGGGCCTTTCTTTACTGTATAGATTTATGTGTGAAGGTGAAGGGATCTTAAGGGCAACAGATACACGTCTATACAGACAAGACATTACACAGAGATAGCGGCTAGCTGCATTAATCATCTATTCTTAGATAAAGAGACGGCAACTTATTATCCGAACAGTTAAAAATGTTAAAAGTTGACAGTGCGATAATTATCGCACTTGTCAGCTCTTGGGGTCTTCGGAATTGTATGGATGATATTTAACCGAATGACAGATGGTACATCGCATAGGGAACTTACATCGACAAAGACTCACTCAGGAATTGCAGATGGCTGGAACCAAAGACAATATTGAAGAAGAAAGTAGCCAGTGAGGTACTGGTAGTAAGGAAAAGTAAAGTATCAAACCGGAAAAGGGGTCTCAAAATACGGAATAGAGAAACAAAAAACAAATCCTTATAATACATCTTTACACACATGAACAAATTGAGCCCTGGAAATATATAATCAGAAAAAAACATCAAGCAAACTATTTAATAAAACGATACCATATCGAATTCTGGGAGAGATTCATTGCTAATACTGAACAAGACATTCATGGAAGACAGAGTATAGCATTCAAACTTAAGAACCATATCAATACTGCAGTGGAAGCTGTTACAAACACTAATATAATAACAGAAGATCAAAATCTATGCTATGACAAAAATTTGTGATATGATGAAGACAGTGAAGAAAGTTATTCTATAAAAATTGACAATAGTTATGTAGATCAAATAGACATAAGAGAATTAAAAGCAGCCTTAAATATTACAAAAACATGAAAACTACTGACCTAGGTGGCATTAATGCTGAATTAATCAAATGTGGGGGAACCATTTTACGGCCTTGCTTCCTCCATTTTTTAAATAAATGTTGGAAAAACATTTCTGTACCTGAAGACTCGAACACAGCTAAATTCTACACGTAAAGTAGGCAATAGGAAAGACATAGGAAATTATAGAGGAATAAGTTTACTAAATGCAGGATATAAAATTTATGGGAAAATTCTTAAACTGATACAATAATCTGAGGGGAACAATCAAGGACGTTCGTGTAACGGTAATAAAGATGGTACGACAGATTATTGAGAAACGTCGAGAAAATGGGCTTAGAAACACGTTTAGCATTTATAGATTTTGAGAAAGACTTTGATACCGTAAAAAGATCCCTTCTGAGGCAATTATTGGAAATAAAAAGTTTCCCTAAACATGTTATTAACATTGTAATGAGTCTGTATGTAAATACAAAAATATTTATAAGTTCAGGTTCGAAAATTTCTGATGAAATTTTAATAAATGAAGATCTTCGACAAAGGTTGCAGTCTATAGTCCACTTTATGTAATATATATATTGACGACGTGGAAAGATGAACTACACTTGGGAATTAAAACAGGACCTAGCGTCCCACACAATATATGCTGATGATGAGATATTATACAAGAAATTGAAAACAACTTACAAACTACACTAGGTAGATTTGAGCAACAACGCAATTGTTTACCATTTAGTTATAACTGTTAGTAGAAGATAATGGCTTTCAAAGTAAAGCAGTAAAATCGGAGGTAATAATAAATGAGAGAATTTTGGAACGAGTGTCCACTTCAATTTTTCAGCATGTTATATTAGTTTTAACTGTGACAAAGACATTGAGAAGAAGGTTAATAAATATCAGGCTATCTGAGGAACAATTGGAAGAACTTTGGGGGAAAAAACAAGAAAAGAGACACAAATGAAATTATATAAAGTTATGCCTATACCTTCTCTTCTATGGTTCCGAATCGTGGACAGTAACGAAAAAAGAAAAATTACTTATACGAGCAGCAGAGACGAAGTTCGTGAGATATGTAATACGCTGTGATAAAGTGGATGAAAAAAGAATGAAACAATAATGTCAGATTTTGTAATCTTTTATGTTGATGAAAAGATGGAAGAGAAGATCGTGTTGATGAATGACTTAAAACAGAGTGCTGAAAAAGATAATGAGTTACCGGCCGGCTGGAAAGAGAGAACTTGTTAGACCTCGCAACAGGTGGATGAATAAGTGATAGAGACCGGAACAGGTGATTACAACGCTTAATCCTTTGAAGGAGATGATGATGAGGTACTAAATGTGCTTCGTTTAGAGGTGGACAACGTTTATAACTTTCATTCTAGGGTACAGCCATGTCTCACCGACGAGTACTTCTGTTGAACAGCTTCACTCATTCGATGGGGACTGAATAATGGGCCTGGAGGAGTGGAAGTATCGATGGACAACTGTATATGCTCGTCGCAATATGTCGGTTGTGTGTCGGTGTTTAGCACTGGTCTGTCGAACATTCTTACATCCGCGCACCGGGTTCTGGATGTATGCGTAGTACAGATGCACGGTAAGGACGAAGCACTTGGCGAGCAGCAACGACCGACCAAATATCATCCAGGAATGGTATCAGGCCACATGTTGCACCTGCTGTCATCAGGGATAGTTGTGAAACTTGTGTTTCTAGCAGGACTAAGATCACGTGTGCCTCTGGGCAGGCTACCACTGACACATCACGCCACCAAGCACGGCTACTCTGATGTCGTGGAAGAGTCGACTGGAGATTGGAATGGCGCTTTGCTGTCGTCAGTGATGCGAACGGTTTCTATCTGTATGCCAGTGATGTTCGTTCACGTGTCTGTCATTGGCCTGGTGAGCTGTCTATTCCAGAGCGCGTTCGCCCACAACACGGAGGTCCCATCCAAGACTTCATTGTGTTTGCGCCATGAGTTGTAACTTGGGTCATATTTGGTGTTAATACAGAGTAACTAGCGCCCGCAGATTTGCACAAGATGTTGTCTCCGTGCTACTGCCATATCTTCGTCAGTAGGGTGGTGTCCTTTTCAGTAGGAAAGTACAAATCCGTATACGGCTGCTGTCACGTAACGTGCTCTTCGCGGTGTAAGCTGCCTGCCCTGACCTGCTCGGTTCATTATCGATTTGCATCAAAAGGAGCAAGATTCTTGGGAGAACTTATAGGCTGATGTCATTCGGCTCCTTTCTGATAGTATGCATGTGAGAATACGATTGATACACCATGTATTTGTACGACTGCCTGGACGCACTTTACTGTGACTTTCGTGTTTCATTAGATCTGAATTTCTGTTCGTATAGTCTTACAGTGATGAAAGACCTGCTACATCACCTGTCAATAAAGTGCCGTTGTGCTTGGGGGTAGTGCATTTTTTCCCAGTAGTGTAAACAAGATTTAACAAAATGCAACATACACTGACTGACGTAAAAGGTGAAGCAACCAGAGGATTTGGTCGGTTAACAATGTAACTTCGCACACTTACACACCAACGGCAAGTTTGTAAATAGCTGGAGATGCAATTCTCTGTGACTCATAAAACGGCAGCCAGGGTACAGTGTTGGTGTTTAGTATTGTTACCACGCCTTGTAGTATTTAAAAAAGGGAGTGAATAGTGACGGATGTTGACTGATCACTGTGAAGGACATGGAGAAGCTGCGTACTCGTGTAAGACAGCGTTATGCTTTTGGCCGTCTGGTCCAGTTATTCAGTATTCAGATATATGATAATGGACTACCTCTTATATATTTTTCCTCAAGTAATGGACTGAGAAGTACTACTTTTCTTTTCTTTAGAGGGCGAGGACACAGATCAGCAACAGATTATGCGATGGCCAACATTAAAATATGAATGCAAGTTCAGGGTGTTTGTGTTTTCAGAGGTTGCGATATTTCATAGGATCTCTACATACCAGTAGCAAAAATAGCTATGCTCTCTGGATGGAAAAAAACAGAGTTGAGACAAGAAGGAAGAAGGTTTTGCAGTGTACCTATTACAGGATGAGAGCATAAAACATCTACAGCAAATCTTTGTCCAATTCAGACAGACACAAGTTTGGAAATCGAATAAGTAAATGTTAAAAACAGTGTATTGAACAGACCGCAAATGAGTCAGTAGGAAAAGAGAATCAGAAAAGAAGAAGGAACTCAGAGTATGGAGCGAAGACATCGCAAAAGCAGTCTAGGAAAGAAAACGACCTTGTCACATATATCACAGAGGAAAACACAATCTGCGAAACAAGAATATAAAGATAAAAGAAATAAAGTAAAAATCACTGTCAAGAAACCGAATAAAGAATCCTGGTGTAAATTTGTGAGCAGAGTTGAACATGACAGCCATGGAAGGCAGTCCGTATCTTACAGGATGAAGCGTTGAAATTAAACAGAAAAAGAGATAAAGTTAAATATGAATCAGAATAAAAATGGAGTGCACATTATAAACAGCTCTAGTGCAATAAACACCTAGCTGTAGGGGAAGACCCCTTACAACGGATGAACCATATGACGCCTATCTCAAAATGATCCAAGAAATAAACACGACCCTTAAAAAAAAAAGTAATGAAACCGGAAAGTAGCAGGCTCCAACGGCATAAATGCCGACTTACGTAAATACTGGGGATCATTATTACAACTTAAACTTCTTGATTTACGTAATATGTGTTGGCAAAGACACCAAATCCCAAAACGATGGACAGCTTCATATGTCTTTAAAAAAGGAAAAGTAAATGAATGCAACAATTTTCATGGAATAACATTAGCGGACGCAGCTTATAAGATTTACGCCGAGTAATAAATCAAGGTGTGCAAATTATCGCCGAAATTTATTATCTGAATAACAAAATGGTTTCATAAAAGCAAGATCCTGCACTGATAATGCTTTCATACTTAAATAAATCTTAGAAAAACAAAGAGAGTTCAATAGATAAACATACATCGCCTTTATAGGATTAGAGAAAGCCCATTTCGACCATGTAGACGGGAAGATATTATGGAACATATTACACAGGAATGGATATCGTCCGTAGCTAATCAAGTTGATAGAAATCCTATGTAAACGTACAAAAGTTTGAATATAGACTAACCATGCGGTATCAGAAGATAGCAATAAACGAAGGGGTTTGACAAGAGTGTCACCCACACTTTTCAGTATATGCATTGATGATACGATTGAAACATGGAAACAACAAAGTGACCCGGGATTGAGATTACAACATAAATGTTTCTTAATACGAGGTCCATCTATAGACTGAACTAGATTTCTGAAGAATACAATATAAAAATATGAATTCCGCAGTAAAAAACGGTGACTTCCAAAGGGACAAAACTGCCGAGAACTGAGAGCATAATAAGAAACACACCCACTGTACAAGTTGGTCACTTGAGTTACCTTGGAAATATTATGAGCTACCAGAGTGAAATCGATACTGAAAACAAACTCTAGCAATATCGAATTATATAAGAAACAATCAAGAGAACATTGAGAAATAAAGCGAGAAAAGACACAAAAATAAAGTTTTAGAAAGTAATAGCCACCCCACATTGCTTTTGGAAGCGAAACCTGGACAACTACTGAAAAGGCAGAAAGTAGAAACCAAGTGGCAGAAATGAAATTCCTAAGAGGAGTTAAGGGTGGTACAAGATTAAGTAAACTACGAAACGAGACATAGGAGCAGAGCTTTGGATATTTGGTACACAAAGAATGCCAGATTCGGGACTACCAAACAACCTTTAAAATTTAAAACTTTAGGTACACGATCAGTAGGAAGACCAAGAAAAGTATGGCTGGTACTTAGAAGACACAACAAGTCTATGACCTAGACCATGATGAAAGAAGGAAAATAATTTCGATGTCACAGTGGTCCCGTTTTGGACATCATGGGGACGCCAGGGCAGGCATAATAGTCAAAGTTTCCGTCGACCACGTCTGATCAGTGAAAGGGATGACTGTCGTACTGGGCACCAGCCACACTGTAACCCCTTCAAAACTACGCCTGCCACCCAAAAACATGTAGTGGTCTCCCTGTAACTTACTCTGTCTTCCGGCACCAATGTTTGGAGTTTACCAGCACTCTATGTGACACGATCGTCACGTGCAAAAACTGTAGTTAAAACCAAAGCGCAAATTGCTGAGTTTGTAACGGTGCTATGATCGGAATGCGTGGATTACCCATGAATGGTCTGGCATTGTGTTTAGTGGGCTAGGTGACCATGGTCGGCTAGTATGGCGGTGACCTGGGGAGAGGTCTCAGTCTTGAAATGTGTTTGATAGCCACAGCGGTGTTACTCCTGGTGTCAAGTTGTGGAGAGCCACGGCCGGTAGCGACTGAGGGAACTCTGACGCCACGTCAGGGACATCTTGCGCCGTCATATCCATCGTGGTGGTTTTTTCAGTAGAGCCTTGCTGGTGTCTCCTTGATTTGTCCACGTGGTGTTCAGGTACTCATCTGGCCAGATGGAGTCCCAGATCTGTCACTGTTACATCTGTGGCACCAGCTCGGACGTAATCTCTGTACCTGTGCCAGTATACAGGATCTCAAGAACTAGTTACAACAGGTGTGGGCGAGATTGCCTCAACAGCAGAGATGCAACGGCTTTATGACATCTTTCCCAACTGAACCAGCGTGTGCATGCAGGCCAGAGGGAGAGAACCGCATGATCGTAAGTAGGATCATATTGCTGAGTTCTTTGTCGATTTCATTCGATATTGTAATCACTGGAATAACATCGCATACCCTGTCAATCCGTAAACTGTCATTTCGTACCTTCCTACCATTCTCAGTGCTTCACGTCTTGGGTCAGTCAATGTACACTATGTGATTCAAAGTATCCAGACACCTGGCTGAAAATTACTCACAACTTCGTGGCGTACTCCAACGGTAATGCTGAAATTCAGTATGGTGTTGGCCCATCTTTAGCCATGATGACAATTTACACCCTCTCAGGCATACGTTAAATCATGTGCTGGAAGGTTTCTTGGGGAATGGCAGCTCATTATTCACGGAGTGCTGCAGTGAGGAGAGGTATCGGTGTCGGTCGGTGTGGCCTGGCACGAAGTTGGCGTTCCAAAACATCCCAAAGGTATTCTATAGGATTCAGGTCAGGACTCTGTGTAGGCCAGTCCATTACAGGGATGTTATTGTCGCTTAACCACTCCGCCACAAGCCCTGCATTATTAACAGGTGCTCGATCGCGTTCAAATATGCAATCGCCATCCCCGAATTGCTCTTCAACAGTGGGAAGCAAGAAGGTGCTTAAAACATCAATGTACGCCTGTGCTGTGATAGTGTCACGCAAAACATCAAGGGGTGCAAGCTCCCCACCATGAAAAACGCGACCACACCATAACACCACCGCCACCGAATTTTACTGTTGGCACTACACACGCTGCCAGATGACGTGCACAGGACATTCGCCATACCCACACCTTGCCATCGGATCGCCATATTGTACCCCCTGTCCACACAACATTTTCCACTGTTAAGTCGTCCAATGTTTACGCTCCTAGCACCAGGGGAGGCGTCGTTTGGCATTTACCGGCGTGATGTGTGGCTTATGAGCAGCCGCCCGACCATGAAATCCAAGTTTTCTCACCTCCCACCTAACTGTCATAGTACTTGCAGTGGATCCTGATGCAGTTTGGAATTCCTGAGTGATGGCCTGGGTAGATGTCTGCCTATTACACATTTGACGAGAGGCACCAAAGAAAGCAGTTCTACTGGAAGCCAAGTTCAAGCCCCTCACTGAGTTGGCATGTTCGTCGACTCCGGACGGACATGGTCAACACGAGTGGCGCTGGCGTGTGGACAACAACCTGTTGGAGTGGGTTCCACCTACCGCGGTCGCACACACCATATGGCAGGAGGGCGAGGAATGACTTTTGCGTATTGCAAAGGACGCAGTAACAGTGCTTATAAGTTAGTGTTGGTATCCTGGCGCTCTTATTTTCAAGTCGCAATATTATATCCAGAATTGCATTAACTGAAGTCAATGTTATCTCGCTTCGGCCGGAAGTTGTGAACATCGAGTTACGGCTTGCACTTGGGGCAATGATAAGTGAGTATTGCGTACTGATTTAGGGGCGTCCTAAAGTGAATAATGTGGTATAAAGCAAGCCGGTTCATATCTCTAAGTTCAGAGAGCATGATCGTGCAGAAGTTAAATGCAAAATAAAAATTCTTCTGCACTACGTGGTGTTTATGTTGATTCTGTACGGTTCTTGTTGTTGAACCGGTGATTCATTCATGTGTATTGTGTAGTGCTATACTCGCATGTATAAAAGAATTCTTTATGTATGTACGTGGTGATCACTTAGATGTAAGGGCGGACAGTTGTGTAGCATATTGATAACCGGCGTTTTGGTGATTGGGGGCAGTTATCTGCAGCAAAGTAAGTAGTAGTTAGCAGCGATTTTACTCAATTTTCTATTATACGTGAATATCTACTGGTATTACAAGTTACCATTGTCGTAACTAAAGGCCAAATGCCGTATACTGTAGAACGTTACATCGTTATTTGATTTGCCAATGTGAGGCCAGAGTGAATTGTGTTGTATTAATTTTCATTATTATTTCAAGAAGATATTTTTAGTTGTTCAACCCCTCTTCAAGGAATCTTTTGTTTATAATAGAGTTTTCTATGTTTGTCAGTAACACCCCGCCGAAACGGCACTCCATCTAAACCTCACGCAACAAACTTGAAATTATCACATGAAACTATAGGAATAGAGGAAGAATCAACAGTACAATACTAGAGCCAAGAAGGAACGAGAAGAACTGAATACCAAGAAACACAGGCTAGAATTAAAAAGATTGTAAGAGAGAGTTGGTAACACAGAACGCGCTTGTAAATCGAAAACGTAGTGGCGAAATTAAAAGAAAAATTCGGGAATGAAATTAATATTCCTTGTGACAGAATATAAATGGTTTAAGTCCGTGATGACATTGCTGTCCTCTGCAATGAAGACCGAAGACTTCCGGTATAAGGAATCGCCTTTATTCTGAGAAATCCCTTGTCAAAGAGCGCGGGGGAGCGACATAATTCTTCCCGTGGAGTGGGGAACCACGAAAAAATCAACATTACAATGGGGGACGAAATGAAAGAAATTCGGTTCCTTGGAAATAAAATTTGCACCTGACTGGCAAAGCTGGGAGGATGTAAGAATTAGATTAGCCCAGACAAAACATGGTACCAAAAAGACGTTTATTAGAGGCAAACATAAGAAAAACGTTCCTGAGACAATACGTCTGTCTTAAAGTCTTGTATCGAACTGAATCATGGAGTATGGGAAAACCTAAAATGAAGAGAGTGGATGTGCATGAGATGCGGTCTTACAGAAGAATGCTGACAGCTAAGTGAAGCGATAGGAAATGAGAATCCTCGGAGAAGTAGCGTGGAAGGGAATATTTAGAAAAAAACCAAGTAGATGGACAGTACGACAAGGCATGTGTTAAAGACATCATTGAATTACGCATATGGTAGTATCATAGCTGTAGAGATCCAAAATCGTACGGGAAGCTAGAGATTGTAATTAGTGGCGATTTATTCGTACAGGACAGAACTCGTAGTATCGGGGACCCAACAACTACAATGCCCAATTTTTCGTCGTAAAATTAATGGTATCAACTTTATAAAATATTAATTTTGTTTAAAATTATCAACACATAAACTTGGATAACTTAAGACTATGACCTCTGGAAGATACTTTTTCTTACATTTTTTTGGTCCTTACCAGAACATGTTTCGACAACTATGTGTCATCTTCAGTTGATCTTGTTTTTGTTCCCGGTAAATATTACACAAAATGTTTTGCTAGATTTTCGTTTAACGCCTAAATACTGTAACAAGTTTATATGTAATTTATTTCTGATTGCTTACCCGAAAATGCATCAATTTTGAAGATGAACTTATACGTTTAGGCTTCCTTTTATGGTTTCAATCGTTCAATATCACGTCATATGCAGAGCAGGTGGAAAAATAAGCTTCTCTGATCAACGCGTAGTTATTTTCGTATACCTCTCCCGAGAGTAGCAGCACTGGACGTTCAGTTAAATTCGTTGATCTGTGTGTCAGTATCTGGACCTGCGAGCAGTTCCAGCTAGTCAGTAATTAAGTAGAATGATAATAACCTTGAATAGTGGTTTCTCTACTCCCATTTAGTAGAAACGGAATGGCAATAGCTTCGTCACTTGGTTAGTTTAAAAGTGTATAGGACATAAGTAGATAGTGACCTAAAAATGTTATTTCACTTTTATGATGATAGACTTATTATCCGAAAAACGTAAGCTATTGTCTAAATTAATGAAATGGGAACAACAAGTTAAATAATCCGTTTAAGAGAATTGAATACTCATTTAGGGAAAGGGGCCTAAAGAACTATATGAACTAAATTTATAACAGTCGAGGGGCATGAAGGAGAAGCAGTGGTTGGGAAGGGAGTGAGACAGGGTTGTAGCCTATCTACGATGTTGTTCAATCTGCATATTAAACAAGCAGTAAAGGAAACAAAAGAAAAATTCGGAGTAGGAATTCAAATCCATGGAGAAGAAATAACAACTTTGAGGTTTGCCAATGACATTGCAATTCTGTCAGAGGCCACAAAGGACCTGGAAGAGCAATCGAACGGAATGGACAGTGTCTTCAAAGGTGGATATCATATGAACATCAACAAAAGAAAAACGAGGATAATGGAATGAAGTCGAATTAAATCAGGTGATGCTGCGGGAATTAGATTAGGAAATGAGACACTTAAAGTAGTAAAGGAGTTTTGCTATTTGGGGAGCAAAATAACTGATGATGGTCGAAGTAGAGAGGATATAAAATGTAAACTGGCAATGGCGAGGAAAGCGTTTCTGAAAAAGAGAAATTTGTTAACATCGAATATAGATTTAAGTGTCAGGAAGCCGTTTCTGAAAGTATTTGTATGGAGTGTAGCCATGTATGGAAGTGAAACATGGACGATAAATAGTTTGGACAAGAAGAGAATAGAAGCTTTCGAAATGCGGTGCCACAGAAGAATGCTGAAGATTAGATGCGTAGATCACATAAGTACTGAATAGAACTGGGGAGAAGAGGAGTTCGTGGCACAACTTGACTAGAAGAAGGGATTGGTTGGTAGGACATGCTCTGAGGCATTAAGGGATTACCAATTTAGTATTGGAGGGCAGTCTAGGGGTTAAAAATCGCACAGGGAGACCAAGATATGAATACAATAAGCAAATTCAGAGGGATGTAGGTTGCAGTAGGTACTGGGAGATGAAGAAGCTTTCACAGGATAGAGTGGCATGGAGAGTTTTGTATCCCGCTTGGAAGGCGGCGCGTGGGTAGAAGCAGGAGCAGGAAAAATACGTCGGTACTGTACGTAAGTAAAAGTGGTTTACTGGTGCAAAAAACAAGTTAATACACGGTTACATAACTTGCGATGAGGTGTGATGCTGAAACCCGTCGTATGTAGAGCAAAGCTGAAGCGAAGTGTCCCGGCTTTCTGCTCTTCATCGAATGGGTAGAATCTCTAGCGGAGCTCGTAGAGCTGATCTGCGCCTGCTAGAGGGGGCTGTCGTCGTTGTCTGTCGTAGTGCCAACTTAACTGTCAGCTACGCCGTGGCATCTTAGCTATCGATACCACAGAGAGCTGCATCAAACCAGTATTTGGACTGAAGACCACAACAACAACAACAACAACAACAACAACGTGAACTAAATGAAGAGTAGAAGTGGAAAACTTTACCATTGCCAAATCTAGAATTTTCTTGGAGAATCAAGAAAAGATTATATCTATGTTTGTACATAAGTTATTTGTATCCGAAAAATTGAGAAGCTATTCTGATATCAAAGAATTATGCTGCGCAGCTCACCATTACAAAACACAATGCGGCAAAATGGAAAATCAATATTTCATTTAAGAACGCTCTAAGTACCATTAACGGAAATTTACCGGTTCTGGGTGCCAATAACTAAGTATTTATTCAAACTGCCATTAATGCAGAGACACTACGTCTTATTTGTGATAATACAAATACAGAAACTCAGCAGAAATATTATAACTGGTAGAACTGTAGTCAACAAGAACGTTCTAAGTGCCGTTCCAGGTAACTGACTTGCTCTAAGTGCCAATAAGTAAATTTTGGTTCCACCTACTATTAATAGAGACATTACGTTTCATTTGTCATAATACAACTACAGAAATTCAGCAAAAATATTTTAATCAGTACAGCTGTGGTTAACAAGAATCATTTCTCATTCCTTTCACTTTTTTTTTTTACAAGAGAACAATAAACTTAAATTCGTGAAAAAACCTCTCAGTACTGACCTCTGTTACTTACACAACTCCATTCTTGCGATCCGATGTTTCGATGCTTATTGTAAAGCTCTCTGTTTTGTTGAGGAATAAAAACGTTCATAGTTAACTGGTCTTTCTATTTCGTGGTTGGTCTTTAAGATACAGTACGGCATGGCATACTAGTATACCATGGGTTTCTTGTTTTCAATACACTGACAGTTTCCTAATCTTCTTTCTCAGAGTGAGAATTTTCAATACCTACATGAGATGGATGAGTATGAAACACTTTGATAATTCTGCATTTGGAGATCTTACATTCCTGCATTGACAACGATGTTCAGCAGCACCTTTAAAATAAAAAAGGCCTGTTGTACGCTTGGGAATTGCATGAAATGAGTTCGTAGCTTTAGCTGAGAGAACTCCTTAGCGAAGCATGTTTGGCACAATGACCACACACGTTATAGTAATAAACGCCTGCAACATTTTCTCTTTGATATGACACTTGGAACAAGTCTAGAGACATACAACAGATTTCTACGAACACAATAGAATTTTTTGAAAAAATGACACTTAGAACGCTTTCCATTGGTACAAATGAAGTGACATACAATGACATCTGCCCTGCATATCGACGGTGTGTTGGGAAATCTAACACCAGGCATTACCACGAACTAAGCAGTGTGCTTATCGCTGAAACAACCGATTTTCGGCTATATCGTTTTTTTTTCGGACCAAGCTAACTGTTAAACCGCTCAAAGTAACCAGTTTCTGAAATAACTGATTTTCCGTTTTTTATTCCTCTTATTTCCTGTGATAAACGTAGAAATCGAACAAAGAGTAAAAAATTTTGACTCTCTCAGTTTCAAAAAACACATAATTAGAATATTGAATTAGGCAAATGAAAGAAAAGTAAGCCCATCTACTGTTCGCTGGTATCCTCGAAACGTGATAAGTGTTTGAATGCTACAAAAAAATCGCCAATATTTTTCCACTGATTTAAGTTTTTTGGGCATGATAACACTACTTGGAAATTAGGAGTAGTCAGTGCTGAAAAGTGAATATTGGGGTTGAAGAACTGTTTCTCGTGTTAAGCTGTCCTTTTTCAAATGCTATAAGCAGATAAAGTCATTTTACGTTAACATAGGCAGCAGATCACCTACTTTCCATTTTGATTGTATATTATGAATGAATCGTTAAGTTTTCAGTTTATTATTGTTGCTATTTCCTTCGTTTTCTATTATCTATTGGAAATGGCAGACAAATATTTAATTTTTTGAAGCAAATGTGGCAGTGTATTCATTGCTACGTCACTTCGAAAAAGTAGTTCCAGACCAGTGCTGGTACCACTATGGAATATCTACATATCTACGTACATACTCCGCAATGCACCATACGGTGCGTGGCGGAGGGTACCTTGTACCACAACTAGCATCTTCTCTCCCTGTCCACTCCCAAACAGAACGAGGGAAAAATGGCTGCCTATATGCCTCTGTACGAACCCTAATCTCTTTTATTTTATCTTTGTGGTCTTTCCGCGAAACATAAGTTGTCGGCAGTAAAATTGTACTGCAGTCAGCCTCGAATGCTGGTTCTCTAACTTTGCTCAGTAGCGATTCACGAAAAGAACGCCTCCTTTCCTCCAGAGACTCCCACCCGAGTTCCTGAAGCATTTCCGTAACACTCGCGTGATGATCAAACCTACCAGTAACAAATCTAGCAACCCGCCTCTGAATTGCTTCTATGTCCTCCCTCAATCCGACCTGATAGGGATCCCAAACGCTCGAGCAGTACTCAAGAATAGGTCGTATTAGTGTTTTACAAGCGGTCTCCTTTACAGATGAACCACATCTTCCCATAATTCTACCAATGAACCGAAGACGACTATCTGCCTTTCCCACAACTGCCATTACATGCTTGTCCCACTTCATATCGCTCTGCAATGTTATACCCAAATATTTAATCGATGTGGCTGTGTCAAGCGCTACACAACTAATGGAGTGTTCAAACACTACATGATTCTTTTTCCTATTCATCTGCATTAATTTACATTTATCTATATTTAGAGGTAGCTGCCATTCTTTACACCAGTCGCAAATCCTGTCGAAGTCATCTTGTATCCTCCTACAGTCACTCAACGACGACACCTTCCCGTACACCACAGCATCATCAGCAAACAGCCGCACATTGCTATCCACCCTATCAAAAAGATCACTTATGTTTGATAGAAAACAACAGCGGACCTACCACACTTCCCTGGGACACTCCAGATGATATCCTCACCTCTGACATACACACACCATCAAGGACAACGTACTAGGTTCTATTGCTTAAGATGTCTTCGAGGCACTCAAATATTTGGGAACCAATGCCATATGCTCGTACCTTAATTAGGAGTCTACAGTGGGGCACCGAGTCAAACACTTTCTGGAAGTAAAAGAATATGGCATTCGTCTGATACCCTTCACCCATGGTTCTCAAGATATCATGAAAGAAAAGGATGTCCGCCGACGACAGCGAGGAACTGCCGTACAGACCAGGTGGACTCAAGTCTTGGACACTGCACCGCTCACGTACATGCCTACCTAAAGCCGCGACACACGGTAAATGGGACCTTATCGTCTCAGAAATGCAGTAGCAGTTGTGATGCCACGTGTTTGTTCTATCGGCATCCTTATTAAAATAGCACTGATTGCTTTCCGAATTTAGAACAATAACGCAATATTTCAGAACAATACAAAGTTGAACAGCAAAAGCTACTCACTTATTAAAAAGGTTTCATTTGAAAACGAAAAATTTTAGCAGCGCTGCTATGGCTATTTGGTATCTCGATTTTTTTTTCTTGGTTATTAGTTGGCTGGTTCAAGTCGTCTTTCACGTGCAAGCTGTGGATACTGAGTGACAAATGCACCACTATAGCTGTCGTAAGATAACGACTCGCTCCATATTCCTGAACCTAATTTGAAAACTTCTCCCCACGTGCCCGCTGTAACTAACACTCATATTGTGGGCATTTAATACCGTTCATGAAAAAAAAAAAAAAATTGTTCAAATGGCTATGAGCACTATGGGACTTAACATCTATGGTCATCAGTCCCCTAGAACTTAGAACTACTTAAACCTACCTAACCTAAGGACATCACACGACGCCCAGTCATCACGAGGCAGAGAAAGTCCCTGACCCCGCCGGGAATCGAACCTGGGAACCCGGGCGCGGGAAGTGAGAACGCTACTGCACGACCACGAGCATAAAAAAAAACATCTGTTGTTACCGAGACCAAACAAATACCGCGAAATACGGGTTATTCTGAAACAAAATACCGGTATCGTTTCTAACCGGTCTGCTTTTCCCATCCCTACCACGAATACCGCCACCTCTGCAGTGCCGAGCCACTTCCGTATTCTCACGTGAGGTTCACGCACCGTGGCTCACTTTCTATTCAGACACGCGCTGACGCAGGGGCCTCGGCGCAGGGGCGCCTAAAGAACTCCAGCGGTCCGCAGAATTAGGGCGGCGTATTGGCCAGAGGGGTCGCCTCGTGGGTCATTGTCCGAGCCGCCCCCGCACCCACCCCCGCACCCAAGTCCCGAGCCTCGGCACCCGCCGGTAGGAATATCGCGACCTCGCAATCCTGGCCTGGCCACTCTCCACCCCCCCCCCCCCCTCCCCCCATTCATCCGAGAAGGCTTTAATCCCCCCGACTTCCGCACGGTCGCAGATTCGTTTCGCCGTAAAGCTGAAATCCAAGCGGACCGTCTTTTCCTCTGCTCGCTGTTTAACGCCATGTGCGGAGGCGCGTAAAAGAGAAAAGCTGGCCGAGCTGCTCACTTCTGCGTTCTTTGCTCCCCGTACGTCTCTGCCGGAACAAAAAAAAAAGTGCTCGGAGGGAGCAACAACAACGGGTGGAATAGCGGGGAGGGATGAAAGAGTGAGTTTACTGCAACACTCCTTTACCAGCCACTGAGCTGCTAAAGCACTGCCTTCCTCACCTCCAAATGCGTGAACATGTTGTTGTGGTCTTCAGTCCGAAACCTGGTTTTGTGCACCTCTTCTAACTAGTCTGTCCTCAGCAAGCCTCTTCGTCTCTTCATAACTACTGAAAGCTACACTACTGGCCATTAAAATTCCTACACCACAAAGATCATATGCTGCAGACGCGAAATTTAACCGACAGGAACAAGATGCTGTGATATGCAATTTATTAGCTTATCAGAGCATTCACACATGGTTGATTGGCGTCGGTGGCGGCACCTACAACGTGCTGACATGAGGAAACTTTCCAACCGATTTCTCATACACAAACAGCAGTTGACCGGCGTTGCCTGGTGAAACATTGTTGTGATGCCTCGTGTAAGGAGGAGAAATGCGTACCATCACGTTTCCGACTTTGATAAAGGTCGGATTGTGGCCTATCGTGATTGCGGTTTATCGTATCGCGTTGGTCGAGATCCAATGACTGTTAGCAGAATATGGAATCGGTGGATTCAGGAGGGTAATACGGAACGCCGTGCTGGATCCCAACGGCTTCGTATCACTAGCAGTCGAGATGACAGGCATCTTATCCGTATGGCCGTAACGGATCGTGCAGCCACGTCTCGATCCCTGAGTCAATAAATGGGGACGTTTGCAAGACAACAACCATCTGCACGAACAGTTCGACGACGCTTGCAGCAGCATGCACTATCAGCTCAGAGACCGTGGCTGTGGTTACCCTTGACGCTGCATCACAGACAGGAGCGCCTGCGATGGTGTACTAAACGACGAACCTGGGTGCACGAATGGCAAAACGTCATTTTTTCGGATAAATCCAGGTTCTCTTTACTGCATCATGAGGGTCGCATCCGTGTTTGGCGACATCGCGGTGAACGCACATTGAAAGCGTGTATTCGTCATCGCCATACCGACGTATCACCCGGCGTGATGGTATAGGGTGCCATTGGTTACACTTCTCGGTCACCTCTTGTTCGCAGTGACGGCACTTTGAACAGTGAACGTTACATTTCAGATGTGTTACGACCCGTGGCTCTACCCTTCATTCGATCTCTGCGAGATCCTACATTTCAGCAGTATAATGCACGAGCGCATTTTCCAGGACCTGTACGGGCCTTTCTGGATACAGAAAATGTTCGACTGCTGCCCTGGCCAGCACATTCTCCAGATCTCTGACCAATTGAAAACGTCTGGTCAATGGTGGTCGAGCAACTGGCTCGTAACACTACGCCAGCCACTACTCTTGATGAACTGTGATATCGCGTTCAAGCTGCATGGGCAGTTGTACCTGTACACGCCATCCAAGCTCTGTTTGACTCAATGCCCAGGTGTATCAAGGCCGTTATTACGGCCAGAGGTGGTTGTTCGGGGTACTGATTTCTCAGGATCTATGAACTGAAATTGCGTGAAAACGTAATCACATGTCAGTCCTAGTATAATATATTTGTCCAATGAATACCCGTTTATCATCAGCATTTCTTCTTCGTGTAGCAATTTTAATGGCCAGTAGCATCTGTACCTGCTTACTATAACCCAGTCCTTGTCTCTGTTTATCCCCTTCCGCCACCCTTCCCCCCCCCCCCCCCCGCCCCTCCCACACACATTTAAGCTTCCTTCCTGTATCATGCTGAACAATTATTCATGCCTCACAGTGAGTCCCATTAACGAATCCCTTCATTTAGTCAAGCCGGGTAGTAAATTTCTTTTATTTCCGATCAATGCTTCCTTATTAGTTATTCAATCTATCCACCTAATCTTCAGCATTCTTCTGTAGCACCAAATTTCAAAAGTTTCCATTTTCTTATTGTCTGAACTGTTAATCATCAACGTTTCAATTCCGTCTATGGCCACATTCAAAACAATTACACTCAGAAAATATTCTCTTGCACTCAAATCTATAATCGATGTAAATGTATTCCTCTTTTTAAGAATCGCATTTTTTTCTAATGCCACTGTGTATTTCACATCCTCTTTACTTCGGCCCTGGCCAGCTATTTTGCTGCCGAAATAACAAACTTCATCGATAACTTTTAGTGCTCTTATAACTGCGTATGCTTCCGCGGCCAGAGTCAGTCGACATAAAAAAAAAAAAATTGTTCAAATGGCTCTAAGCACTATGGGACTTAACATTTGAGGTCATCAGTCCACTACACTTAGAACTACTGAAACCTAACTAACCTAAGGACATCATATACATCGATGCCCGGGGCAGAATTCGAACCTGCGACAGTAGCAGCCGCGTGGTTCCGGACTGAAGCGCCTAAAACCCCTCGACCACAGCGGCCGGCCTCGACATAAAAGTTTTCTGGGTGTGGTGCCGCGTCATATTGTATAAAACTGCTGCTGGAGAAAACCAACGTTTCGGCCACGGTTGCAGCGTCCATCCTCTGGAACTACTAGGGCGTTCTAGCTATGCAGTGTCCCTTATATTTTGATATCACTGATCACTGCGCATGCCATTACGTCATGTTTTTAAAAAGATAGTTCATTTCATTGATAACTTAAGGAAGAAAGAGAGGGGACGTTATTTTAATAGGTTTTCTCCAGCAGTAGTTGTATACAATATGACGCGGTACCATATCCAGAAACTTTTATGTCGACTTTTAGTGCGTCGTTTCTGAATCTAATTCCCTGAACATTACCAGGTTTAATATGGCTACCTTCCATTAGCCTCGTTTTACTATTACGGAGCTCACCTAATAAGACATTTTCAATATACTACCCGATACGTTCAATTGCCCGTCCAAGAACAAATAGAGACGAATTTATGTGCTTCTACAGGGGGTTCGGTGTGGAGCGGGGAGGTGGGGGGGGGGGGGGGGCGGGGGCACCTACAATAGAAGTATCCAAGATTGGGACTGCATGTCTAGTAGGAAGTATACCACATTGGGGAATCATGCATCCTATACTTTAATGACACATTGTGTCGTATTGCATGGCATGACAAATGTCGTGATGTGTTGGATGACATGATGGCGTATGTCATGTTATACGACATGACATCATGTGTAATGCTCCTTTTACGAGAATGTTGTTGTTGTTGTGGTCTTCAGTCCTGAGACTGGTTTTATGCAGCTCTCCATGCTACTCTATCCTATGCAAGCTTCTTCATCCCCCAGTACCTACTGCAACCTACATCCTTCTGAATCTGCTTAGTGTATTCATCTCTTGGTCTCCCTCTACGACTTTTACCCTCCATGCTGCCCTCCAGTGCTAAATTTGTGATCCCTTGATTCCTCAAAAGATGCCCTACCAACCGATCCCTTCTTCTAGTCAAGTTGTGCCACAAACTTCTCTTCTCCCCAATCCTATTCAATACCTCCTCATTAGTTACGTGATCTACCCACCTTAACTTCAGCATTCTTCTGTAGCACCACATTTCGAAAGCTTCTATTCTCTTCTTGTCCAAACTAGTTATCGTTCATGTTTCACTTCCATACATGGCTACACTCCATACAAAGACTTTCAGAAACGACTTCCTGACACTTAAATCTATATTCGATGTTAACAAATTTCTCTTCTTCAGAAACGATTTCCTTGCCATTGTCAGTCTACATTTTATATCCTCTCTACTTTGACGATCATCAGTTATTTTACACCCTAAATAGCAAAACTCCTTTACTACTTTAAGTGTCTCATTTCCTAATCTAATTCCCTCAGCATCACCTGATTTAATTTGACTACATTCCACTATCCTCGTTTTGCTTTTGTTGATGTTCATCTTATATCCTCCTTTCAAGACACTGTCCATTCCGTTCAACTGCTCTTCCAAGTCCTTTGCTGTTTCTGACATAATTACAATGTCATCGGCGAACCTCAAAGTTTTTACTACTTCTCCATGAATTTTAATACCTACTCCGAATTTTTCTTTTGTTTCCTTTACTGCTTGCTCAATATACAGATTGAATATCATCGGGGAGACGCTACAACCCTGTCTCACTCCTTTCCCAACCACTGCTTCCCTTTCATGCCCCTCGACTCTTGTAACTGCCATCTGATTTCTGTACAAATTGTAAATAGCCTTTCGCTCCCTGTATTTTATACCTGCCACCTTCAGAATTTGAAAGAGAGTATTCCAGATAACATTGTCAAAAGCTTTCTCTAAGTCTACAAATGCTAGAAACATAGGTTTGCCTTTTCTTAATCTTTCCTCTATGATAAGTCGTAAGGTTAGTATTGCCTCACGTGTTCCAACATTTCTACGGAATCCAAACTGATCTTCTCCGATGTCCGCTTCTACCAGTTTTTCCATTCGTCTGTAAAGAATTCGAGTTAGTATTTTGCAGCTGTGACTTATTAAACTGATAGTTCGGTAATTTTCACATCTGTCAACACCTGCTTTCTTTGGGATTGGAATTATTATATTCTTCCTGAAGTCTGAGGGTATTTCGCCTGTCTCATACATCTTGCTCACCAGATGGTAGAGTTTTGTCATGACTGGCTCTCCCAAGGCCATCAGTAGTTCTAATGGAATGTTCTCTACTCCCGGGGCCTTGTTTCGACTCAGGTCTTTCAGTGCTCTGTCAAACTCTTCACGCAGTATCTTATCTCCCATTTCGTCTTCATCTACATCCTCTTCCATTTCCATAATATTGTCTTCAAGTACATCGCCCTTGTATGAACCCTCTATATACTCCTTCCACCTTTCTGCCTTCCCTTCTTTGCTTAGAACTGGGTTGCCATCTGAGCTCTTGATATTCATACAAGTGGTTCTCTTCTCTCCAAAGGTCTCTTTAATTTTCCTGTAGGCAGTAGCTTTGTATTACACGACTTGGATACTAATAATGACAAGTACAAGATGTTTTGAATTAAATGTCTTTGAAGCTGCCCAATATGGCGAAAAGCTAGTTCCCTTGTTTTACATCACGAACTCTCTTCAGGGGATGTTCGCTTTTTTGTGCTACACTGTCCGCCTTTTTAGCTGGGTGGTAATGTGGTTGCCACTCAAGAAAGCGGGCGCGGGTTCGATTCGCGGCCGGGTTGGAGTTTTTTCTCCGCTCGTGGACTGGTTGTTGTGTTGTCCGCATCATCATTTCATCCTCATCCTCGGCGCGCAAGTCGCCCAGTGTGGCGTCGACAGAAATAAGACGCGCACTTGGCGGCCGAACTTCCCCGAATGGGGCCTCCCGCCAGTGATACCATACGCTCGTTTCATTTCATTTCATTTCATGTGTTACAACAGGCGCATTTTTCATTCTGATTGTGCAACACAATCTCAATGCGGAAAGAGTTTTATGACCGTACAAAAAAGTGTGATGTTTAAGTGGATTGACTGTGTGTTCACATCAGAACTATACTCCTGGAAATGGAAAAAAGAACACACTGACACCGGTGTGTCAGACCCACCATACTTGCTCCGGACACTGCGAGAGGGCTGTACAAGCAATGATCACACGCACGGCACAGCGGACACACCAGGAACCGCGATGTTGGCCGTCGAATGGCGCTAGCTGCGCAGCATTTGTGCACCGCCGCCGTCAGTGTCAGCCAGTTTGCCGTGGCATACGGAGCTCCATCGCAGTCTTTAACACTGGTAGCATGCCGCGACAGCGTGGACGTGAACCGTATGTGCAGTTGACGGACTTTGAGCGAGGGCGTATAGTGGGCATGCGGGAGGCCGGGTGGACGTACCGCCGAATTGCTCAACACGTGGGGCGTGAGGTCTCCACAGTACATCGATGTTGTCGCCAGTGGTCGGTGGAAGGTGCACGTGCCCGTCGACCTGGGACCGGACCGCAGCGACGCACGGATGCACGCCAAGACCGTAGGATCCTACGCAGTGCCGTAGGGGACCGCACCGCCACTTCCCGGCAAATTAGGGACACTGTTGCTCCTGGGGTATCGGCGAGGACCATTCGCAACCGTCTCCATGAAGCTGGGCTACGGTCCCGCACACCGTTAGGCCGTCTTCCGCTCACGCCCCAACATCGTGCAGCCCGCCTCCAGTGGTGTCGCGACAGGCGTGAATGGAGGGACGAATGGAGACGTGTCGTCTTCAGCGATGAGAGTCGCTACTGCCTTGGTGCCAATGATGGTCGTATGCGTGTTGGGCGCCGTGCAGGTGAGCGCCACAATCACGACTGCATACGACCGAGGCACACAGGGCCAACACCCGGCATCATGGTGTGGGGAGCGATCTCCTACACTGGCCGTACACCACTGGTGATCGTCGAGAGGACACTGAATAGTGCACGGTACATCCAAACCGTCATCGAACCCATCGTTCTACCATTCCTAGACCGGCAAGGGAACTTGCTGTTCCAACAGGACAATGCACGTCCGCATGTATCCCGTGCCACCCAACGTGCTCTAGAAGGTGTAAGTCAACTACCCTGGCCAGCAAGATCTCCGGATCTGTCCCCCATTGAGCATGTTTGGGACTGGATGAAGCGTCGTCTCACGCGGTCTGCACGTCCAGCACGAACGCTGGTCCAACTGAGGCGCCAGGTGGAAATGGCATGGCAAGCCGTTCCACAGGAATACATCCAGCATCTCTACGATCGTCTCCATGGGAGAATAGCAGCCTGCATTGCTGCGAAAGGTGGATATACACTGTACTAGTGTCGACATTGTGCATGCTCTGTTGCCTGTGTCTATGTGCCTGTGGTTCTGTCAGTGTGATCATGTGATGTATCTGACCCCAGGAATGTGTCAATAAAGTTTCCCCTTCCTGGGACAATGAATTCACGGTGTTCTTATTTCAATTTCCAGGAGTGTATTTTCCACATATTTTTCGCCGTGATTGTTAACCTTAAAGCATATGTCATGGGGAAGAGGAGAATGAAGGAAAAATTCCAGCAGAAAAATGTAATCCATAACAATTATTGCAAATAATAATTTGAATCTAGTTGAGGTATAGAACTCTTATGACCCGGATGACTCGGAACCGGATCTGATCTGGATAATCAGGTATCCAGAAAATTGGATAAACCATGAGAATTGTTCAATTCTTGTTTTTTTTTTTAAAAAAAGCTAAATTTGTGTATACATACCATTGTAATAAAAATTTAATGATTACAAATCAATGTTTTTTAGATTTTGTAGAGTACCGTACTTGCAATACAGCGTCAGCTCTTGAACATGCCGGTCTGACTCAGTTGTGTTGCTGTCTTTAACCGTTTTTGTGCAGCCAAGCGTCGCATCTGATTGACGGCGAGCAACTGCGTGCGGTCACACGCAGTCCCGCCATCCATGTTAGCGCAGTGTCAAGTCAGTCAAATGGCTCACCAGCTGATGGTCCCGCTTCTGTTTCAGTGAAAATGTCATTCTCCTGGGCATCATTTTCTTCTCTCACACTTTTAATGATGTAATCGTCAATGAGAATTTGGAATCCAGAGTCCGAGGAACCACAAAAATGGCACTCACCTATATCCCCTGCACTGCAATCGAAACGTTCAGAAATTTTCAAAAGGACCATTCTTATTCCTCAAGTGATATTTCGTCTTCTATCTCTTCTCTTTCTACTTACATTTCACACTTCATCTTTTCAGCTCTGCCTTTTGTACATCACTTTTCGTTCAAATGCATTTCTGTTTATTTCAAGCTCTTTTTAATGAGGTTAGGTTCACCGAATTCCTTACTTCCTCCACAGCGTAAGAGCAGTCTTTGAATTTCGGTTTTTTTATGATGAGCCGCAATTCCTTCCCCATTTCCATCTTCTATCAAACGCTTTCTCAAAAATTTCTTCTGTAATATCGCTTCATAGTTTCGATAACCGATTGGAGTGTTTTGATACGTCCATCTTCTGCATCAACAGTGCAGAATTACTATCACCTTACTGCCTTCTTTCTCTATGCCTTTTGATAATTTTTTAATTCAAGAATGGCAATGGAACAGAACCATTCGCAAAAATAAAGTAGCACTCATCCAGGTTGATTATTGTAACAGGTATGAGGTTTTCTAATTGTTTTTGGGAAACCAGTGGTTCTTAGATATTCCTGTCAACATAAGGGGTACTTTGTGGTTTCCTGTAGAAGTTAGCAGACAAGGTCTTTTCTAATCTTGTAGCCAGCAGCACTGTTTTCTCTGAAGCTTACATTGTTTCAGAGGAATCTTTCAAATATGGCTTGTCTCACCTCTGTTGTATAAAAATTCACAATCGTGAGATATTGCTTCAATTTTGAATTTTTCAGTAACATTTACTGCTGCTTTTGAGTCTGCTGATAATTCTTCACCACTTGAATGCAAATGACTACTACCTTGCCTTGCGTAAAAATCCATAGCCAGCCATTGCTCGCTTTAAATGAAGAACTGTCTGCTTTCTAGGCTAAAAGTTTTCCTTTCTAGCAAACAATCAACCACTGCTCACTGTTATAATAACCGCTTTAATAAGGACCATTCACTGTCTTTGTTTTATCCTGTTTTCATCACTTTTCTCGAAGAGCTCACATCATCATTCTCAATGATAGACATAAAGTTATAAAATTGAGGAGTTGTTCTTTTATGACTGAAGCTGTTGATGTTCTCATGCTAAGCATCCCAGATACCTGATTACCACTCATGTATTTGTGTAATTCTTCAAAGATTTTTATTTTGACTGCAAAAAACAAGACAATATGTTTCCTGTCAGGATACACGTGCCACACAGTAAATTAATAATACAGGCTAAACAAAACAACAGACCTGGAAGACAGAAAATATAGTGACAAATCAGTGTGTACGTTAAAGTCACGACACACACAGCGGCTGATGTATACTGCACTGAATGAAGAGCACCACAAACACAGTAATGTTACTTAAAATCCGTCATGATTGCAAGTTTTTTATTCATATGACCGGTTTCGGTTCATTCAGAACCATCTTCAGATCTGATATTTCAGTTACAGGAGTAACCCGTCCAAATCCAGCAACTTTCACATGATACGTCACATCAGCACGTAGCGTGTGAAAGTTGCTGGATTTGGACGGGTTACTCCTGTAACTGAAATACCAGATATGAAGATGGTTCAGAATGAACGGAAACCGGTCATATGAATAAAAAATTTGCAATCATGACGGATTTTAAGTAACAGTATAAAATCACAGATTGCTGTTATCTCATAAGACATTATGTCTGTTTTTACAAACACGGTAGCCTACTGTTGTATGTACTGCAATGTACATGCTGTATTCATTGTTCACTGGAATATTTTGTCTTCTAATACCTTCGATGCCCATTTGATTTTACACTGAAGAGCCAAAGAAAGTCGTACACCTGCCTAATTTCGGGTAAGGCCCCCGTGAGCACGCAGAAGTGCCGCAACACGACGTGGCATGTGCTCGACTAATGTCTGAAGTAGTGCTGGAGGGAACTGACACCATGAATCCTGCAGGGTTGCCCATTAAGTCCGTAAGAGTACGAGGGGGTGGAGGTCGATTCTGAACAGCACGTTGCAAGACATCCCAGATATGCTCATATCTGCGGAGCCTGGGGGCCAGCGGAAGTGTTTAAACTCACAAGAGTGATCCTGGAGTGACTCTGTAGCAATACCGGACGTGCGGAGGGTCGAATTGTGCTGCTGGAATTATCCAAGTACGTCGGAATGCACAATAGACCTGTCAGAGTCGTATCTACACATATTGAAAGGGTACAGTACCGCCCGACATTGAAAATAGGTACAACATACTTCATTATTTTTGTCAGAACAACACATTTTTTTGGTAAAATAACTCAATTTCAATTAATACAGCGAAGCCGGATACCAGTGTGAATGACAATTTATTTATTTAATTGATCACATGTGCACTCCCACAAAGTAAATCCCTACATCCAGTTTGGTGAGATCTGTGAAATGAATGAATGTATGGTCGACTGCTAACCGCAGATGGTGAATGTGAGTATATGATCATCTTTGAGACGATCCTTTGGCCACCTTTCGTGGGACCAAAGAGATGAAATTTACCTGAGCTTTGAGCTCCTGAAATGTGGCTGACCAATACGGTAGCAAGGTGCCTCCCCACTTCGACAGAGGTGTGAGAGGACCTAGAGAACGGCCATGTTTCAGCACTCTGCCGCTGGATCTTGTGCTGTTAAGAGCTGTTTTCGTGGTGCTCCGTAATGACGAAAGAGTGGAGACATGGTATGCATGTGGAATATTTAAGAGTAGTTTCAAACAATAATTTCTCTATTTCAGGAACTTTTGTGGGGAGAATTAAATGTCAGGCAGGTAATATTAATGGGATTGTAGTAATCTTCGGAAGTGACCAACAGTCACAATGAAACCACGTGTAGCAATAAGTTGAAATACTTCTGCGTGCTTAAGTTAAACTGAATTACTAGCGTGTGTACAATAAGTTGAAATATTTAAGAAATAGCGTGTGTACCATAAGTTGAAATATTTAACAAATGGCGTGTGCAGGACTTGAAATTAGAGACGAGTACTTCCACGTGGTGAGTACTGTGTGAGTCTCAATCTGTGTATGAGACAAAGGATAAGAGAAGTACTCGTCCATAGTATCAGTTGAGGACTCGTGTGTGTGATGAATACGTTCTTAATATTACTTTGCGTGATATGATTCCGTGTGACGCTAGATTCGAACTCTGAGAGAGAAGCAAGGTGAGTCGGCCGTCTATCCAGCAACGCCACTTGGCTGGCATTGCACAGGAAGACGTGCATATATCTCCAGTGTTCATAGTACCAAAGTAGAATTACGAAGTGGGGCAGTGTCGTGTGAAACTGGGATAAATATTAATTGAAGTGGGAAAGCTGAAAGTGATAGTGTTGTGACTATTTAGTGTTTTATATTTCTTATTGCAGTGTGATGTATGTCATGTGATTTGGGTATGTGTGGTTTGCATGGGAGAGTAGCAAGGTAGTTTCAAAAGATTAGTGGGTTATGCTTGTTCCTTCTGTATCGTTCGATCTGGAGGAAAGTTTCATGATGATGATTGTGAGAGTCGAAGTGTGAGATATAATAAAAGATCCACCATCCTATCCAGAAAGTGCACTGTAGCGTTAAATAATTACGAGACCATAATATAGAGATTCACCAATGTAAAGCCATGCCCACTGGGCGAAATTTCTCATGTGTTATTGTTGTAGGTTATAGAATTTGTGTGTTTAGGTTAGAGAATTTATCGGAAAAATAAGATAGTGAAAAGAAAAAGATTGGTGGACTTTTCCTTCGAATTGTATGTTGTCATGATGTCCCGAATTTATAATGTGTGCGCCATTCATATTCAGTGCGGTGGCCACGTGTTGACAAAAGCCGTTAAATAAAAGACAAAAAGAAAATGTGGTATTGCCAGTGCGTAGTGTACAGTCAGAGTTCTGTAAATTACTGATAGTCAGATGCGTGTTTCCGTTGTGTATTATTCATACAGGAGGATAATTTGTAACTAAATTGTGAGTACGAGAGCTCATGTTACTCGATAAATTAAGAATGAATCCACTCGCTTGGCAGACCACTCATCTTGCAGGCCTGACTGCTTGATGCCACAGTATTAGCAAGGCATGTGGGTGCCTCTCAATATCAAGGGTCCCATATCACTCCACCTGCACTCGCCCCTCACCATTACAGAGCCTCCGCCAGCTTGAACAGTCCCTGCTGACATGGATGGTCTATGGATTCATGAGGTTGTCTCCATAACCGTACACGTCTATCTGCTCGATACAATTTGAAATGGGACTCGTCCGACCAGGAAATATGTTTCCAGTCATCAATAGTCCAATGTTGGTGTTGACGGGCACAGGCGAGGTGTAAAGCTTTATTTCTGGCAGTCATCATGGGTACACGGGTGGACCTTCGCCTCCGAAAGTTAATATAGATTATGTTTTGTTGAAGGGTTCGCAGTCTGACACTTGTTGATGGCCCAGTATTGAAATCTCCAGCAATCTGGAGGAGGGCTGCACTTCTGTCACGTTGATCGATTCTCTTCAATCGCCGTTGCTCCCGTTCTTGCAGGATATATTTGCTGCCGCAGCCATGTCGGATATTTGATGCTTTACCGGATCCTGATATTCATGGTACACTCGTCAAATGCTCGTACGGGAAAGTCCACACTTGATCTCTATCTCGGTGTGCCTCAGCCTTCGTGCGCCGACTATAACACCATTTTCTAACTCACTTAAGGGGAGCCGGAGGTGCCTATGCTGCCCATGTTAAAATCAGTAAGTTTGAGGAACATTTATGAATAAACTACCAAACAGAAAAATTGGAATTTTTTTTACATATAGAGTGGTTTAGTATTGCAGTTATAACAGAGGGATTTTGGAGTATCTTTTCTAGTTTCCTTCCAATTATTTTTTTTATTAATGACCCAATTTTTTTTACAAATAATTGCTTTATAATTAAACTGAAATGAAACTACTGAACACATTGCCAAATGGCTGTGTAACAATGTAATTTTGACCACTAGGAGTGCTGTATAAAAATTTCATCTCTCTAGCTTGAGTGGATTTTGAGAAAATGTTCCTTATATTCGAAAACTTCTAATTTACAGGAAATGGCTATCAGAGTTTCTCAATACATTCCTGCACTATAGGATGGATTATCATGGTCTTCTTCTTCATCCTCCAAAAGCTTCCTCTTCTGTCTTCTTTTCTGGCCAGTTGTTCCATCATACTTCCTGTGCCTTTCTCTTCTATCTGCTCCTCCTATCCTTTCTCTGCCAATATTTCTTAGTGCTCGTACAGTGTTCACCCCAGCTGTAAATCCTAATGCCTTCAGAACTACACACTTCACACTGTTCCCTTGGTTGTAGGTTGCTATTGCATCGTAAATGCCAAAGTGCAGTGTTTTTATGCTTACAAACACCCTTTTAGGAATCACTTTCCAAGTCAAATTGTTTACGCTCTCATTAGGATTCTGCGTCTTTCCGTGTAATAATTCTGGCTGTGCTAAGTCATGAAAAATTGGTTTTATTGCATTTATCACAGCTGCTGGCAAACCATGTTTCTGATCATAGTCCCTTTTTGCATTATATTTGCACCAGGAATCTTTTGGGCACAGGCTGTGTTGAGGGTATTCATTGGAAGAGGCAGTATGAAGGAACAATGCCCACACTGCTTTTCGCATGTCCCTAACATTACTAGTATTTTGCCTTATAGCATACCCATAGTATCTCTGCAGACGTTCAATCACCTCATCACTAAGCCGGCCTCTCCCTCCTATTGTCTTTCCATCACTGAGCTTACTTGAACCCAAAGTTTGTTTGAGCCTTCGAAGCTGTGCACCCATACGCTTTTGCACATGCCCAATGCAGTGCAACTTTTCAACTACAAATTCATTTCCATATGGTTTCAGTTCTTCTATAGTCTTGAAACCTTTGGAGTCACCATCCCCAAGGTAGTATTTGCTAGAAGATGTCACAGGGCTATGGCCAGCCATGTGTTGCTTAGCAGAAGAACGCACTGTTTCAGTAATTGTAGTATCCCAACTTGGTATTAGTGTTAATTTTCTTTTCCCTTCGTTCTTCCTCTTCTTATATACACAGTTAGTAAAACGTGGCATCGTAACCAAAACAACGCTTTACACAAGAAGTATAATACTACCAACAACACTCGCAACACTGAACTAATTCGAAATGGTAGACAGCAAAGAGACGATGTTCCGCGCTCTTAGCACTTCATTTGTCACAGAAAACAATGTAGCCAACCCTTGCACACTCGCTGTATGCGTAACATAAGGCGCTGTATGCGTAACAGGCCGAGAAAATCCCAAGCAGTTCGCCAGGAAGTCACGAGAGGGTGTTAGATGCATTCAGCGGCCGCCCATTTCCTCTGCAGGCGTGGGGGAAAATGGTAATAACTTCACTTCTAGGGCGAGTAGAACAAAAATTCAAAGTTTACATTAAAGAGGAATGTTCCAATTAATTTTCGGTAGCAAAAAAAAAAAAAAAAAAAAAAAAAAAAAAAAAAAAAAAAAAAAGAAATCGTAATTTTTTCGATTTGACCACCTCCGGCTCCCCTTAAAACTTGATAACCTGCCATTATAGCAGCAGTAACCAATCTAACAACAGCCCAGACGCTTGTTGTCTTATACAGGCGTTGATGATCGCAGCGCCATATTCCTCTTGTTTACATATCTGTCTGTTTGAATACGCATATCTGTACCAGTTTGTCTGGCGCTTCAGTGTAGAACAATAAAGAAACATGCATTTGTGACGGAACGTCACTTAAATTGAGATTTAGAGAAAAATTAAATGGGTGTTTTGTGTGTTATAAAATATTAACTTGTGAACTATAAATTATTGAAAGACTGCGTGCGTGTGCGCTATGAATATCAAATATTAAAAAGTGTAGTTTATTATTTGTACGGCTCGCAAACAGCGATGATCTTAACAAATAGCCTTTTGTTTATCGTATCTGTGTAATGTAGTTGAACAAGAACAGAGAGAATTTTTTGGGTTAGAATTTGTTTTCCTAGCTTGTTTCGTCTAGCGGAATGCCGCCATTGTATCACAGTCTAATATTTAAAGTAAGTCTGTCTGTAAGTTATCAGAATATATGTCCAATTGTTATTAGAAAGTGTTGCTTATAGAAGTAGTGAGTACCTCCCATAATAGCCACCATTAATTGTAATTAATAACTCTATTTCAGAACTTAGTGTTGCGGAGAGCTCTCTTTCCCTAGCAGCATTTGGTCCGCCATTACGCTGACGATATTTTTTAGTTAGAAATTCAGTCTGTAATATTAAATATAAATGTGGGAGACTTCTCTGTTTTGATCTTTTAATAGTCTAAAAGCTAGTAAAGCAAAGACAAATTCCATTCATTAATCCTTTCGTACTGAATGAGTTCAGTATGTTTAAGATTGGCCGCTTTACGGCAGTTGAGATTCTCCTCAGTTTTTGCCTTGCAGATAACGAATAGTAAATACAGATAAATATTCCGTTTAATAAACACAAAAATATCTCTTTCTTTGCAAAAATTAGTACATAAATGACCAGTAGCCCCTGAGATTAATCATTACATTTTGCGTATAAGTTCGCATATTTTCTCACCATAATAGCAGCGCTCACGCGAACTATCTGTTAGAAGACAGTGAGTCGCGCGCTGTGTATATAATACATTATTTCGTGCGTACTTCGGAATATCCGATGTCCGTACGCATGTTATCGTGCCACTGGGTTACTTCAGAGTCTCATGCTAGCCCACAATATTTAACAGAGCAAATAATATTGCAGTAGAGAGTAAATAATATTGAAGTATTCAGTATTTATTTTTTGATTAATCACTGCATATGTAGAATTCCACAAAACTCCTAATCCCGAGTACCGCGATACAGTGTACTGTATAGCGTTATGACCGCCGGACAGAATCGGTAATTTTAGTCGTACAAATGGTTCAAATGGCTCTGAGCACTATGGGACTTAACTTCTGAGGTCATCAGTCCCCTAGAACTTAGAACTACTTAAACCTAACTAACCTAAGGACATCACACACATCCATGCTCGAGGCAGGATTTGAACATGCGACCGTAGCAGTCGCGCGTTTCCGGACTGAGCGCCTAGAACAGCATGGCCACCGCGGCCGGCTTAGTCGTACACTAAAAATCTCTTTTTCCTCAAAGTGATCCAGATAACTGGTGATCCAGATAGTTAGGGTTTGGATAACTGGTTTTCTGCTGTACAAGAAGAACGTAATAGGGATCAGATGAATTACTTTACCTCAGCTAAGACACCACAATATTGCAAAATACATCAGGAACTATACGTGTGTGAAACCTTATGGGACTTAACTGCTAAGGTCATCAGTTCCTAAGCCTACACGCTACTTAACCTAAATGATCCTAAGGACAAACACACACACCCATGCCCGAGGGAGGACTCGAACCTCCGCCGGGACCAGCCGCACAGTCCATGACTGCAGCGCCTTAGACCGCTCGGCTAATCCTGCGCAGCATCAGGAACAATATCTAAATACGTAAGATTTGTTTACTCTAACAACGTGTGAACTGTCATTACGGGACGTCTTTCCATGATGATAGTACATCTAACGTCAACAATACGAATTTCAATATAGTTCTTCACTTAAGACCCACATGCCACGGTGATAAGTATGAGGGAAATGAACCTCTTGATTACTATAGGGCCTCTATGGTAAAAATGGTTCAAATGGCTCTGAGTACTATGCGACTTAACTTTTGAGGTCATCAGTCGCCTAGACCTTAGAACTAATTAAACCTAACTAACCTAAGGACATCACACACATCCATGCCCGAGGCAGGGTTCGAACCTGCGACCGTAGCAGTCGCTAGGTTCCAGACTGTAGCGCCTAGAACCGCACGGCCACTCCGGCCGGCTCCTCTGTGTTAAATTTCCACAGCAGCAATTAGGAACTCTTTGCAGACGTTTTCTAACAGTGGCTCTAGCAACTTACTATTCTCTGGGTAGTTTCAAATATGGGAAATTTTGTCGCCTTAAATCCTATTGAATATTTTAAATATGACTTTTGAACAGCGTTCAGTTCTCCATTAATTAATGTATGGAGCGCCAAACAAGAAATTTTCCTGAGTAGCTATAGAGCAGGTTCTGAAAGGTATTGACACAATGTCTTGCATCTATTTACCATAGGGAATCAAATAAAAACACACACACACACACACACACACATTACATTGCATTTACTCTCTGTGCCTTGACTAATACATATGAATCCATGACAAAAATAGATTGCTTGAAGAATGTCATGAGAAAGAAAAAACAACAGGATGTGGCACTTTAATTATAGCTCACTGGATCAGAAACAATGAAATTAATTCTGTGCCACAATGATGTATTGCATACTAGTGCAATAAAGTACCTACCAAATACAAACGGTTTTGTGCCTCTGTTGCTGTCGAGTGTGAGACAGAAATAGTAGACAGATTTTATGGGTCACCACTCAAAAACATTAATGCATTTCACACCGTCGACAGTGAGGAGTGAAGCAGATGTCGGCAGAAGGCGAGGCAGCACAGTGCTCCAGCCACTGCCGGTAGGCAGCAAACGTGTCCCAGAGAACTCTGACACATGCGGTGTTCAGAGGCAGATGGTCGACCAAGAAATATCACGCTAAAATATTGCTGAACCAAACTGTTATTACCAATGTGACAGAAAGCGAAATATTTTGTAGATTCGCTTGAAATACACTCATAGCTTCAGCACCGGGAGGGAAGGGGCGATAAAAGTTTTATCGACGTGTGATTTCGGTTGCCAGACGTCGTATTAGCTAGTCTCGCGTTTTACCTCAAGACTAAGGTCGTAGTCAAGAGTGATGTATTCAGACTGCAGTCAAGACTTCCTCCAGGAAGTGCCACAATCTACAATGTTGCCAGCTCGAGCGTATTGCCGGAAATAGAACTCTGAGGGGAGCACCTTACGTGAACGACACGGCGGTCAATTTTTTTGTCCAAGTCTCTAGCTACACCACATATTGCACGCTGAAGACGCAGAACAATTAAAAAAAAATTAGTTTATGAGAGCAACGTTGACTACAGCGTTCGAAGTTTTCGTAGTATTGTATACGTGTGTGTAACTGCCTTCCAATGCTCATTCAAGGAAGACAAGGATACACAGTCTAGCTTCAATATTATAAATACACCTCAGTTTATGGATGAACTCAGACTTAGGTTGACAATCATTTTGAATATTTAGCAGTACTGTACCCATTGGAGTTAAACTCGTTTTCAGCGAATGATTCCCACAGCTACAGGAACAATACTTGTGATACCTCTTAGACAAAATACAACGCAGTGCTATCAGACGAAAAGATCAACCTGACACAAACTGTGGGAAGTTTGTTTTACAACCTTCGTACCTGGATAAAGAGCTTTTCCTATTTGAGATATCTGTGAACGTTGCTGCATAAGACGATTTAAGAAGAAACTAAATCCCTTTAGCTACGACAATGTTTAAAGAAGTCGTCTTAACGGCACTAAATCGTGGTTTGTGAATCGTTTACTGGCCGTACTTTGCCGCATTTCGCTGGTTGGAAGGCAAAAAGCTTACTGACAAATTTCACAGAAAGAAAGGGGGGACGAAAGATCTCCCACTGGAAGCTCATATTGTTTTATTTAAATAATTACAGAATCAGCTAAAACTGTTGTGAATTGGCAGGAACCAATTCACGGGGTTTGGAGGAAGCCGAAAGGCACGCGTTAAGCTCACGCAGACTGACGTGAGGTCTGGAACAGTTAAGGGAATTTTTAGTAGCAAATAAAGTACGTAGTTGATGTAATACTTAACTTTAATCCATAATTGTAGAACATCGGTCTGACGGTACAAGCATCCCAAGATAAATAACAATCTCAATATAAACTGTTAATGGCGCCTTGCTAGGTCGTAGCAAATGACGTAGCTGAAGGCTATGCTAACTATCGTCTCGGCAAATGAGAGCGTATTTGTCAGTGATCCATGGCTAGCAACGTCGGCTGTACAACTGGGGCGAGTGCTAGGAAGTGTCTCAAGACCTGCCGTGTGGCGGCGCTCGGTCTGCTATCACTGACAGTGGCGACACGCGGGTCCGACGTATACTAATGGAGCGCGGCCGATTTAAAGGCTACCACCTAGCAAGTGTGGTGTCTGGCGGCGACACCACAAAACGAACAGGGAGGTTTTCAGTATAAGCACATTACTGTTGTCAGTATGATGTTGCACTGCCCAGGACCTGTAATGACAAAGAGCCCATTTAGGTCAGGCATATTGTACACAGAAGTGGAAGAGAGAGCACCACTAAATTCTACTATCCGTATGCACTGCATACACACAGAAATTACTGTTAAAGTGTACTATTGGAGCCCAATGAGTGAATTGCGTATTTTCCGGTGAGAAAGAGCACTCGCAAACAGTCTTCGCTACATTAGGTTACTTAAAATAGTGTCACTCGTCACTCTGAGCTAGAATTTATGGTCTGCGACTAAGCGTAAGGTCAATGAGTCGGATGCAGGTTTTGCAATTTCCTACATTATAAAAGTGTATAATAAATTTGAAGTAATATTGAGAAAATTTTGAACTTGGATAGCTTAGAATGAAAATCTTTGTTTATTGCAAAGGAAAACAACTGATTTTCTAAAACATCCTCTGTCATACACAACTTGAAACAGGTCACGACGACCAAATCATATGGAAGAACTGACAGCGATGTACATCGGAAGGCAGTAAGATCCCTTGGCTTTTGGTTTGGCAGTATTCGACAGCCATTTCTAGGCGCAAGTAAACGAAGAAAGACAGCGCGTTTTTGTTATCAAGTAAAGTCTTCATCAATTACTTTAGTTTTAATGTAATCTACGAGTAATTGCTGATGTTTGATATTAACATGAAAAGGATTCCGTAGACAGGGAAAGAACCTCTTCTTGGGCAACTATTTCTATAATGACCAATAGGCATTAAATGATCTTCAAGCATATGTGTTCCAGCAGCGGTAGGAAAAAAAATGAAAGTAATAATGACGGTAATAATCAAATTATCCGGTAACTTCACATTTCACAGTGGATTTTCACGAACTAAGGAATTTGCTGAATTAGTGAAAATTTCAAAATGGATTCACATCGAGGCTATGATGCCTAGAAGAGTCTTTACATCTTGCTGACATGAGAATAGCATAATATTCACGTCAGAAGCTTGTTTCTACTGAACCATTTAATATACTCGCATTTTTTCCACCGTGACTAATTTTGTAAGCTAAGCACATCCGTTACAGCACACTCCTGGGGCTGGGAAATATGGCCACTATGGTCTGGTGGAACGAACTATGACAGGTGCAATGGCTGGGTTCAGGCATTTACATTCAAGAGGCACTAACAGATTTACTTTACCTCTGGTAACCTCAAGAGAAAGACGCTGTAATCCAGAATCTGCATTAAACATCACGTTCCTTCATTACCAACTGGACAGAGCCGGGTTTCGTTGGGAAATGACATAGGCGGAAGTCATGGTAAACAGAAATACTGTGGCTAGTAAAATTACTTATATTAGAAAATTTTATTTTATTAGATTAACCGATAGACATTTAAAGGAACAGGGCTATTATTTTACTTGTACTTGATTGAACTAGCGACGTTGAAAAATTTGGTCCTCGACTGTGATTCGAATTTGTATCTCCTCTTTCGAGGATTTAAATCTTTCGGAACAGTATAGTTCAATCATTTCGTTCCATTTCCCAAGACTGCAATCTTCTCTAGGTCTCCTCCAAAGTTAAGTATGTGGGTCCGAATCCTGATCCAGTACAAAAATATTCATAATTTCATTTCAAGCCCTATCACGTGAACACCAGCCTGCTACTGAAAATTAAAGTGCATTTTTAATGTCTGTTAATGTGTTGTTAACAATCGCATTACTGGTCAAACACGCACACATCTTACTGTTGGAGAAAGCAATTGATACTTAAGCTATATTCGCGGATGATAAGTAAGGACGATAGGTTTTGCGGTTCGATTGTCAATCAGGCACAAAAATTTGTATCCTTATTTTAGTTTCAAACATCTAGCAGCTGGTAAGAAAACCCATACGCAACATTTGATTTTACTTAGTTAACAATCCGATTACGCGTTGGGTTCGTATCTCCGTCACAGAACTTCACATCATGTGCTTCATCTTTAAATGCATGCACGCTTTGTTACTTCTTAATGGAGGTATATCAGAAATCTTTGGGGGTTAGTTAGCAGGGACGAAAGGGGTTGATAGGAGTCCAGGTTTATTACAAAAACTGTCGTCTCTTATTTTCAAGTTTAGACTTGGTTACTGATATTGGCGAAAATTTCGGTAATTCATGCCTCTTCATGGCTAGTCAGCATAATGATATGATTAGATTAATACTTGTTCCATAGATCATGAATACGACATTTCGCAGTAATGTGGAACGTGTCATTTTAATGAAAGATTTCTTTACATGCCATGATTCAATTTGTTTACAACAATTTTTTGCTCTCTCTCTCTCTCATTTTTGTTTTATTTATCCATGATTCAATTTGTTTACAACAATTTTTTGCTCTCTCTCTCTCTCATTCTTGTTTTATTTATTTTTCTCTCTCTCTCTCTCTCTCTCTCTCTCTGTCACACACACACACACACACACACACACACACACACACACACACACACACACACATTCATTTTTTATTTTTATTTGTCTGTTGTGCTCGACTATCGGCGAGGCACGGAAACGTCCGTCAAAGAGTTTCTTATATTCGAGTACACTTACGAAAGAAATATAAAAACAACTATGAGAGTTACTGATTTATGATGCTTAGTTTGCAGTCAGTTCTGAGTATTATTAGTAACTACGCTCGAGTCCCTAAACCCAGTTACAGAAATGTGTATCAGACGGATTATGTATTCCAGGCCGTAGCAGCAGCGTCAGGTATGGTCGCTTCCCAGCCCGCTGTAGGATCACATCGGTTCGTCTTCTTCCTGCTGGTAACGTAACTGACATTTGGCACAACGCAAGAAATGTTTGGCAACTCTGTGATCGACGAGTTACTTCCTGGTGTGCACGGAATTAAGCTTCAAAGTTCACTTGATTTTCTCTGTCATTTCCAATGCTGCGCAACAGGTAACGCCTCTTTCCGCTGCTGACAAGCAAATGTTGGGTTTCTAGGAATACATAACTTTCTTTATGAAATGCCACATTTGCATAGCACTTGAGTATGACTCAGCATACCAATCAAACACAGACCCAATCGAAATCTAAGTGAGTAGTATTTTACTAATTCATGCTCATAGAGGCACGCTTGTGTACAGATGCTCAGTTTTATTGAAACATCTAGTTCATGGCGATTCAGTCAACCAAGTAAGTAAATGTACTGAACATGCTGCAAACTACTACAGGGAGCCTGTGTGTCATATAATCCAGTGTGGTGCATCGTTGTTATTACAGAAAAATGAGTCCCAGAGAAGAGGATTTGGTGGTCTGTTGGATTGATGAAAGGTTCATATACTTATGGTCTGGGTTCGATTCCAACTTCTGCTGATGAATTTTGATAAGGAGAGACAGATTCTATTGTCTTCTGGCTACGCCAAATCAAGAAGGTATAATGGCATTGTGGTCTGACATTCACGTTAAACATGATATGCCTTCGCTAGCAATTAGAAGTTACGCTGAACCAAGATAAAGTCAGGAGTGGCGACATGTAGAAACTCTATCACTTGTACCCTTTCTTATACTAGTTATTTATTTCTAGTGACAAAACCAACGCGATGTAGGGTCACAGGACACTTATTCTATCTTTTATTTGAGCTTCTGCATGTCGATAAAATTATTATGACCTGGGAATGCAACTCAACCGCCCTTAACGCGGAATTTGTTCCCCTTCGTGACAATACAGCTCGACTACAATTTGTTGTTTGTTCAAAACTGCAGGTTCGTCAACATCCCCACACATTGCGCGTGATTGGTTTCGAATTCTGGCACGGCACTAAATTTTTCATTATGTATTATCAAGCAGCAGCATGAGAACACCTATCTGCTGGTAGATAAAAATTTTGACTTTTAATGCATTTTCATTCGTTGTCAACACTAACGATATCTGACGTTTTTGACTCCCAATGAGACACAGAAGTATTTGCAAGATCACTGACCGTTCAAGGATGTTATTCCGAGCTGGTGGAGGAGGAAAATTCGGTAGCTGACGTCTCTTTGTGTGCAGTCAAGAACGCTATGTGTGGGGTTCGATTCCCAGTCAGTACTTAAGTCTTCGTCATATTATTTCGAGTTCAAACATGCTTACATGTTGCTGCTGGTGTAACAAACCTATATTTAACGTTCGTTTTCTCTAGAATATAGCAACGATAGGTGCCAGTTGTAGTCCTGGGAAGGAAAAACTTAATGTGTCGTCTCGTCATTTCAGTTAAAACATCTACCTACTGCCGAGAAAATCCGATATGTCACATTTGATTGTGCTTCGATAACAATCCTATTAGGCTCTGAATTCGAATCCCTGTCAAACACAAAGCTTTACCTGACGGCATTTCAAGTAAGCTACTTGTGAAGAAGCAATATTTAACTTCTCTCGCAGTTCGTTAAGAAGGAATTCGCGTCCGTTGAAAATGCTTACGTTATGTAATTTAAAGTTGATATTTGCTAACTGATACTGTCTAAAATCGAAGTATATCACTCTCTGTAGGCCTAGTCAGGAATGACTGTAAGTTTCCGTCAGTAACGAAATCTTTGCTTAGTCTTCATGACCTGGGTTTGAATCCATATGCAGAAGTAGACGGTTCTTCGTGTCACTTGAAGTTAATATATATTCTCAACAAGCTGCTCATGAATAACTTAAATTTTTAATGTCATTTTGTGTTTAATAATAAGTTCGGTACATTACTTTGAGAGGAAATCATGAATATGACGCACTTACAACGTTCATTACCTATCTGACGTAATAATGAGAGTCATAACATTTCAGATATATCATTTATTGTAATAAATGTGAGTTTACAAGCCTTAATGACAGTCGTATCTGTGACAAGGTGTTCCCTGGTATTTGTAGTACCTTGCTTTTACTTTACATCTAGAGTTATTGCGATACAGAGCAGTGTTTTCTAGTGGTGACTTGTTGGAACCATTTTCAATAGTCAAACGACTGTACCGAGGAGCGATTAGAGGACCTGCTAGACAGCTGTGTTATGTTGGTTGCATGCGAATCAGGCGAAATGCAATTCAGGTCGTTCGGATACTTCTGAGCACGACTGTACATATCTTGCATTCTTATCATAATGTATGCCAGATACATACAAAAATTGGCGCAAAATTAAAATGTCGTTAAATGTAAGCTTGCTCACACGTTGTATGCACAGTGAAGCTTCGAATTATATATTGCCTCATCTTAATGGCCTGTATAACTTGCTTAAATGCAAACAGCTTGCATGCTTATCATAATATATGCAAGATCTCTGTGAAAATTGGAGCATAAATAATATTGTATTATATGTAAGATTTACCATATGTTGCAGATACAATGAAGCCTTAAATGACATATTTCTGCTCCTAAAACGTCGCTATTACTCATTAAAATACTCACAGCTAACTTCCATTCAAAATTTAGTTTTAACACTGTTCTGCGATCTACGTATTTTAGTATAAGAACAAGTTTTATACGTTTCTCAGATACCAACCAGACGCAAACACGAGTTTAAGTAGGAATGTTACACATTATACTTTCAAGGTGGAAAAAGTACATTGAAAGCCTCAATGAGACAGAGAACCTGTATGTTGACGTAATAGAAGAAGAAACAGTAGTCGACAGGGAAGGGGTAGTCAATCCAATCATCGAATCAGAATTTAAAAGAGCTCTGGATGACTTAAGATCAAATTAGGCAGAAGTGATTTTCTAAAATCTTTTGGGATGAGGCTAAAAAACAACTATTCTTTTCGGTGTATGAGATTTGCGTCGTAGTGTCCGACTTTCGAAAAAATATCAATCCTAGGTCTCTGAATACAGCAAGTCAGATAATTGCGAGAACTATCGTGTAATCAGATTAACAGCTCCTGCAACCAGGTAGCTTACAAAAATAAAGTGGAGAAGTGTTGGGAAAAAAATTAAATGTGTGTGAGATGAAGATCAGTTTGGCTTTAGGAAAGGTAAAGATACCACAGCGGAATTTCTGGCGTTGCGGTTGACACTCGAAGCAAAAACTGAACAACTATCATGACACAGTCATGGCATTTGTCGACCTGTAAATGTATGCCACAGAATAAAATGATAAAATATGTTGGAAATTCTGAGACAAATAGGGGTAAGCTACAGGGGAAGACGGGTAATATACAATATGTACAAGATCGAAGAGGGAAGAGCAAGAATGGAAACTGGAAGTTAAACGTGGTGTCAGAGTAATATCAGGACGCAAACACATAAATATTCTGCTCTTTGCAGGAATCTCTTGTCAAGATTACGTCCAAGGCATCGATCCAGCTCATTTTGCACTATATTCAGATATCTATATCTACTTTTGGCTGTCAAATTTTTCCTCATCTCCTGCTCCACTTCCCGAGCCCTGCATTTTCCTGAAAGGGCGATCACGGATGGCAGCCATGTGTGTGATCTTGACTAGGTGATTTTCGAAGTGGTTCAAAAAATGGCTCAAAGCACTATGGGATACATCTGAGGTCATCAGTCCCCTAGACTTAGAACTACTTATACCTGACCAACCTAAGGACATCACACACGTCCATGCCAGAGACAGAATTCGAACCTGCGATATCGAAGTGGAAGATATCCTCCAAGCCATCCACTGTTGGGAAAAGTGTGCCGCATTAAAGAGTGAATATGTAGACAAGGATTAACACCAAGTTGCAGCCTGAATTTTTTGAGATGATAATGACAACTACACATGTTTCAACTGTGCAGTGATGTCTGTGCTAAAATTGGTACATATTCTGATGGGCAGCGTAGCAATAGGATCCGAATCGCCGATTTGCTCTTGTAATCCGTAGCACGTGTCACCCTGTTTATGGTTACATCTGCATTTTGATGTTCTGCAGCGTGCTTGAACTGAACGACTCCCGCAGGAAGTGTTGCTGGGTGGCGACCCGTCAAACTGCGTGGCGGCCCTTGCCCGTATTTTGCAGTTCGACTGTGGGACCCATTTGAGAGCGAATAGCCGCTATACTGGGTCGCGCTGTCGCCCTGGTCAACGGCCCAGAATGCGTCCGCTCCCGGCTACAGTCCGCGGCCGGACATTGGCCACAACAGAGGCGCCGCGTGGGCTGGCATTCGCGGCGGCCAATTTCCGCCCCTCGCGATTATATGCGAGCCGCCACTGGCCGCAGTCCGCTTCCGGCCGCACTGTGCTGGCCTTACACTGAGTACTGATCTCGTAGTGGAGAGAGAGAGCGGGCGCAGTTTAACAGGGGACGCTGCTCGGTAGCTAGTTGCGTATACACTGAAGAGCCAAAGATACTGGTGCACCTGCCTAATATCGTGTAAGCCCTCCGCGAGCACGCAGAAGTGCCGCGACACGACGCGGCATTGACTCGGTTAATGTCTGAAGTAGTGCTGGAGGGAATTGACACCATGAATGCTGCAGGTCTGTCCATAAATCCGTATTCGAGACGGTGGGAATCTCTCCTGAACAGCACGTTCTATAATGTTCATGTCTCGGGAATTTGGTGGCCAGCGGAAGTGTTTAAACACAGAAGAGTATTCCTAGACCCATTCTGCCCAGGTCCATAGGAATGCACAGTGGACATGAATGCATGCAGGTGATCAGACTGGCTGCTTACGTACGTGCCACCTGTCATAGTCGTATCTAGACGTAACAGGGATCCCATATCATACCAACTACACACGCCCCCCACCATTACAGAGCCTCCACCAGCGTGAACAGGCCCCTGCTGACACGCACGGTCCATGGATTCCTGAGGTTGTCTCTACACCCCTACACGTGCATCCGCTGTACACAATTTCAAATGAGACTCGCCCGACCTAGGCCAGGCGTAAAGCTTTGTGTCGCGCAGTCAATGGAGAGACGTCTACAGACGTTAAAGTAACCTCTGGAGTGCCACAGGGGAGTGTTATGGGACCATTGCTTTTCACAATATATATATAAATGACCTAGTAGATAGTGTCGGAAGTTCCATGCGGCTTTTCGCGGATGATGCTGTAGTATACAGAGACGTTGCGGCATTAGGAAATTGCAGCGAAATGCAGGAAGATCTGCAGCGGATAGGCACTTGGTTCAGGGAGTGGCAACTGTCCCTTAACATAGACAAATGTAATGTATTGCGAATACATAGAAAGAAGGATCCTTTATTGTATGATTATATGATAGCGGAACAAACACTGGTAGCAGTTACTTCTGTAAAATATCTGGGAGTATGCGTGCGGAACGATTTGAAGTGGAATGATCATATAAAATTAATTGTTGGTAAGGCGGGTGCCAGGTTGAGATTCATTGGGAGAGTGCTTAGAAAATGTAGTCCATCAACAAAGGAGGTGGCTTACAAAACACTCGTTCGACCTATACTTGAGTATTGCCCATCAGTGTGGGATCCGTACCAGATCGGTTTGACGGAGGAGATAGAGAAGATCCAAAGAAGAGCGGCGCGTTTCGTCACAGGGTTATTTGGTAACCGTGATAGCGTTACGGAGATGTTTAATAAACTCAAGTGGCAGACTCTGCAGAGAGGCGTTCTGCATCGCGGTGTAGCTTGCTCGCCAGGTTTAGAGAGGGTGGGTTTCTGGATGAGGTATCGAATATATTGCTCCCCCCTACTTATACCTCCCGAGGAGATCACGAATGTAAAATTAGAGAGATTAGAGCGCGCACGGAGGCTTTCAGACAGTCGTTCTTCCCGCGAACCATACGCGACTGGAACAGGAAAGGGAGGTAATGACAGTGGCACGTAAAGTGCCCTCCGCCACACACCGTTGGGTGGCTTGCGGAGTATAAATGTAGATGTAGATGTAGGTACACGAGTGCGCCTTTGGCTCCGAAAGCCCATATCGATGATGTTTCGTTCAATGGTTCGGACGCCGACACTTGTTAATTGCCCAGAATTGAAATCTGCACCAATTTGCAGATGGGTTTCACTTCTGTCACGTTGAACGATACTCTTCAGTAGTCGTTGGTCCCGTTGTTGCAGGACATCTTTCCGGCCTCTGCGATGTCAGCGATTTGATGTTTTACCGGATTCCTGATGTTCACGATACACTCTTGAAATGGCCATAAGGGAAGATCCCCACTTCATCGCTACCTCCGGGATGCTGTGTGCAATCGCTCGTGCGCCGACTATAACACCACGTTCAAACTCACTTATATCTTGATAACCTGCCGTTTTAGCATCAGTAACCGATCTAACAACTGCGCCAGACACTTGTTGTCTTATATAGGCCGCTATGGTCGCATGTTCGAATCTTGCCTCGGGCATGGATGTGTGTAACGTTCTTAGCTTAGTTAGGTTTAAGTAGTTCTAAGTTCTAGGGGACTGATGACCTCAGAAGTTAAGTCACATAGTGCTGAGAGCCATTTGAACTATTTTTTGTTAAGTCCCATAGTGCTCAGAGCCATTTGAACCATTATTTCTTACATAGGCGTTGCCGACCGCAGCGCCTTATTCTGCCTATTTAGATATCTCAGTATTTCAATAAGAATGCCTATACCAGTTTCTTTGGCTCTTCCGTCTACAATGGCTCTTTTTGACCGCCTATGAGTGTTATCCTACCTATTTTGTTCCTAAAACCAACGGGCGTCGTTGGGTCCGTCATGATGTGCGTGTTTTGCCCATATAATAATGCTGGCATTTACAATATTAAATGAGTGTAAGATAATCGGGCAGATGGGGAGAAATTTTCAAACTAGGTTCATGGAATATGCAGCCACTCATTATCCTAAGGCAGCTTTCTTGGTGCATTTGGCACTCAGTATCCACAGATTGCATATGAAAGACGACTTATAAATATCAAGTATCTTTGCACAATCAAAAGGATAGGTTCTTAACAATATGGAGGACTTACAATTTACGAACTGCAAGTTGCAACCGCCAGATAGTAGCGTCATGAGAAAACTGAATTTCAACATAAAGGGACGATAGCCACTATTTGTTGTTGTTGTGGTCTTCAGTCCAGGGACTGGTTTAATGCAGCTCTCCATGGTGCTCTATCCAGTGCAAGCTTCTTCATCTCCGAGGAACTACTGCAACCTATATCCTTCTGAATCTGTTTAGTGTATTCATGCCTTGGTCTCCCTTTACGATTTTCACCCTTCATGCTGTCGTACAATACTAAATTGATGATCCCTTGATGCCTCAGAACGTGTCTTACCAACCGATCCCTTCCTCTAGTCAAGTTGTGACGCAAATTATTTTTCTCCCCAACTCTATGCAGTACCTCTTCATTAGTCACGCGGTCTAACCATCTAATCTTCAACATTCTTCTGTAGCACCAAATTTCTAAAGCTTCTATTCTCTTCTTGTCCAAACTGTTTGTCGCCCATGTTTCACTTCCATACATGGCCACACTCTATACAAATACTTTCAGAAACGACTTCCTGACACTTAAATCTATAGTCGATGTTAACAAATTTCTCTTCTTCAGAAACGCTTCCCTTGCCATAACCAGTCTGCATTTTATATCCTCTCTACTTCGACCATCATCACTTACTTTGCTCCTCAAATAGCAAAACTCATATACTACTTTAAGCGTCTCATTTCCTAATCTAATTCCCTTAGGATCACCTAAATTTAATTCGACTACTTTTCATACCCACGTTTTGCTGTTGTGGATGTTCATCTTATATTCTCCTATCAAGACACTGTCCATTCCGTTCAACTGATCTTCCAAGTCCTAAAGCGGTGTCCACTATAGCGGGTTCTTGTATTTGGTCATCTTTGCATAAATTGTATCTGTAACATCTCGTTCACTTACCTTGGAGATTGAGTGTTGTGTCTGCTAGGAGGTATCGCATAATGTTTTCAAAGGTAGATGCAGCTTTTTACTGGGTTTTACGTGATATACTCAGTTTACACAATGATGATGCAGGTTACCTTATACCATGGTTACACTATCTGCATCCATAGCCTTGTATTCTTTATGTGAACCACTGTGCATATTTGCATATCTTCCACTACTATGTATAATTTGCCGTATGTCGGTTTGATCCCTTTTATTTGTTTTACTATGGTTCTATTACTTTTATTTCTTGACAGTTTTATTATAGATTTTTGTTGTTTTTATGTCTTGGCAGTAAAATTACATTGCAATGTTTTTCTTTTGTTTTTTGTTCTGTACGACGGCTACCTGAAATAAAGACATGCATTAAGTAATATTTTTCTATCGTTTTTAGTAGCGGATGGCGTTTGAGAGAAAACGTGGGGGTGCAGCCGTGTTGACAGCTACAGTTTCTTCAGTTGCCTGCCTCGCTTTCGGTATTAGTTCTAGCGTTATGTGCGCTGAGGCGTGTCACTGCGGTTCAGGCCGCAACTTGTTGTCCGTTCTTGCTGGGCGTCCACGACATGTGCCTACGGTGTGATGAACCCTTATGTACACTACTGGCCAATAAAATTGCTACACCAAGAAGAAATGCAGATGATAAACGGGTATTCATTGGACAAATACAGGGTGTTACAAAAAGGTACGGTCAAACTTTCAGGAAACATTCCTCACACACAAATAAAGAAAAGATCTTATGTGGACATGTGTCCGGAAACGCTTAATTTCCACGATAGAGCTCATTTTAGTTTCGTCATTATGTACTGTACTTCCTCGATTCACCGCCAGTTGGCCCAATTGAAGGAAGGTAATGCTGACTTCGGTGCTTGTGTTGACATGCGACTCATTGCTCTACAGTTCTAGCATCAAGCACATCAGTACGTAGCATCAACAGGTTAGTGTTCATCACGAACGTGGTTTTGCAGTCAGTGCAATGTTTACAAATGCGGAGTTGGCAGATGCCCATTTGATGTATGGATCAGCACGGGGCAATAGCCGTGGCGCGGTACGTTTGTATCGAGACGGATTTCCAGAACGAAGGTGTCCCGACAGGAAGGCGTTCGAAGCAATTGATCGGCGTCTTAGGGAGCACGGAACATTCCAGCCTACGACTCGCGACTGGGGAAGACCTAGAACGACGAGGACACCTGCAATGGACGAGGCAATTCTTCCTGCAGTTGACGATAACCCTAATGTCAGCGTCAGAGAAGTTGCTGCTGTACAAGGTAACGTTGACCACGTCACTGTACGGAGAGTGCTACGGGAGAACCTGTTGTTTCCGTACCGTGTACAGCGTGACAGGCACTATCAGTAGCTGATTGGCCTCCACGGGTACACTTCTACGAGTGGTTCATCCAACAATATGTCAATCCTCATTTCAGTGCAAATGTTCTCTTTACGGATGAGGCTTCATTCCAACGTGATCAAATTGTAAATTTTCACAATCAACATGTGTGGGCTGACGAGAATCCGCACGCAATTGTGCAATCACGTCATCAAGACAGATTTTCTGTGAACGTTTGGGCAGGCATAGTTGGTGATGTCTTTATTGGACCCCATGTTCCTCCACCTACGCTCAATGGGCACGTTATCCTGATTTCATTCGGGGTAGTCTACCTGTGCTGCTAGAACATGTGCCTTTACGAGTACGACACAACATGTGGTTCCTGCACGATGGAGCTCCTGCACATTTCAGTCGAAGTGCTCGTACGCTTGTCAACAACAGATTCCGTGCGGTCGTGCATTATTCTGCTGAAATGTAGGGTTTCGCAGGTATCGAATGAAGGGCAGAGCCACGGGTCGTAACACATCTAAAATGTAACGTCCACTGTTCAAAGTGCCGTCAATACGAACAAGAGGTGGCCGAGATGTGTAATCAAAGGCACCCCATACCGTCATGCCGGGTGATACTCCAGTATGGCGACGACGAATACACACTTCCAATGTGCGTTCACCGCGATGTCGCCAAACACGGATGCGACCATCATGATGCTGTAAACAGAACCTGGATTCATCCGAAAAAAATGACGTTTTGCCATTCGTGCACCCAGGTTAGTCGTCGAGTGCAACATCGCAGGCGCTGCTGTCTGTGATGCAGCGTCAAGTGTAACAGCAGCCATGGTCTCCGAGCTGATAGTCCATGCTGGTGCAAACGTCGTCGAACTGTTCGTGCAGACGGTTGTTGTCTTGCAAACGTCCCCATCTGTTGACTCAGGGATCGAGACGTGGCTGCACGATCCATTACAGCCATGCTGATAAGATGCCTGTCATCTCGACTACTAGTGATACGAGGCCGTTGGGATCCAGCACGGCGTTCCGTATTACCCTCCTGAACCCACCGATTCCATATTCTGCTAACAGTCATTGGATCTCGACCAACGCGAGCAGCAGTGTCGCCATACGATAAACCGCAATCGCGATAGGCTACAGTCCGACCTTTATCAAAGTCGGGAACGTGATGGTACGCATTTCTCCTCCTTACACGAGGCACCACAACAATGTTTCACCAGGCCACTCCGGTCAACTGCCGTTTGTGTATGAGATATCGGTTGGAAACTTTCCTCGTGTCCGCACATTGTAGGTGTCGCCACCGGAGCCAACCTTGTGTGAATGCTCTGGAAAGCTAATCATTTGCATATCGTAGCATCTTGTTCCTGTCGGCTAGATTTCGCGTCTGTAGCACGTCATCTTCGTGGTGTAGCAGTTTTAATGGCCAGTAGTGTAGTAAATTACTTTTGAGGTCCCAGTAATTGGTATTCTACCACATTTACGCATTCATTTTAGATTGTTAAGTCAATTCCAGATGTCTGGCCGTCCGCAGCTGGGTCGAATATTACATAAAGCTGGCAATGTACTTTTATTTGTTGATACATTCGTGGCCATTTCGGTTAACGTCTCAGTACCCGGCATGGTACTGGTTGACTCAAAGAACCTGTATGTGCTCCACCCGCACAGGATCTTGCACGCTACATTACAAATGTGCAATATGTGTAAGTGACCTTCGTACTTTATTGTGCGTCATCAGTCTTCCGTCTGGTTTGGTGCGTCCGCCACGAATTCCTCTCGTGTGCCAACATCTTCATTTCAGAGTAGCACTTGCAACATGCGTCCTCAACTATTTGCTGGATGTATTCCAAACTCTCTGTATAGTTTTTACCATCTACAGCTCCTTCTAATACCATGGAAGCCATTCCGTATTTTGTTAACAGATGTCCTAAGATTCTGTCCCTTCTTCTTGTCAGTTTTTCCCTGTTTTCCTCTCCGATTCTGCAGAGAACCTTACGTGAGTTAACGAGAATTTCACTCTCATTTAAGAATATGGCCGAAAGAGTCAGCCTAAAGGAATTGTGAAACGAAACCTGTCGTCCAGGACCGCGTGCCACAAAGAGCGCAGATTCGCCACGAGATGGGGGAATTCACTGGAATCTATCGTGCTGTAGTGTGAGAGTGAAACAGACGAGAACCTACGTCGTAGTTAAGCCCCGTAGAAGCAAATTATCGCTAGAGAGACGTTGTTGTTGATGTGGTCTTCAGTCCTGAGACTGGTTTGATGCAGCTCTCCATGCTACTCTATCCTGTGCCAGCTTCTTCATCTCCCAATACGTACTGCAGCCTACATCCCTCTGAATCTGTTTAGTGTATTCATCTCTTGGTCTCCCTCTACGATTTTTACCCTCCACGCTGCCCTCCAATACTAAATTGGTGATCCCTTGATGCCTCAGAACATGTCCTACCAACCGATCCCTTCTTCTTGTCAAGTTGTGCCACAAACTCCTCTTCTCCCCAATCCTATTCAATACATCCTCATTAGTTACGTGATCTACCCATCTAATCTTCAGCATTCTTCTGTAGCACCACATTTCAAAGGCTTCTATTCACTTCTTGTCCAAACTATTTATCGTCCATGTTTCACTTCCATACGTGGCTACACTCCATATAAATACTTTCAGAAACGATTTCCTGACACTTAAATCTATACTCGGTGTTAACAAATTTCTCTTCTTCAGAAACGCTTTCCTTGCCATTGCCAGTCTACATTTTATATCCTCTATACTTCGACCATCATCAGTTATTTTGCTCCCCTAATAGCAAAACGCCTTTACTACTTTAAGTGTCTCATTTCCTAATCTAATTCCCTCAGCATCACCCGACTTAATTAGACTACATTCCACTATCCTCGTTTTACTTTTGTTGATGTTCATCTTATATCCTCCTTTCGAGACACTGTCCATTCCGTTCAACTGCTCTTCCAAGTCCTTTGCTGTCTCTGGCAGAACTACAATGTCATCGGCGAACCTCAAAGTTTTTATTTCTTCTCCATGAATTTTAATACCTACTCCGAATTTTTCTTTTGTTTCCTTTACTGCTTGCTCAATATACAGATTGAATAACATTGGAGAGAGGCTACAACCCTGTCTCACTCCCTTCCCAACCACTGCCTCCCTTTCATGTTCCTCGACTCTTATAACTGCCATCTGGTTTCTGTACAAATTGTAAATAGCCTTTCGCTCCCTGTATTTTACCCCTGGCACCTTCAGAATTTGAAAGAGATTATTCCAGTCAACATTGTCAAAAGCTTTCTCCAAGTCTACAAATGCTAGAAACGTAGGTTTGACTTTTCTTAATCTAGCTTCTAAGATAATTCGTAGGGTCAGTATTGCCTCACGTGTTCCCATATTTCTATGGAATCCAAACTGATCTTCCCCGAGGTCGGCTTCTACCAGTTTTTCCATTCGTCTGTACAGAATTCGCGTTAGTATTTTGGAGAGACGTGGCAGTCTTAAAACTGGTGGAACTAAGATTAGCCATAAAGGGAAAGATTTATGAAAACTGTTTATTTCTGAAGCAATGCAGGGAATGAAGCCACAGTAATTTTAATCTACCATTCTTCATAAAATTTCATGATGATCCCAATAAAACTTGATTATTGATCGTATCTATAATAGTTTAGGATTTACTGCTAAACTGAAATTAACAAGTTTTGTAAAAGAGACCTGGATTCTAAAATCTGAATGCTTTGGTCGATCTTAACGATCGACATTTCATCTAGAATCGCATTATTAAAATGTCAAATGTTGTAAATATCAACTCTGTAACCTTATTTGTTTAAAATAAATACTAAATATAAATAATCAGTTTTTTCAGTTAAACATCAGATCATCATTTCCTCCTCACACATTGAACGATGACAGCATGACCACTTATTGAATCATGAAGTAATAGAATAATTGTTGTAAAGTTTAGTGCACGATAGTTCTTCCGTTTTTTATTTAGTTATCAGAAAGCACATTGGCCCAAGGCTAATGGCCGTGATAATCAAAGTTAAGAAGGAAATTGTATTGGATTTATGTAAAAGAATTTAACGTTTATTGCTACTTTATTTAGAACGTGAAAGTGGTCAAGCTTTGATTATTTAAATATGTTATAATGTAAAATAATGTAGAATAAGCTGTAGCCAATCAGATGGACGGCTTCAGGAAAGGGAACTGCCCTAGTCAGTGGAGCGATATTCGGCGCACGGGAAACACGGCCGTGGATGGGCAGAGTTGAATTGGGATTGGGACGCGAAAGCGAACAGTCGATCTTTAAGCAGCTTGGAAGTAAAACGACTTGGAATATTTCGCGTTGTGTGGTATCGCAGGACTTAGCTCTGGGCGGTGAGCAGCCGCGCGTATGGTGTGAACTCTAACTTTTCGTGTAAATATCGAGGTGGAGTATTGGGCTTGTGTTTCGCGATGAGATTGTGAATGATCGAGCTGTATCAAATGGATATGCGCTCGAGTGTGATAGTGAATCTAAATACCACCACTTTCACTATTAGTTTTCTTTCTGAATAAACATTATTCTAACCAAATCGCAACTGTGTGGCCCACATCATTTATGGGTCGTTAATTTAATTCCCGATATTATTATTACTGCTATTATATGTTACATTAACTTTGTTTCATATAGTTTCGCCAACTTCCCATCAGCCAGGCTATTTAACCAAAAGGTCACAAGTCTCTAATTTAGGGCGTGAAATGCGACACGTGTGGTTCAACCCCTAGACGAGTTTGAGTTGTGGCATTTCAACGAAGAGGAACCGCATGTGAGCTCGGACATCTTTGGGATGTTAGCTCGCACTTACCTTATCAACCCACGCAACTATTAAGATTCTTCTGTAGGTCACACCTCAAGTGCTTCGATTCTATTTTTGTCCGATTGTCCCACAGTCCATTTTTCTCTACCATTTAGTGCTGTGCTTCAAACATTCATTCTCAGAAATTTCTTCCACAAATTAAGGCCTATGTTTGACGCTAGTAGACTTCTCTTGGCTAGGAATGCCATTTTTTGCAGTGCTTGTCTGCTATTTATATCCTCCTCACTCAGTCCATCATGGTTATTTTGCTGCCAGGCAACAGAATTCCTTAACTACTGGTGGTAAGTTCCTTGGTATACCCATTTCTGCTACTTCTCATTACTTTCTTCTTTCTTCGATCTACACTAAATCCATATATAGTACTCATTAGACTGTTCATTCCATTTAGCAGATTCTGTAATTATTCTCCACTTTCTCTTAGGACAGTAACGTCGTCAGAAAATCTTTATCACTGATATCCTTTCACCTCGCATTTTAACTCCGCTCCTGAACCTTCTTTTTATGTCAGTCATTGCTTTGCTATGTGCAGATTGAATAGTAGGGAAGAAAGACTAGATTACCGTCCTACACCATTATTAATATGAGCACTTCATTCTTGGTCTTCCACACTTATTTTCCCTTTTGGCTCTTGTAGACGTATATTTCCCGTCTTCCTACACCATATCTGTACATAAAGTATCTCAGAATCTCGTACATGTTGCACAACCTGGCACTGTTGAACGCTTTTTCCAGGTCGACAAATCCAATGAATGTTTCTTCATTTTTTTGAAATCTTGCTTCCATTATCCATAGCAACTTCTTTATTCTTACTTCTATTATCTACAGCAATTATCTCCCCGGTGCCTTTACCTCTCTTGAAGCCAAATTGCTCGTCATCTGATACGTCATCAATTTTCTTTTCCATTCTTCTGTATATTTCCTTGTCAACAACTTGGATGCATGAGCTGTTAAGCAGATTATGCGATGATTCTCGCTCTTTTCAACTCTCAAAATCTTGGTAAATATGTGAATGATATTTTTTTTTCATAAAATCAAGTGGTATATCGCCAGACTCATACGTTCTACACACGAACGTGAAAAGTCGTTTTGCTGCCACGTCCCCCAATGATTTTAGAAATTCTAATGATATGTTATCTCTTCCTTATTCGATGATAAGTCTTCCAGAGCTCTTTTAAACGCTGCTTCTAATGTTGGATCCTCTATCTCTTCTAAATCGACTCCTGTGTCTTCTTCTATCATGTCATCAACTAAGTCTCCGCCTTCATAGTAACTTTCAATGTATTCTTTTCACCTATCCGCTCTCTCCTCTGCATTTAATGGTGAAACTCCTACTTCGCTTTTAATGTTACCGGCGTTGCTTTTTATTTCACCGAAGGCAGTTTCACTTTTCTGTATACTGAGTCAGTCCTTCAGACAATCATTTTTCCTTTGATTTGTTGACATTTTTTACGCAACCATTCGCCTTATCTTCCTTGCACTTTCGATTTGTTTCGTTTCTACGTGACTCGTGTCTCTGTGTTCCTGAATTTTCCTGTAAATTGTTGCACTTTCCTCTTTCATCGATCATCTGCAGTATTTCTTCTGGTAGCTGTGGTTCTTCGCAGTCACATTCTTGGTACCTACGTTTTTATTTCCAGCTTCTGTGATTGTCTTTTTTAGAGATCTTCTTTCCCCTTCAACTGAACTGCCTCTTGAGCTATTCCTTATCGATAATTTTGCATTTCTTTGCGCATTGATTGTTCCTGTGTAGTCTCTTAGACTCCCGCCTACTCTTCATTACTACTAAATTTTGATCTGAATCTATATCTGCTACTGGGTATGCCTTACAATTCAGTATCTGATTTCGAAATCTCTGCCTGACCATGATGTAATCTGGTATCTTCCCATATCTCCCTACCTTTTCCAAGTGCACCTCCTCCTTTTGTAGTCCTTGAACAGGCTATTCGCTATTGCTAGCTGAAATTTATCGCAGAGCTCCATTAGTCTTTCTCCTCTCTCATTCTTAGTACCAACCCCATAGTCTTCCGTAATCCTTTCTTCCACGTCGTCTCCTGCAACCACATTCCAATTACTCATGATTATTCGATTTTCATCTCCCTTTACACAATGAATTACTCATTCAATATCCTACTATACTTTCTCTACCTCTGTACGGCGTCGACATGTACGTCTATCGTTGTCGGTGTTGGTTTTCCGTCGATTCTGATGAGAACAATTCAATCAGTGAACAGTTCACAGCAACTCGCTCTTTGCCCTAATTTCCTATGTATGAAAAATCCTACCACAATTATACCATTTTCAGCTGCTGCTGATATTACCGTATACTCATGTGACCAGAAATCCTTGTCGTCTTCTTTAAATTTCATTCTAGTAAGCCCCCCCCCCCCCCTCTACATTTCGATTGAGCCTTAGCATTTCACTTTTTATGTATTTCAGCTTCTGTACCACGTTCAAACTTCTGACATTCCTCAGCCCATTTCGTAGCAAGTTATCCTTTCGTTGATTTTTCAGTCTTTTTGTTAAGGTCACCTCCCCTTGGCAGTCCCGGAGATCTGATGGGGGGAGGGGACTAGACATGAATCTTTTGCCAATGGAGAGGGCATCATGACGCTTTATTTATTACAGACCTCATATCCTGTGAATACAGGTTATGTGTATTTGGTGCGGTGGTTTCCAGTGCCTTGTGCATCCTCATGTGGTTGATCAAAATGGTTCAAAAGGCTCTGAGCACTATGGGACTTAACATCGGACGTCATCAGTCCCCTATAACTTAGAACTACTTAAACCTGACTAACCTAAGGAAATAACACACATCCATGCCCGAAGCAGGATTCGAACCTGCGACCATAGCAGTCGCGCGGTTCCGGACTGAGCGCCTAGAACCACTCGACCACCGCGGCCGGTTGTGGTTAATCAAGTGCCCTGGACCTCTGTCCGCTCCTCCATCCACTTTGACAAGGCACTTGTCTGGATTAGGATGACTTCTTATGCCAGAAGGCATCGGCTGCCACTGTTGATGATTTTCGTTCGGAATATAAGCAGTGGAAGGATTCAAATCCAGGACTGGATCAATTTCCATCAAATATGTTACTCATAACACTTACTGTCTAGACTGAAGCACAGTTGGGGTAATAATCACCTAACTAACACAGTGGTGGGGGTGGAAGTGAAAAGGGTTGACAATGCCCGACGTCTTGGTTACCCTCCATGACTGAAATGTTGTGTGGGTAGCATCAGATGCAGTTCAGTGGGTATATGTGTGGACGGGAATGGCTGAGCAGAGAGAGGGAAAGAGAGGAGGAGGGAATGGAAAGGCACGGAGAGTAAAATATGGATGGAACATTAACAAAGAGAGGGGAGGAGCTACAGAGAGATGGAGGAGGAGTAGTGGGATAGACAGAGGTTGGAGGCAACAGATGGACAGATGTAGAGCAGGAAATCGACAAATAGAGGAAGGAAGAGGAAGTGGACAGAGGGAGGGAGGAGGAAGAGGAGGAGTAGGACAGAGAAAGGGAGGAGGAGGTATACAGAGTAAGGGATGCTCGAGTAGTACAAGGTGTAGAAGGCATGTGAAAGATGACGATTAGTAGTGAGCAAGTGGAAAAGGGAGATGTGTGGAGGAAGGTGAAAGAGGGAGAGGGTTGGTGGAGGCAGGCTTAAGAAGGAAAACCTGTGAAATGACAGGCAGAGGGAGAAAAGAGATCAACAGAGGAGGTGTTGGGTATGTGTCTAAAGTGAAGAGGGGTGGTGAGCAAATATAGAAATAAGAGGGGCATATTTAGATGAAAGTGTGGGAAAAAAGCTAATATGTGCAACAATATTGTGAAAATTGTCAATGTAAAATTCACCACCAGCCATGTTCTTTAATATATTATTACATTTCATTCTGAAAGTAACCAGTTCTGGCATTTCATTTTGCCACCTCCATGCCTCATATGCTTCCATCCATATAAACGAACTTGTTGTGTAGCACGATAAATCACTGGATATCATGGATTCCAATCAGTATACATACGAAGACTTGACAGCAACTGCAGGGAAGCATTTATGCCTGACAATGGAAGAAGAAGGTCCTATGCCACCATAAATCACTGGATTTGTGAATCCAAATCTTTATACAAATGATTCATACAAAGACGTCTTTGAATGAAGCAATAGTATAACGATTGGAATTCACAATATCCAATGTTTGATAGTGCTACACGACAAGTTCGTTTATTTGGATAGAAGCGTATGGGGCCTGAAGATGGCACAATGAAACGCTGAAACTGGTTGCTTTCAGAAAGAGGATCGAGGCGTTTGAGGTGTGATGCTATAGAAGAATGTTGATAATTAGGTGGAAACTACAACATAAAAGTAATAACATAAATAAACTGTTTATGAACCCAAAAAAATCAAGCCGTAAGTTCAAGTAAACACAATCAACAATACAACATAACAATCAGCTTAATGTTCCAAGGAACTCCTCGACAAAATACAGGGAGTGACCCATTAGGAAACTCTTTGGTTTAGATTTGAAAGCACGGATTACTGCTAAGATTTTTGAATTCTTGTGGTAGCTTATTGAAAATGGATGTAGAAGTATACTTCACAGTGAAGGAAGTTCCATCCAAATGCAAGTTTGGTTTCTGCCGAGCATTAATTGAATGAAAGCGGCTTACTTTTGGGAATAAGCTGATATTATTAATAAGGAATGACAGTATATATATCAGTGGACCACCCTATATATATATATATATATATATATATATATATATATATATATATATATATATATATATATATATATATATATATTCCATTCAAAATATCCTGCACCTCTTCTTCTCTATCAATGAGCGTGTCATCAGCGATTCTTTCCACTTTGAGTTTTAATCCTCTCTTGTCTCTTTCTTTTTATTATATAGATTGAATGGAAGGGGCGAACGACTGCGTTCCTATCTTACACCGTTTATAATTCGAAACTTCGTTCTCGATCTTCCAACCTTATTGTTCCCTCTTGCTTTTTGCACACATTGTGTATTACTCGTCTTTCCCTGTAGCTTATTCCTATTTCTCTCAGAATTTCTACCATCTTGCAGCATTTTTGGTTTTGAAACGCCTTTTTTTCAGGTCGATCTTATGAGCGTGCCTTGTTGTATCTTCAACATTGCTTCCATTATCAAACGTAAAGTCAGAAGTACCTGTCTGCTACCCTTACCTGTCCTGAGCAAAGCTGATCGTTATCTAAAAGACCATCAGTTATCATTTCTATTCTTCTTTAGGACACTTCTTGTCAGGAGCTTGGATCGCTTGGTTGTCGTTCTCCCCAATGATTCTAGAAATTCCAGTGGAAAATTATCTAACCCTTCTGCTTTATTTAATCTCAAGTTTTCCAAAGTTCTTTTAAATTCTGAGTGAATTAAGTGTGTAGGTTCGCTAACCTCTTGTTGACCCCTGTTCAGTAGTCTGGGTATTTTGACATTGGCCTCTTAATATATATACACACACACACACACACACACACACATATATATATATATATATATATATATTAAGAGGCCAATGTCAAAATACCCAGACTAGTGAACAGGGGTCGACAAGAGGTTAGCGAACTTACACACTTAATTCACTCAGAATTTAAAAGAACTTCGGAAAACTTGAGATTCAATAAAGCAGAAGGGTTAGATAATTTTCCACTGGAATTTCTAGAATCATTGGGGAGAACGACAACCAAGCGATCCAAGCTCCTGACAAGAAGTGTCCAAAAGAAGAATAGAAATGATAACTGATGGTCTTTTAGATAACGATCAGCTTTGCTCAGGACAGGTAAGGCTAGCAGACAGGTACTTCTGACTTTAAGCTTGATAATGGAAGCAATGTTTGTTGTGTCTAGGCAAGACAGCCTAGACACAATGCGAGGAAGCCGAAAGGCACGCGCTAAGCTCACGCAGATGGGCGTGAGGTCTGAAACAGGATACGTAATGAATGCTATAAAGAAAAGTACGTAGCTTCTGGAATACTTAACTTTAATCCATCATTGTTGTACATTGCTCTTGACGATACAAGTGAGACTCTGTAGATACATGCAATGTTACTAATGGCGCCTTGCTAGGTCGTAGCCATTGACTTAGCTGAAGGCTATTCTAACTATCTGCTCTGCAAATGAGCGAGGCTTCGTCAGTGTGCATCGCTAGCGAAGTCGTCCGTACAACTGGGGCGAGTGCTAGTAAGTCTCTCGAGACCTGCCGTGTGGTGGCGCTCGGTCTGCGATCACTGACAGTGGCGACACGCGGGTCCGACATGTACTAATGGACCGCGGCCGATTTAAAACTACCACGTAGCTAGTGTGGTGTCTGGCGGTGACACCACAATGTTGAAGATACAACAAGGCACGCTCATAAGATCGACCTGAAAAAAAGGCGTTTCAAAACCTAAAATGCTGCAAGATGTTAGAAATTCTGAGAGAAATAGGAATAAGCTACAGGGAAAGACGAGTAATACACAACGTGTGCAAAAAGCAAGAGGGAACAATAAGGTTGGAAGATCGAGAACGAAGTTTCGAATTATAAACGGTGTAAGATAGGAACGCAGTCGTTCGCCCCTTCCATTCAATCTATATAATAAAAAGAAAGAGACAAGAGAGGATTAAAACTCAAAGTGGAAAGAATCGCTGATGACACGCTCATTGATGGAGAAGAAGAGGTGCAGGATATTTTGAATGGAATGATTTAATGAGTGGAGAATATGGATTGAGTGCAAATCGGAAAAAGACAAAACTCATGGAAAGTACCAGAAATAAGAATAGCGAGTAACTTAACATCAGAATCAGAACTAAGTTAAGGAGTTCTGCTACTTTGGAAGCAAAACAGTTCATGACATACGAACAACAGTGGGAAAACCGGAACATAAGAGGATCGAAGCGTTTGAGGTGCGGTGCTATAACGGAATATTGAAAATTAGGTCGACTGATAAGATATGGTTCTCCGTAGAGTCAACTAGGAAAGAAAAATATGGTAAATACCGACAAGAAGAACGGACAGAATGATAATCCATATGTTAACCTCCATGGTACTAGACGAAAATATTCACGGTAAAAATTGCAGGGAAGGCAGGGACTGGAAGACAACTCGTAAGTAATAGACGAAGTTCTGTCCAAGTGCTACTCTGTAATAAAGAGGTTCGGCGCAGGAGAGGAATTCGTGATGTACAGCATCAAACCAGTCAGACTGTCATTGTCATCTGTCAAGTCTTAATCCCTTGAATTTATCGCACCTTTACCATCTTGGATCCATCTTCTGGGTGGTCTTCCAAGTTTTCTTCACGTAGCTGATTTCCATTCATAGGTTCTACAGACGTATCCTGAAAGTGATCTGAACATCTAAAGTGAGAAATGTTAGGTAGTAGAAAGACTAGGCTAGGAAGGAAGTCTATTATCTGTGAAATTCTCTTGCTTGAAGTGGGGCCAAGCACGTGTGGCACATACGTATAAATATAGTAAACAGCAGTAAATCTGCCTGTTATTGACTGTGGATTGTCGTTGAGAACCTCAATTGTTGTTGTTGTGGTCTTCAGTCCTGTGACTAGTTTGATGGGGCTCTCCATGCTACTCTATCCTGTGCAAGCTTCTTCATCTTCCAGTAACTACTGCAACCTACATCCTTCTGAATCTGCTTAATGTATTCATCTCTTGGATTTTTACCCTCCACGCTGCCCTCCAATACTAGATTGGTGATCCCTTGATGCCTCAGAACATGTCCTACCAACCGATCCCTTCTTGTAGTCAGGTTGTATCACAAGCTTCTCTTCTCCACAATCCTATTCAATACCTCCTCATTAGTTATGTGATCTACTCATCTTACCTTCAGCATTCTTCTGTAGCACCACATTTCAAAAGCTTCTATTCTCTTCTTGTGCAAACTACTTATCTTCCACGTTTCGCTTCCATACATGGCTACACTCCATACAAATACTTTCAGAAACGACGTCCTCTCACTTAAATCTGTACTCGATGTTAACAAATTTCTCTTCTTCAGAAACGCTTTCCTTGCAATTGCCAGTCTACATTTTACATCCTCTCTACTTCGACCATCAACAGTTACCTTGCTCCCCAAATAGCAAAACTCCTTTACTACTTTAAGAGTCTCATTTCCTAATCTGATTCCCTCAGCATCACCCGATTTAATTTGTCTTCATTCCATTATCCTCGTTTTGCTTTTGTTGATGTTCATCTTATATCCTCCTTTCAAGACACTATCCATTCCATTCAACTGCTCTTTCAAGTCCTTTGCTGTCTCTAACAGAATTACAATATCATCGGCGAACCTCAAAGTTTTTAATCCTTCTCCTTGTATTTTAATACATACTCCAAATTTTTCTTTTGTTTCCTTCACTGCTTGCTCAATATACAGATTGAATAACATCTGGGAGAGGCTACAACCCTGTCTCACTCTCTTCCCAACCAATGCTTCCCTTTCATGCCCCTCGACTCTTATAACTGCCATCTGCTTTTCTGTACAAATTATAAATAACCTTTCGCTCCCTGTATTTTACCCCTGCCACCTTCAGAATTTGAAAGAGAGTATTCCAGTCAACATCTCAATCATTGGACACAAAACAGTCACTGTTTTGCCTTCGTTTCATAATTTTATGACATTCAATCGACATTTCTGGCGCCAAGCCCATTTTATTCTATTTCAGTTTTGTACCATTTCTTATGAATTCATTCCGTACGAAGCAAAAGTATATAAATTCTCTGCAACCGTTATGGATTAGACATCAACCACAGACTGAACGCAACAAAACATAGAATGTCACATCTATCTTTCATGTTCAATAGAACCTTAAGAATTGGTATAAGCATTTTTTTATAGTTATCAATTTCATTCTTCGTCTTTGTATAAGGTTCACCAACATTTTCATGTAAATCATTGATCCACGTGAAGCATACATGTTATAAAGGTGCTCGTCCTCAGCCCTCTTCTATGAACAAAACATTTATCACATGCACACATGAAACCGTAAATGAACACTGCTGCATGAAGTTATTCAGAGACATGTGTGCGTGTTCCACGGCCATTCTTAGTGGCAGGCATCCTCCTGTTGCGCGAACAGCAACCATCAGCCAGTTTTTCATTGTACTCGAATATTATGCGCGCTGCAGCAGTGCTGGAGACACTGCAAATTACCGGAAGACCGATGTTAATTTTGAAAGTTAATGATTTATGCGATTTGATACTAGTGTCGATACCAGAATTTATATCCTCACTATCAGAGTTGAGCTACATATCACAATCAGAGTCGAGCTACATAACGATATAGTAAATAGTAGGATTCGGTAGTATTGGTAGCATTGGTAGAGACAGAAACACAAATGAATTCTCTAAGAGAGAAACTGGGAATCAATGAATTCTCCTTGGTTTTTTGTTTGTTTTGCACATTATTAAAACATCACATCGTTCAGTGTTAGCCCAGTGTGTAGTTTATATGCTTAAAGAACACAAATTGCATTTTATATATAATAAAAGTTAGTTGATCGCGTAGGTTCTGCGCTTTAATGTAACCAAAGCAGTTACTTTCGCTGCAGGTACCGTTTACTCATGCACACACAAACATAAGAAACCTATATTATTGTTGTTATTTTGTACCAAACATAAGAAATCTTTATAATAATTGTTGTTATTTTGTATTCAATAAACCTTTCTTCATGATGATCGAGGCAAGAATTTCCTGTTATGAATCATAAGTGAGAAAGTTGTTTGTGAATCCAGAATGAGGTTTTCACTCTGCAGCGGAGTGTGCGCCGATATGAAACTTCCTGGCAGATTAAAACTGTGTGCCCGACCGAAACACGAACTCGCGACCTTTGCCTTTCGCGGGCAAGTGCTCTACCAACTGAGCTACCGAAGCACGACTCACGCCCGGTACTCACAGCTTTACTTCTGCCAGTATCTCGTCTCCTACCTTCCAAACTTTACAGAAGCTCTCCTGCGAGTTTAGAAGGTAGGAGACGAGATACTGGCAGAAGTAAAGCTGTGAGTACCGGGCGTGAGTCGTGCTTCGGTAGCTCAGTTTGTAGAGCACTTGCCCGCGAAAGGCAAAGGTCCCGAGTTCGAGTCTCGGTGGGGCACACAGTTTTAATCTGCCAGGAAGTTTCTTGTTTGTGAATAACAGAAACATATTCCATGTTAGATCATGAAGTAGTGTTATAATGTTCGATATATTTTTGTTTTACGATATTTTAATATTTTAGTTTTTCGTTGGGAAATGGTGTTTTTCAGCAGTATATGATAATTTTTATTGTTTTCCTCGCTTCCATGCTTCTATTTCACATTACAAATTAAAAATTTTCGAATTAAACCTGAAATAAGCATTCACATTTTTTGCTATAAATCCTGTTTACTTAAAAGTAACAGACGGGAGGATAATTATGTAGAACAAGAATGCTCTGTAGACCACCCAACACTTTACACATCCTCACTCAGTTTTTAGATGGTTCACTGTTTCCGGCTTTTAGGGGAATATAGTAACACACTGATCGCATACACAGAGAAAGCGATCGTTATGAGGTAACGCCTGTCACGTATGCAACATACCTAACACATCAAAAACATTGCGATCTGATGTTTTCTGCACGATTGCTACTCCACCACTAAGTGTACTACGCCTGTTAGCATAGACTAGCCTTTTTGCTTCCATGTGTCCATATTTTTAACATTCGACTTGCTGCGCAGGGGAAAATAAGCATCAGTGGTTTACTCTTGCCTCTCATGCTTGGAAGTAATAACCAACCTAAAAACATACTGCTCCTAATAGCAAAATCGTTAGTTTGCAAATGAAGCAAAAAGTGATGCAATGTTGTTCAATAGATCATCCTCAGTCACCAATAGAAATATGTACACATATACCCGTTATACTTGGTTTATTACTTTCTCTAAGATCTGTACCTTATCGCAAAATCTATAACTACATGCATAATCCGCAAGACACCATGCAATACAAGAAAAATAGTACCTTTTTCTACTGTTAGTCATTACCTTTCCTGTTCCAATCGCAAATACAGGGAGGGAAAAATGATTACTGTATGCTTCCCTACGAACTTCTCTTCTTATCTTCGTGGTCGTTACATGGGATGTATGCTGGAAGCAGTAGGACCATTCTACATTCTGTCGAAGATGCCCATTCTACAAACCTTCTTAGTTGTGTTTCGGGGAAAGAAAATCTCCAGGAACTCCAATATGAGTTCAGATTGATTTTCTGTAATATTCTGATGTTGATCGAAAGTATCAGTAACAGATATAGAAGAACGCCTCTGAATAGATTCAATGTCTTCCTAACTGCGATCACAAGCACTCGAGCAGTACTCAAGAATGGATCGCAAAAGTGTTCTGTAAGCGCTCTATTTCATAGATGAACTGTATTTTCCTAACGATCTCTCTATAAACCTGCTCGTTCCATTGCTTGTCTTTTTCCAACATTACGACTAGATATTTAAGCAGCTTACCACTGATAGTGCATTTGCATATTGGAGGAGCGTTTTTCTTATCATCTCTTGTTACTTACATACTTACATATTTAGGACAGGGGGTCATTCATAATGTTCAGGTGGCCGAAATGACGTTAAAGAAACAAACTTGCACTAGGCAGCCGAACATCACCAGATTAGATCCTTTTTCATTTTTGTTTTTTATTGTGTCATCAGTTTCTTGACTGGCTTGATGTGGAACGCCACGAATTCCTCTCTTGACTGGCTTGATGTGGAACGCCACGAATTCCTCTCCGGTGCTAAACTTTTCATCTCAGAGTAGCAATTTCAACCTACGTCCTCAGTTATTTGTTGGATATATTCCAGATTTGGTCTTTCGCTACAGTTTCTTCCTTCTATAGCTCCCTCCAATACCACGGAAGTAGTTCCCTGTCGTCTTAACAGATGTCTTATCAACCTGTCCTCCTTCTTGCCAATGTTTTCCACATATTCCTTTCCTCTCTGATTCTGCGGATAACCTCCTCATTCCCCACCTTATAAGTCCATCTACTTTTAAACATTCCTCTGCAGCACCACGTCACAAATTCTTCGATTCTCCTGTTCTGGTTTTCCCACAGTCCATAGTTCACTACCATACAATTATGTGTCCAAACTTAGAGTCTCAGATATTTCTTCCTCACATTAAGAGCTGAGTTTGATACTTGTAGACTTCTCTTGGCCAGAAATGATCATTTTGTCAGTGCTAGTCTGCCACAATCCATATTGTGTATTCATTGGACTGTTCATTCCCTTCAGCAGATCCTACAGTTCTTCACTTTCAGTGAGGTTAGCTAAGTCATCAGTGAATCTTATCACTGACACCCTTTCTTCTCGAATTTTAATTCAACTCTTGAATCTTTCTTTCAGTTTCATAACCGCTTCTTTGACGTAAAGATTGAACAGTAGGGACGAAAGACAACGTCCCTGTCTTATATCATTTTCAATCCGAGCATTTCGTGTTTCGTCTCCCACTCTTTTTGTTCCCTCTTGGTTCTTGTATATATTGTATGTTACGTTTCTCTCACTGCAGTGAGCACTACTTTTCTCAGAATTTCAAACATGTCGCACCATTTTACATTACCAAACGCTTTTTTTCTTGTACGCATTGTATGTTACCCTTATCTCACTGTAGTTAGCACTACTTTTCTCAGAATTTCAAACATCTCGCACCATTTTACATTGCCCAACGCTTTTTGCAGGTCTACAAAGTCTATGAACATGACTTGATTTTTCTTCAGTCTTGCTTCCATTATCACCGCCAACGTCAAACTGTCTCTCTGGTGCCTTCACCTTTCCTAAAGCCAAACTGATTGGTAGCTAACAGGCCCACAGTTTTCTTTTCCATTCTTCTACATACTGTCAGAAATTTGGAAGCATGAACTGTTAAGATGATTGTGCGATAATTCTCGCACTTATCAGCTCTTGCAATCTTCGAAATTGTGTGAATGTCGTTTTCCCGAAAGTCTGATGGTATATCACCAGCTTCATACACATTAAGCACCAACGTCAATAGTGGTTTTGTTGCCCCTTCCATCAATTATTTTAGAAATTCCAGTGGATTGTTATCTATCTCATCTGTCCTAGGACATTAGGTGTACAAGCCAATAATTCCACTCGATCATTTCATCACACCAAATAGAAATTTATGTATATATATATATATCGACCGCGTGTACCTGAATGGTGGCAAATCAGACTTACACTCACTCTGTAATAACAATGATCCGTCAAGTAAGTTCAAAATGCAATTACACGTCAAGATGGACCAAAAACAACACTGAAGATGCTACCAATTTAATAATAATACGGTCGCCAGCCTAATTAGGCATTAACTGAGTTTCTTCCCTGTACAAGTTGGTATATATTCATGCAAAACAACAAGTAGTAACACTACATAGTATAGTAGAATTTTAGAACCAGAAAATCTATTGAACTGATAGTTTCACGTTCTGTACTGATATGGAAAAAAACCGTGAATACATAACACTACACTATAATGTATACTACAAAGATTTATACTGTCTATTAATCTGATTAAAATCGGGCATAGGTTACCCTAGAAATAGCACTTTAGAGCCACACACAAAATGTAAATTATGATAAAGATAAAACACTGATAAATTTTGACTTTTATATTGACTTTAACTTTTACTGGTCAAACCAATTTAGAACATTTCAGAATTCAAATGAATAAAAAAGGGGGGGACCCTGAAACTGTTATGATCACTGTATTAAAACAATTGATTACTAAATTTATTATGCGTTCAAGATTTCTAGTATATAAGTTACTACTCTTTTCATCTTATTTACTGCTCATTTAAATACCTTCATATCTGTCTCGTAATAATTAAACTTCATTACTATATCAATATTAAAGTTATCTTTCAACTTCGTTAGACCTTCGTTATTCATTTACTGGTTCATTAACAAAACAGTTCTTTAAACACCATTCTAACATAGCTAGATCTGCAAGTAATTATTATTAACACAAAATTTAAATTTTTCATTTCGGGACACTCGGATTGCACAACATTTGGAAAGGACCCTGTCTAGGTCAGTTGTGAGGATAATTAAATGAGGAGAAAGTTCTGGTAAAATTTAGGTTATCATTGAACAGTTCGCTCTATGGTCCGTACTAATAGAGTACTAAATGTTTCAACCTGCTTGTATCGATGCGGCGGTTGGCGAGCGGCGAGATGGCGAGGCACAGAGCACACAACCAACCACAGCTATGGCTCTTGACGTATCGGCACTTTAATTCTTCTTAGCGTCGCAATACTTTTCCATTTAGTGCCTATTGAATTTTGCCTTGCTATGTGGGCGTTGGAACGGCATACCCGAGGCTCAGTGAAGCTATGTCTTCCAGGAGAGCCTCCTCGCTCCAGCAGGTGTTGCTCAAACCAGTGCCAAACTCCAACTACTGCTGAGCCCGTTGTGCCGTGCAGTGCCCGCGTGCACTTTCCCGCGCTCGCCTACCATCCAACTTTTACCGCTCCCTGACAGACCGGGTATTCACCCGAGGTTTTGCATTCTACATATCCTAACACATTACCTACGTATGGACCAGACGCACAGTTACAATTTTAAACATTTTACAACAGTCTCAACATTTGTTACATTTCAATTCTATTACAATATTGCTTGACATTTGACATAAACATTAATATTCACATTGAAACTTGTATACAGTTTTCTTAACACAATGGCATGAAACAAAAAAGAAATGAAATCAGAACATCAATTACACAAGTTTATCGAAAAATCAGAAGAAAAAAATTTACTTATAAGTACAATGTCGTTGTCGTGCTATGACAGTTCACTGGGGCACTCCCTACGATGCCTTTGTCTCCATGAACATTCGCCGTTGAGGGCTACCTACTGGCTTCTGTTACTCAAAGAATCTTCGAGCCACTCACATATCTGAGTAACAGTCTGCAGAGTGTCACTGCGTCAAATGTTTTCTGGTAACCTCGGAATATGCAAACTTCACTCGTGTTTTGCCGGATATAGTGGTAAAAGAGTACAAGCTGATTTTCTTATGTGAGATACCTCCTAAATCCGTGTTGATCGTTGCTGCTGCTACACACTTCATTATGAACGCCTTTCACCAGATGTAGTGTATGTAGCCCACTTAAGCTGAGCTAACAGCTCCAGTTATAGCTATAATTTCACCCAGCATCATCTGCAACAACCCTCCGCTGCGTAGCACTTTACTCGGGGACCTCTGGGCTAAAGCGCAGCTTCTGCAACGAGTACTTCTGCTCGCCCCCACACCGCCACTCCTTCCCTCCGGCAGAATAAACATGAGGGCCGCGACAACTATATTAATAAAGCAAGCGGCGGGCGCCCGGGCTTGCGCCTGCGCAGTGGGCGCGCCGCATCTGCATAAGTAATTTATCCGGTGCGCGGTTATTGCTCGTGACGGCCGCAAACAGCTGACGTCCGCCGGCGTCCTGAAAAACCATCCACAGCCGCAACCGCAGCTGCTGCCGCCGGGTGCACCGTGGAAATGGCGCAGCCTAGCCGCCCGGCGTTTAGGCAGTTTTATTGGACTATAAAGGGACCGCACGTTCGCAAACTGCGGACGCAAGAAGAAATGTTATCCTGATATAGTCGCCCCGCGGAGAAATCCAGACCGCCGCCGCGCGAATACTTGCGAGTCAGTCGTTTAGGACGGCTCTTTTTTAAGAGCAGCAGCTTCTGGTAATGAAACTCGACGATCGCATCTTCAGCCTTGCTGGGAAAGGCAGTATTTTAGCCCCATTCCCTAAACTGTTGCATTTCTCTTTCCTAACATTTGCATGTGTTACTGAATCATGGGCTTGTCCAGTAAACGCTGTAATTGAATACAGTAGAAGAGCGAAAAGAAAACTAAGGACATTGATGCAATAGACTTGCCCCCCCCCCCCCCCCCCCCCCCGTCGACACCAAACAATCCTAACTGATACGCCCAGCTTAACCCGCAGGGCGGTAAAGGTAGTTTAAATTGTGGAAAGGGGCCAAAATAAGGTGCTGTCAGTTACACTCGAACATATAACATTATTATTTGATCAAACATTACCAGAGCCCCCCAAACATGTTTTTAAACACACAGCTTTAATCTTGGGACTTAATTACTGGCTGAAAGCCACTTTAATTTAAAAACGGCTGAAGGCCAATAACTTAAAACGCAAGCATAATCAGAAATTTAAAAGGCAAGCCTTATCTTACAACAGTAGTTTATTTAGGCTGAAGGGCCAAAGAACCTGAGATTTTCAGAGCAAACAATTTGAAATCAAAATCGGCTGAAAGCCCAACACTTAAAGCTAAACAGCATTAAACTTTTTTTAAAAAAAATAAAGACCTTACGTAAAGCAGTTCTTAATTAGCCAAAACTGAACCAAAAGAGAAATTTATAAGCCAAAGCCAGATCTTAAAATAGTTCCTTAGTTAGGCTGAAAGCCCAAAGAATCAGACACTTCAAGAGTAAGCAGGTTAAATTCAAAACCGCTGAAGGTCTAACACTTAATACTCCATAACATTAATTTTTTTAAATACCAAAGGCTTTAATTGAAACAGTTCTTTCATTTAGACTGAAGGCCTTAAGAGCAAAACAACTCAAAATCGGCTGAAGGCCCAACACTTAAAATTCATCAACATTAAATTTTTTTTAAATGCCAAAGGCCTTACGTGAAACAGTTCTTTGAACTACGCTGAAGGCCTTAAGAGCAAAACAACTCAAACTCAAAATCGGCTGGAGGCCCAACACGTAAAATTCAACAACATTAAAACCTTTAAAATGCCAAAGGTCTTACGTGAAACAGTTCTTTAAATTAGGCTGAAGGCCTAAACAATCTTATGCCTTAACGGCAAAGCACCTTAATTAAAAAAAATCGACTAGAAACCATACAAGTACAAACAACACGAACAAACAAACAAACAAAAAAAGGCAGTACACACAAGGACGCCCAGATGTTCGAGGGTCGGCCTGGAATTCAAACACTGGGTGAGACAGGCAGTCGAGCCAACCATTCGCGATACGACGACAACCCAACCGATCGACAGTCAGCGGATCATCCGACAACATAACTTCCACTTCATCCAACCAGAGCACAACAGGGAATTCAACGGAACAACGTAGATGATGTTGGCACCCACAACCAATCTTACACGGAGCTGTCAAACTATACACCGTGCTGGACAGCGAAAACATGATGAGGAAACTACACTGCCAGAAATTTACGTCAACGCGCAGGGCAGGTAACCGGAACGTTAACGGCCACAAGGCAGAAGACTTCGCTGGTGCACTTCAGTTAAAATAACCAAATACACTGAAACTCCACCGGAGAGTGGCTAGAAATTTCCAACTTGAAAACCACGTTGTTGCTCGCGGGAATATCCCAACAGCCGACAGCGAACTCCAAACGACACTATGTGAACAGTCTTGACTTGCTAGTAAATTAAATCAAAACTCAACTTTCGTGTCCAGGGTCGATGAGCCACGGGCGTCGTAGCACTGGGAACAGCCCCAAACACTCCGACATTGCGTAGAAACCGCCAGTGACCCCGGCCAAACTACGTCCCGCGGAGAATTCCTCATTGCTTCACGCTAACCGACCGACTAGTCGCACACCGCCCAGCCGGAAACTATAAGCGCCAGGCCAAAGATAGTCCAAGGTGCGAATATCGATACACACCGCTGCTGCCACCCACGGAATGAGAGGATAATAGCATAATCGCAATAACCGCGGGTGACTAAACACAGAATCGCAATGAACGTTTAATCCAGCGCGTAGCATGAGCCAGCCATGGCTCACTAATAAATGTTAAAAATTACATTCTATAATACAAAACTGCGCTTTTTTATGTTTATAGCCGGCCGTTGAGGCCGAGCGGTTCTAGGCGCTTCAGTCTGAAACCGCGCGACCGCTACACTCGCAGGTTCGAATCCTGCCTCGGGCACAGATGTGTGTGATGTCCTTAGGTTAGTTAGGTTTAAGTAGTTCTAAGTTCTAGGGGACTGATGACCTCAGTCCCATAGTGCTAAGAGACATTTGAACAATTTTTTTATGTTTATAGAAAACTATTGAACTAGGTCATGTTGTTGTGGATGTTGTTGTGATCTTCAGTCTGAGGACTGGTTTGATGCTGCTCTAGTCTGCGCGAGCCTTTTCATCTCTGAGTAACTACTGCATGCTACATCCTCCTGAATCTGCTTACCGTATTCATCTATTGGTCTCCCCCTATGATTTTTACCCTGAACACTTTCTTCTAGTATTAAATTTCTGTTCCCTTGATGTCTCAGAATGCTTCATATTAACCTATCACTTCTCTCAGCCGTTGCGCCACAAATTACCAGTCTCCTCAATTCTATTCTATACCTTCTCCTTTTATGATTTGCCAATTTAAGCTGCAGCAATCTCCTGTACCACCACATTTCAATAGTTTCTATTACCCTCTTGTCTAAACTGTTCATAATCGGTGTTTCACTTCCATAAGCGGCTACACTCCAGACAAATATTTTTAGAAAGGACTTCCTAACATTTAAATCTATATTAGATGTCAACAAATTTCTCGTCTTCGGAAACACTTTTGATGCCATTGCCAGTCTACATTTTATATCCTCTCTATTCCGGCCATCATCACTTATCTTGTCCCAATACCACAAACCATCTACTGCTTTAAGTGTCTCGTTTCCTAATCTAATTTCCTCAGCATCACCTGATGTAAATCGACTACATTCCATTACACTTGTTTTGCTTTTGTTGCTGTTCATCTTATATCCTCGTTTCAAGACACTGTCCATTCCGTTCAACTGCTCTTCCTAGTCCCTTGTTGTCCCTGACAGAACTGCAATATCATCGGTAAACCTCAAAGTTTTTATTTCTTCCCCGTGAACTTTAATTTCTTCCACAGGTCTTTCTTTCTTTTATTTTACTGTTTGTTCAACGTACAGATTTAATAACTTTGGGGATAGGCTACAACACTAACTCCATTCTCAACCAGTGCTTCCCTTTCTCCCCTCTACTCTTATAACTGCCGTCTCTTTTCTGTACAAGTTGTAAACAGGGTTTCAAAAAAATGGTTCAAATGGCTCTGAGCACTATGGGACTTAACAGCTGTGGTCATCAGTCCCCTATAACTTAGAACTACTTAAACCTAACTAACCTAAGGACATCACACACATCCATGCCCGAGGCAGGATTCGAACCTGCGACCGTAGCAGTCGCGCGGTTCCGGGCTGCGTGCCTAGAACCGCGAGACCACCGCGGCCGGCAATAGGGTTTCGCTACCTGTATTTTAGCCCCGCTGCCCTCATAATTTCAAATAGAGTATTCCAGTCAACATTGGCAAAAGCTTTCTCTACGAGTACAAACGCAATAAACATAAGTTTGCCTATCATTTACCTATCTTCTATCGTAATTCGTAGGGTCAGTATTGCCTCGTGTGTTCCTATATTTCTTCCGAATCAAAAATAATCTTCTTCAAATTCGGCTTCTACCAGTTTTCCCATCCTTCTGTAAAGATTTACTGTTAGAAATTTGCAACCAAGGCTTAGTAAACTGATATTTCGGTAACTTGCGCACCTGTCAGCAACTGCTTTCTTTGGAATTGGAAGTTTGAAACCTTTCGGTATCAGCAGGTATCTTCCATGTAGTACCTCCGTTCATGATTCTTAAAGCAAGTGTCAGCGATGATTAAATTATGCTCTGTGCAAAACTCTACCAGGCGACTTCCTCTTTCATTCCTTTCCCCCCTTTCACCCACTATTTTTCTTTTCATCCTTTTCCTGCTATAGAATCCCAGCCCCACATTAAAATTAAATTTTCGTCTCCGTTAACTATCTGAAAAATTTATTTTATCTCATCAAACATTTCATCAACGTTTTCATCATTTGCGGAGCTATTTGGCATATGAACGTGTACTAATGTTATGGATGTGGGATTCGTGTCTATTTCTGCTACGATAATACGTTTACTATGCTGTTCAAAGTAGCTTACCCACATTCCTATTTTCTTGTCCATTATTAAAGCCACTCCTGCATTACTCCTATTTTACTTAGTGTGTATAACCCTGCATTCACTTGACCGGAAGTCTTTTCCCTCCTGCCACCGAACTCAATAATCTTCACTACAATGTGAGGAAAATAAAAGTGGGCCGGACAGGTGGGTTCGATTGGACTTGACTCTGTGGCAGCATTAACAGAGGAGGAAAAGACCTGCAGTCGCTTTCAACAGAACGGAGCAACTGCCCACACACCGGCCGCACTTTGGATCTCATTTACATAGTCTTCACGGCTGACCGAAGTGTCAGCAGAGGTCAGTCCGGTCGCAGCCCTAGTGGGCCACCCAGGTCGCCTGACCGGTCAGAGTGTGATTACTCTGCGTGCGGAACCCTCAGGTCTAAGCTGTATCGCAACAACATTCATAGTCTTCAAGAGCTGCAGCAGAACATTTCGGGTCAGACTGTAGCAATTCCAACAGTCCAGCTTCGACCCGCCTTCAGCAACTGGCTGACCAGGGCACAGAAAGGCCAAGAGATGAATGGTAGTCACTTTCAACATCATGCTATAGTCAAGTTAGTATTGTACTTCCTTTCCTCTGCCGTGTTTCATTGTACCGTCGAACTCCGTTCTCCGTGACACTTTTATTTGCGCCATCCTATATATATACCTTCAACCTATCCATTTCCTTTTTTAAATTTTCTAACATACCTGTCAGATTTAGGAATCCGATACTTCACGCTCTGATCCTTTGAACACAGTTTGTGTCTCCTCTTGAATAGTCCCCGCCCGGATATCCTGTGGGTACTATTTTACCTCCGAAATACTTTGCCCACGGGGAGGATGCCATAATCATTTTACCATACAGTAGAGCTGCATGCGCTCGGGAAAAATTACGGCTGTAGTTTCTTCCGTGCTTTCATCTGTTCACAATACCAGTACACCAAGGCCGTATTGGTTGATATTACAAGGTCAGATTCGTCAATTATCCAGATTTCTATTGCATGTGGATCCATCAATTATTTTGTTATATGGAAAACAATGGTGGACTTATTACTTAACACTTTACAAGATCACTTTAAATTAGAAAAACTCGCACATTCTACTTTACTCAGCACTACATAATATTCAAAAAAGAAATTACACACACTTGGCACAAAAAACATGAGCAAAGCAAAAACACTCATATACAAAAGAAAGACATAAAAAGGATCATGGGTCACAGAGATCACAGATATTCATTTGAGCCGCCCGGTGTGGCCGTGCGGTTAAAGGCGCTTCAGTCCGGAACAGCGTGACCGCTACGGTCCCAGGTTCGAATCCTGCCTCGGGCATGGATGTGTGTGATGTCCATAGGTTAGTTAGGTTTAATTAGTTCTAAGTGGCTCTGAGCACTATGGGACTCAACTGCTGAGGTCATAAGTCCCCTAGCACTTAGAACTACTTAAGCCTAGCTAACCTAAGGACATCACACACATCCATGCCCGAGGCAGGATTCGAACCTGCGACCGTAGCGGTCGCGCGGTTCCAGTCTGAAGCGCCAGAACCGCTCGGCCACCAGCGGCCGGCCAATTAGTTCTAAGTTCTAGGCGACTGATGACCTCAGAAGTTGAGTCGCATAGTGCTCAGAGCCATTTGAACCTTTCATATTCATTTGAATGCTTTGATTAAGCTCATCAGCATCCTGGTTCAAATATCTGATTTGATTTTTGACGATACACAAATTAATGACATTTTTCGAGATTCAGGAAAGGTTTGCAATTATTAAGGTAACACACTTTTGCCAATCAGATATCTAGTTGCCTCCATGCAACTGATTACCGGAAGGTTCCAAGTCGTTGCAAAGTGAAAAATAAGTAGCAGCCGTCAATAACTCAAGCAATTATAACCTCATCAGACAGAAAATTAGTCACCCTACATAAGTGATTACAATCATCATTTAACGTCATGTAATTCCACACCTGGTCTTCATAACCATTTGGATTCGGTTGGGAAGTGAAGCCCCAAGGTTGTGCAGATATGCTGCATCAGGGTTAGTCCACTTGCTGAGGATATTATTGTAGGATCACTGATGTCGGCGATCTACCAGCTGTTCCGACATATCACACAGATTTTCTGTGAGGTTCAGGTCTGACAATTTTCCAAACCAATCAAGATGTAATAGGGTGGGGGACCGTTCAGAAAACCAGTCACATATTCTTCCCGTCCGATGAACTCTGCTGTTCTCGTCTTGACAAACTGGGGTGTCAACAGCATACCGATCATACAGATGTTGACTGAAAGGCAACATCTTATCATTAAGAATTTTTAAATCCACATGCTGATTTATGGTAGTTGTCACCTCAGTGAGTGGGCCCAATTCATGATATGAAAAACAGAACTTTTAAATAAGCATGCTGACACATGGCAGTAGTCACCTTAGTGAGTGGGCCCAATTCAAGATAGGAGAAACATCCCCAAAACATCACAGACTCAGTTCTGACTGGAATCTGACCTTGAACACTTTCAGAATGAACTGTTTCATTTGGCCTTTGACATACCTGATGATGTGCATCATTCGAAAATAGGTAAAAATGAGTTTCGTGAGACCATTTGATGATATCGTGTTCACTGAAGAAGTGCAGCTTTATGTGGCTGTGTGACCAATAGTCCCTCGTGAGGTGACCTATTCCAAATGTACATTGCAGTTAGCATTCTCTCGCAAACACTTTGGGATGAACCTTCATCACTGCCTGCAGCAGTTCCTATCAGGTTTGCAAGAGACTTTGGTCACAAGCTGTGAAATCCATCTCCAGTCCCTCTTGGTCAGGATATTTTTCTGTCATGTTTGTAGCTACTTATTAAAATTTAAGTTCTAGTCGATTATTCTCAAAGTATAATTTTGCTACACGTAAGCAGCAGCTTATGACGAATATACATATTGAAATAATCACTGATTCTCATGTTCCGTCAGCAAGTGGCACAAGTCTACAAGGAATTTATTCAGATCATTTTTCTGTGCTACCACAAGACGTACCGCAGCATATCAGAGGGATCTTGTGGGCTAAGCATGATCTGATGCAATGGATGACATCTACTCAATGAATGGATCCAAGCCTTACATATTCCCCTAACTTCAGTCCATTGGATTATTGTCTGTGGGGACCCACCGAAACAATAAGTATGTGCAGCAATCATTCCTAATACAGACGCAGTTCATCAATTTATGATTGCTGCACAGTGTAAGCATACTGTAATACAGTTGCCCACCCCGCCACAGTACTGACAGCCGCCTCTCGCGAGAGCGCGCAGCGTGACGTAATTAAGGACAGGGAGTACAAGAGGTACAAGTGACATTCAAGAAGAAAACCATGTAAATGCCCATTTCGAAAGCTAAAATGTGGAATTTTCTCGAGTAAATTGAGTAAAAGTGATTTCCTGCGTAGTCCCGCACTCTGTGACGATGACGTTTAATCTCTAAGAAATTGCCTGAACTGTATTTGGAAGTCAACGAGTGTAAGTGAAATGGTAGACAAGGAGAGTTGCTGCAATCTCTAATGAAGTTCCGGGTATGTATTTCTTTCAAAGTGCAGCAATAGCTTAATGCGTAGGCTTTCAAGAGAACTTAATATTTAATGTATGTTTAAGTAGGCTATATTTTTAAATAGCGCTTGTGCATCTTGAGGAAAAATCAGTGTATTGACACAACTTACTGTAAGTCCTTTGAACTTGACCTTGCATATACGGAATGTGATACGGACTTCGGTCTCGCTGATAAGGCAAAGAAGCACTTCAAACACATATTTGTTCCAAAAGACGGGATGCAAGCATTAAGCAGGCTAGCAGAAAGTTTTTCGTAGCGGAAATGAAAACAGAAAACTCTCTTTCAATAAAAGCCATAGATGTCATAGCAAAGGATAAATTTGCTATAGACACAGAAGGAAACAAAATACAACGGAAAAATACCAGGTGGATCTGGATCAGCAATGTAATTCCTCTAACGATGCATTCATTAAACTGTGGCCGTGAGATTGTAGAAGCGGAATGTAGGAGGCCCTATGTTGGTCCTCCATCGACAGCGCTTCTGCAGCCTTTGCATCAAGACGAGTTCGAAACAAAATCTGAGAAATGGAAAAATCTTCAGGAGATGAAGAACTACAGCCCTCTATTATATCATGAGTTCTGTAACAATGTATTCCATTACCAGACAGCAGTTGCCGTGGGTGTAAGAAGAGGGAGTGGAGAAAGATGACATGGTCAAAAAAGGGAACGAGAAGGACTGAAAAATGCGCAACACAATGGTACAGCATCACGAGTGTTGCCAAGGAAGGACATTCTTCAAGGGATACAACGCAAGGAAATGGTGGTGATTCCATTCATACCGATTGGAAGGGGATTATAGAAAGTGACTTCGAATAAACTCTCGTGTGTGTTGAAAGTACGCCAACATATTTTCGTTTTGTCATTTTAATTTTATTTACTATTTATCTATTTCTTCAGTTTTTAATATTAATTATCATTGTTAATTAATTATTTAATTAATTTAATATTAATAATATAAGTAATGAGGAGGTATTGAATAGAATTGGGGAGAAGAGAAATTTGTGGCACGACTAGAAGAAGGGATCGGTTGGTAGGTCATATTCTGAGGCACGAACGGTTCACCAATTTAGTACTGGAGGGCAGCGTGGAGGGTAAAAATCGTAGAGGGAGACCAAGAGATGAATACACTAAACAGATTCAGAAGGAAGTAGGTTGCAATAGGTACTGGCAGATGAAGAAGCTTGCACAGGATAGAGTAGCATGGAGAGCTGCATCAAACCAGTCTCTGGACTAAAGACCACAACAACAACAACAATAATATTAATTTACCTTTAATTACTAGTATATACTTTTTCTGAACTGAACATTGAACATGTATTGTACTGTGTATATCACGTGTCTTGTACTAAACAACCCCCAACATATGGTACAGTAAATGATATTTATTTCCACATTTGCTTGTTTTCTCCTGAAATGTATTAAGAGACAGGGAATATAACATTTTTTATACAGGGTGAATCACTAATTATTGCCACCAAGAATAGCTCCAAAAGTATGATAGGAGCTGAAGAGTTGTGTGGGACAGAAGTCGCATGGTACAACGGGGGCCCTAATATGACGTTGGTTTTTTTGTTGCTGGGTGGCATCGCTTCAGAGATATGAAGGTCAACTTTTATTTTTAAATTGGGTGCTATAGTTTGGTACTTATTTTCTAATGGTGACTATCGAGACGAATTCAATGATGTGTGTCAGTAAAGTCCTCGAAGGTTAGCGGAGGTTACAAAGGTGGCATGAACGCCCATTTACAGAAGGTGTTCGAAGTGATGACCATTGGTATCAATGCAGTGCTGCAATCTTCTTATCATGGATTGAGTGGTATTCCTTATCACATCGGCACTTACCGAAGCTAGTGCTCTGACAGTTCTCTCTCGATATCTTCAGGTGTATTTGGAACGTCTTTATAAACAATGTCTTTTACGAATCCTCACAAGAAAAATCCAGAAGCGTCTAGTCTGGCGAACAAACCGGCCACGACACATCTACTCCGCGTCGAATCCAACGATTTGGGAATTGTCTCTGCAGTTCATTTCTAACCACCAGCGAAAAATGTGCCGGACACCCATCGTGCTGATACCACATTCTATTCCTTGTTCCTAAAGGTATTTCTTCCAATAACAGACCTTATGTTTCTTGTAGTAATGTGGTTACTTTCTACCATTAAGATTTCCTTCGATGTAATAGGGGTCTATAATTCTGTCCTCCAGAATCCGACACCACACATTCGCCGACCACGGTTTTCGGTGTGCAACTTGCCACAGTCAACATGGATTTTCAGTCGCATAATAATGCATGTTATACAAATGATAATTTCCATGGTTTGTGAATGTAGCCTCGTCAGTAAATAATATCAAAATAATCAATGTGTTACTCCTCTGAATCTGAAATTGAGTCCTTTGGCAGAATTCAATGCGACGCATACAAATCCGTACCACTTAATCGTTGGTGGAGACTGAAATGGTAAGGATGATATTTATAGCTATGCAAGAACACTGGATGGCCATCCTGCAGTTATTGGTGCTAAAACGACAGGCATGGGTTCTGTAGTCATGAAATTTTGTACAGGATGTTACACATCCTTCTTTAATCGTCTCAGGTAATTATGAGAGAATACACAGTGGAATACCACTCTAAGGACACAGGGAATGGATACGAAGCGTGTTCAGCTGTATGATTTGAACATATTGTAATAATCACCAATTTCTTCAAGGATAGTATGAGTGTTTCTTTCTGTTTTCCTCGCGAATTTCACAAGCACTCACAGCACTTCTCATCATCAGCTATCAAGAACAGCTTCTCACGTTTCTTTCAAAAGAATTTCTTGCTACAACAGCGAGTGCCGGCGCTTAATGGGAATAACGTCATTTGGGCTTTGCAGCAAACGTGCGCCGGAAGCCGCTTTGAGCGCTCGCAACCATCTGGGCGATTACGAAAAGCACGCCGTTTTCGAGAAGTGCATTCTGCCGTGCCTCCTCGGCTTTCATTCTGGCGTATTAGGCGACGATGCTCACAAGAAAGCACTTCCTATTAATTCCAGATAAGGTGTCCGCACTTAATTCAGAAATAAATAACGTAATGCGATAAACAGCTCCGACGAAGCCTTCATCTACTTTCTGGGTGGGAAGATAATATGCAGTGGAACTTCAAATCTGGCGCTAAGTACACATTCAAAGCGGGACTTAAAGCTGAGAGCGTCGTTTGGGCCACAGCTGTCTTTTACGATACAGCGTAAAACGAGCGAAGGGGAGTGAGAGGGGGGGGGGGGGGGGGAACGGCGAGGGGTTGGTGTAGGGGTGGGAAGAGAGCAGCGAATGAGAGGCCGGCAGGCTGGCTCTCACCCGTTCTCTTCTGAGCCTTTTGGTTCATATAATGACGACTCGGTGGGCGGCCAGTTGGTTACGTATTCGGACTAATAACCCAAATGTGTGGGATTCGACCTCGCCTTTCACCTCTGGCGACGTTTGACAAAAGTGTAAAATGCCGAGTCGCTCCATAATTCTGAGTCCACGTTGTAGATCCCCTATAATCAGCCGGGTAAGTCGGTTCAGTGGTCGGAGGAAGGCAATCTCATACCAGTTCCAATAGGATCAAATCTAGGTTGGGTGTGGTGCTTACCCCAATGTGGCTATATACAATTCATACAAGGGCTGCGTATACGAGTACACTAGAGTATTTCGTGAACACAAAACAACAACATTGCAACAAAATTACGCGGGATTCTCGACTACTACTACTACTACTACTACTACTGATCAATCTTAAATACTTGTTTATTGTGTTCTACAGTTGAGAAGGATAGTTATGTTAAGATACATCATTTCTAACATTGTTTCTAATAGCAGTGCACCCCTAGAATCGTTGACCACATATAGCAATAAAGTGCAGCAAAATAAATATGCATCTTGGTAATAGCCGTCTGAAGTTGAAACCGACGGTGCGATGTCCTAAAATAAATAGCTTTATTAATAGTGGTTGGTTGCTGGCTACTTCTTTGAAAGAACCGGCCAGTATTTTGTATACAGCCAAGGTCTCAAAATATCAGTTTTTGACCAAATACATTTGCACTTAGTAAAGCGCTACGGTGTTCAAACCTAAATTCGGTTTGATGACACCTTGTAACCAATCAGCAGACCATCATTCATGACCTGACAGAGTAAGGATCCTAGAACGTGCCACCTGGACGCAAGAGTTTGCCCATAATAGTGTAAATTAGAATTAGAAAGCAATGCCTGTGGCACAATTTCTCTTCAAACCTACTGATAAAAATGGTCGGTACATGTTTCCCCCTTATTCTAGCAAGGAACACGTAGGGAGTAAAAGGCACTGGAAACTCAATCAGTTGTTAGTGGTGTGTGTGCGTGTGTGTGTGTGTGTGTGTGTGTGTGTGTGTGTGTCTGCCTGTCAGACAATTCTGCAATTATGATATTTCTTTCAAACGTTTGCACTACACTATCAGTCTGTAAAGTTACCAGAAGTGCCAAATGCTTCATATTTTAACTATATTTCACACCACGAATCTTAAAATTGGGGCTCCCCATTTTATATTTGCTAACACGGCTGAAAAGAGAGTATTTATTTCTTTCAGGAACACCTAGTTCCATTACGGTGTCATTTCGGTTAGAAGGCAAAAATTTTCTGTGAATTTTGTAGTTTCTTCAAAGCATTTACAGTTTGCTAATCAAGTGAAACAAAGAACTTACATCCACAGTTTTTATAAAGCACTTTTGAAGCATTATTGCCCTATGGAACATAACCGCATAGAACTACGCTACGAAGAAATTAGTTTGGGATTCCAAGACAGATTATCGCCCCGGAATGGAGTTGATTGATACTTGTTACAAAGGGTGATTATAATTTAAGTTAAACTTTCAAAACGCTACAGAAATAACACCACTGGTCGGAATGACGTCAAATTGCAACGGAACATTATCGGAGAAGGAGGAAAACGTATGGCAGAAGAAAAAAGGTGTGTGACAATTGATTAATAGATGGAGCTGTATGTGTCAGAATATGTAAACAAAAACACATGTCACGAGCACAACCCATTGAAGTTCGTATACAGACGCCGGCTAAACGACTATTCCGCCTTTCGCGTCTGCAGCGTTCGCCATGACTGTCTCAATGCAGGGTCGCGCTCTGCTTGGAAAGCAGTATTACAAAAATGATGACTGTGCACACGTCGCTCTGCAGAAGTTTAGGACACTGAACTGTTTGAAAAAAGGCGTTGGTCTGATGGCTGCCGTGGGACGAGAAAATGATACGGAAATTTGAAAAGGCACGTTATTTTGGTGTGCAATCTGGTAGAGGGAGGAAACGAATTGATTCGACGTCAGTGAAGAAGTGCCCACAGCAGTGCAGGAGGATACGAGTGGTGGTGTGCCAACGTGTAGCGCACGGAGAATTGCCCGAACATTGGGCATACCTGTGAGCGCGGTGCGTAGAATCCTACGAAACATCCTTCTTTGCTATACAATCAAAATTACCCACGTGTACGAGTTGCCTCCTGTTGACCTGCCACCAAGAGAGATCATTGCTTTAGAATTTCTTTCTTGCATGGAAGTGTACAATGACTGGCCGTGGAAAATGTTGTGGACAGACGAAGCCCACTTCCGTCTGACAGGACATGTCAATACACAGAATTGTCGTATATGGGAAACGGAAAATCCACACGCAAATCAGCGAGTATCACTTCATCCTGAAAAGGTAACTGTGTGGTGCGGGTTTAGAGCATCATATATCACAGAGCCATACATTTTCGAAGCGACAGGTGCTGCCAGTCGTGTTACCTTTACCGCCACTGGTAAGCACTGAGTGTCTTTCGGGCAACCACGTCATTGCAGCTCTCCAACAGCGTGGATGTGTGGATGGGATCATTTTTATACAAGATGGTGCACCTCCGCACATTGCAAATCCAGATGAGCAGCTGATGAAGCGACATTTCGGAAATGCTAGCATTGTTGTTGTTGTTGGTGTGGTCTTCAGTCCTGAGACTGGTTTGATGCAGCTCTCCATGCTACTCTATCCTATGCAAGCTTCTTCATCTCCCAGTACCTACTGCAACCTACATCCTTCTGAATCTGTTTAGTGTATTCATCTCTTGGTCTCCCTCTACGATTTTTACCCTCTACGCTGCCCTCCAATACCAAATTGGTGATCCCTTAATGCCTCAGAACATGTCCCACCAACCGATTCCTTCTTCTTCAAGTTGTCCCACAAACTTCTCTTCTCCCCAATCCTATTCAATACCTCCTCATTAGTTATGTGATCTACCCATCTAATCTTCAGAATTCTTCTGTAGCACCACATTTCGAAAGCTTCTATTCTCTTCTTGTCCAAACTAGTTATCGTCCATGTTTCACTTCCATACATGGCTACGCTCCATACAATTACTTTCAGAAACGACTTCCTGACACTTAAATCTATACTCGATGTTAACAAATTTCTCTTCTTCAGAAATGCTTTCCTTGCCATTGCCAGTCTACATTTTATATCCTCTCTACTTCGACCATCATCAGTTATTTTGCTCCCCAAACAGCAAAACTCCTTTACTACTTTAAGTGTTTCATTTCCTAATCTAATTCCCTCAGCATCGCCCGACTTAATTCGACTACATTCCATTATCCTCATTTTGCTTTTGTTGATGTTCATCTCATACCCTCCTTTCATAACACTGTCCATTCCGTTCAACTGCTCTTCCAAGTCCTTTGCTGTCTCTGACAGAATTACAATGTCATTGGCGAACCTCAACGTTTTTATTTCTTATCCATGGATTTTAATAGCTACTCCGAATTTTTCTTTTGTTTCCTTCACTGCTTGCTCAATATACAGATTGAATAAGATCGGGGATAGGCTACAACCCTGTCTCACTCCCTTCCCAACCACTGCTTCTCTTTCATGCCCCTCGACTCTTGTAACTGCCATCTGGTTTCTGTACAAATTGTAAATAGCCTTTCGCTCCCTAAATTTTACCCCCGCCACCTTCAGAATTTGAAAGAGAGTATTCCATTCAACATTGTCAAAAGCTTTCTCTAAGTCTACAAATGCTAGAAACGTAGGTTTGCCTTTCCTTAATCTAGCTTCTATGGTAAGTCGTAGGGTTAGTATTGCCTCACGTGTTCCAATATTTCTACGGAATCCAAACTGATCTTCCCCGAGGTCGGCTTCTACCAGTTTTTCCATTCGCCTGTAGAGAATTCGCGTTGGTATTTTGCATCCGTGACTTATTAAACTGATTGTTCGGTAATTTTCACATCTGTCAGCACCAGATTTCTTTGGGATTGGAATTATTATATTCTTCTTGAAGTTTGAAGTCTTCCAGTGCTCTGTCAAACTCTTCACGCAGTATCATAACTCCCATTTCATCTTCATCTACATCCTCTTCCATTTCCATAATATTGTCCGCAAGTGCATTGCCCTTGGATAGACCCTCTATACAGGCAGTTACAAAAAGGTACGGCCAAACTTTCAGGAAACATTCCTCACACACAAAGAAAGAAAATACGTTATGTGGACATGTGTCCGGAAGCGCTTACTTACCATGTTAGAGCTCATTTTATTACTTCTCTTCAAATCACATTAATCATGGAATGGAAACACACAGCAACAGAACGTACCAGCGTGACTTCAAACACTTTGTTACAGGAAATGTTCAAAATGTCCTCCGTTAGCGAGGATACATGCATCCACCCTACGTCGCATGGAATCCCTGATGCACTGATGCAGCCCTGGAGAATAGCGTATTGTATCACAGCCGTCCACAATACGAGCACGAAGAGTCTCTACATGTGGTACCGGGGTTGCACAGACAGGAGCTTTCAAATGCCCCCAGAAATGAAAGTCAAGAGGGTTGAGGTCATGAGAGCGTGGAGGCCATGGGATTGGTCTGCCTCTACCAATCCATCGGTCACCGTATCTGTTGTTGAGAAGCGTACGAACACTTCGACTGAAATGTGCAGGAGCTCCATCGTGCATGAACCATATGTTGTGTCGTACTTGTAAAGGCACATGTTCTAGCAGCACAGGTAGAGTATCCCGTATGAAATCATGGCGGTGAATCGAGGAAGTACAGTACATACTGACGAAACTAAAATGAGCTTTAACATGGAAATTAAGCGTTTCCAGACACTTGTCCACATATCATCTTTTTTTTATTTGTGTGTGAGGAATGTTTCCTGAAAGTTTGGCCGTACCTTTTTGTAACACCCTGCATACTCCCTCCACCTTTCTGCTTTCCCTTCTTTGGTTAGAACTGGGTGTCCATCTGAGCTCTTAATATTCATACAAGTGGTTCTCTTTTCTCCAAAGGTCTCTTTAATTTTCCTGTAGGTTAGAATTATCAGCCGCCATTTCCCTGTAGCCTGGCCGTCCCAATCACCTGATCTTAATCCGTGTGTCTTCTGGCTGCGGGCCTACCTGAAAGATGTTGTGTTTAGTGTTCCGATTGCAAACTTAGCTGCATTGAAGACACGCATTTCCCATCACATTCTGAACGTGATCCCTGAAACACTTCGATCACTTGTGGAACATACTGTTTCTCTATTTCAGCTTGTTGCAGAACACGGTGGACAGCATATTGGACACGATTTGCACCAGTCACACGGAAATTAATAATCCGTTTTGATTTTGATTCATGCTTTTTATGCGGTTTTTGGTCTCAGGACGATTAAAAACAGATGTGATTGATGGTTTTTATGAGGTTTTTGGCCTCAGGACAATTAAAAACTGATTTTTCCTGTCCGACGTGATATGACCGTGCCGTGGTGGATGGGCTCACGAAACGCACAGTATTACATCTGTACACCCAGGCACACTGAATAGTACAATTTGTTTAACGTCAAACGTAGACCTTAGACACTGTTGTATGATTCGTTTGTCGTTTGTAGTCGACCACTACTCAATTATAATGCTTACAGCGCCATCTATTGCTACATTTTGTAACTATTTATTTGGCTTCTGCCTTATGTTTTCCCCTTTTTCCGATAGTAATCCGTTGCAATTTGGCGTCATTCTGACCAGTGGTGTCATTTCCACAGCGGTTTGAAAATTTAACTTTAATTATAATCACCCAGTATATGGTTGTATAATTGAACTCTCTCTACATGAGAGCTCCCATGAAAAATGTGTGATGTAGGGTAATTAAACTTTGTGGAAACATTTGTAATGAGATGCAGAAGAGGAATAACGAATAAACCAGTGAAAAAAAAACACATTTTAATTTCCACATTAGAAAGTAATATTTGTTGAATTGTGTACCAAGTTTACGCTGTAGGTTACAAACATTGCTCATTGTGATGACAATATGCATCCACGACAGACTGAAACAACACTAGACATTGCTCTACTGCTGCTCGTAGGAGCTTAGGACCATGTAACCTTCAGCTGTCGTGACGTAGCTCATGCACGGCTTGAAGATCCCACATTGCGTCCAGCATTCTCAGCCATGGCAACAGTAACTTCAAAAGTTTTTGGCGTACTTGAGCGTCCGCATCTCCCATAAATTATTCCCAACTCTGTAGTTAATTACAACTTGCGAATCATGTTCTTTTACCGCTGTGCGGAAAGAGGAACTCTCCGTATACCTTTAATGCGCAGATACTCGCGAAGAGTAGCAACACTTTTACTGTTGTTTTGATAAAACATCTTTACGAGTAAAGCACTGCTCACCTTGTCCAGACCTGTGGTAGCTGACTGCAGCTGTAAAACACTGATGTTTGTGTTTCAGCGCTACGTAGCCGTACCAGTGTCGGCGCCTGACGGCAAGCAATGGCACTAACAGTACTAACAACGCAAATCCTGCAGTGCACAGTCTGTACATAATTGCCATACTGTAAATAATTTTCTGTCTACACTGGCCCAAGTTGCAAAAAGTTTAATTGTAACGACAATGGGGACGTATCAGCAGTGACTTTGTTTAAATCCTTGCAGTGTTGAGTACATTAATTATTCTTTATGTCATTGAATACATACGAAGATCTTAAAGGACTAAATGCTGTAAAATAATTGTCCTTAGATGAATAATAGCTTCTTAAGCTATGAGGCGCTTTACGAATAGATGAAGGTGCTCCCAGACCATTTCGTCTCGCAGCACCGTTGTGAATTTTTACAAGCGTAATGTTGTAATCATTTTGCAGTAAGAACCATATAGAATGAAAAAATATATATTCAGTGGTTAGAACATATGACAAAATCAGAACAGACGTTTGGTCATCATGCAGACTACATTTTGCAGAAACAACACTTAACAGAATACAGCAGAGACTGATAAGATAGATCTGAATACACAAGTTTATGGTCTGCTGGAATATCAGACGTTAAATTCAGCAAATTGGTTCAAGGGATTAAGCAATGCTGTGAAAAGCGAAGGAAGAATCAGGCTGAAGGCATGACTATTAAAATTATTGGAACAGTTGACGATTTTGATGCCTCAGTATTTTACTGTTGGAGTTACAACCAGCTGACCACAGAAATGAAAAATAAATCTTAAATGTATTCAGCTGCCAAGACAAATCACATTTTGGGCTTAATTCCTCAGAGCTGCACCACTGAAAAGTCTGCGAAAAATTTTGTGTTTCAGAAAAAAACTTAAAAAGTAACAAGGGAGTTTGAAGTCAGAGGAATGTTGCCACATCCAAACAGTAAGTTTCTAGAAAGTTTTAGATAAAAGATAATGGAATTTCTGACGAAAAATAATCTAGTCGGGTTCAAAAAAAGTAGTTCAAATGGCTCTGAACACTATGGGGCTTAACATCTGAGGTCATCAGTCCCCTAGAACTACTTAAACCTAACTAACCTAAGGACATCACACACACCCATGCCCGAGGGAGGATTCGAACCTGCGACCATAGCGGTCGTGCGGTTCCAGCCTGAAGCACCTAGAACCGCGATCTTTGGCAAATGGAGAATTTATCATCCCATGTTATCAGTTACAAGCCACATCTCCTGCGGATACGATTTGTGTGTTTTTAAAGCAGTGGTTTCCTTTGCATTCTGCATTCTCATGCCGTTGGCATGTCAAACAGATAAACAGCATCCTAAAAAAGAAATGTTATGTATCATTTGAGGATGGATCTATTCATTCTCGAATTATGACTCATGTTTCTTCCTTACAGGCGATGTGAATGCTGATGGGCTTAACACAAGCTTAACGCATTTAAACAGTATCGAAGAGAATTTCAACCAATGCTACCCAGGCAGACTGCTCATTACTCTCAGTGCAGTGGTCGTAAATTCTTGGGAAATTTGCTAGAAAGTGGCTCTGCTCAGACAAGCCGAAAATTGGACGATGGGAATCTGTAACGAGATGCAACATCAACCACTATTCTTGCATCGTTCAGTAAGTAACAAGAACCTTACAACTTACTGGAAAACGTGTCACGCACAACGTATAGTCTGCCCGTCTGGTTACTAGAATTAGCCTTGCTATCGAGGCAGCTCGTGAATGAACAAACATATGCTCCAATTAAAAGATACCAACGATTCACTATCTGCGTGGTAAGAGTCAAGTGATGTTGTTACAATTTGAAAATTACTAGTTGCATCCAAGATGGTGGCTTTCAAAGTGGCCTCCATGTTGGTAACTAGCCTTACACATACGAGGTGCGGCTAGAAAATAACCGGACTGATGCTGGAAAAAACATTTATTTACAATTATTTACAATTTCATGTTATCTCCTTCAATGTACTCTCCTCCTCGGTCTCTACACCGCTCCAAACGAATTTTCCACTGTTCATAGCAATGCTGCAGATCATTTTCGGTAAGTCCATACATTACTTCCGTCGCTTTTTCTTTTACTGCTTCAACAGTCTCAGATCTAGTTCCTTTCAAAGCTGACTTGACTTTAGGGAAAAGAAACAAGTCACAGGGGGCCAAATCAGGTGAGTAGGGTGGATGATCTAAGATGGGAATGTTGCGTTTTGCCAAAAACGTCTTCACTGACAACGCACTGTGAGCTGGGGCATTGTCTTGGTGAAGGATCCATGACTTTTTTCTCCACAAATCGTTCCATTTTCTCCGTACTCGCTCACGTAGGGTAGCCAGGACGCTAATGTAGTAATGCTGATTCACTGTTTGTCCCTCTGGTACCCAATCAATGTGCACAATCCCTTTGATGTAAAAAAAAAATCATCATTGCCTTGAATTTCGATTTTGACATTCGTGCTTTTTTTTGTCGTGGAGAACCAGGAGTTTTCCAATGCATCGATTGGCGTTTAGTTTCGGGATCGTAAGTAAAAAACCACGATTCATCGCAAGTAATAACATTTTGTAAGAAGGTGGGATCACTTTCAATGTTTTCCAGGATGTCAGAACAAATCATTCTTCGGCGTTCCTTCTGTTCAATTGTGAGACACTTTGGAACCATTTTTGGACACGCTTTGTTCATGTTGAAACTTTCATGAAGAATCTGCCTAACACTTTCCTTGTCAACTCCTGTTAACTCAGTCACTGCTCTGATTGTTAAACGGCGATCTTGTCGAACAAGTTTACCGATTTTTTCAATGTTTGCATCAGTTTTTGCTGACAATGGTCTGCCAGTGCGAGTGTCATCACTGGTGTCTTCGCGGCCATCTTTAAATCGTTTAAACCACTCAAACACTTGTGTTCGCGATAAACAATCATCGCCGTACACTTGTTGTAACATTACAAACGTTTCAGTTGCAGATTTTGAAACAAATTTTGTTGTTAACACGCTGTTCTTTCTGTACATTCAACATTTTCCGACGCACAGACAAAACGTCAACTACTTAAAACAGACGCCACGGGCAGACTGAGTGCAGGAGGCAGATGAAACTCGAGCAGTAGGCGGAGCGAGAGTCACGTGACAGGCCCCGCGACTTTCAGCCTTATTGCATTCGTTTTATTGTTTCACCAGTACTAGTCCTGTTTTTTTCTAGCCACACCTCGTATTCCTCCTCTCTCATAGCATTTGACTTAATATTTCTATACACTGTTTTCGTTTTAGGAGGGTAGTTCGATTGCTACGGAACTGTGACATTCAACGTTCTGGCAATTGATTGGCATCTCGTTAGCGGTCGAGGAAGCGAACTCCCAGCGTTTAAGTAACTAGTTTGAAGAGCTGCATTCTTTCGACGTCCGGCTTTAGGCAGGCTGTTTGAGGCCGTAAGGACACGAACTGCACTCTGGGCAACAGTCATGCGGACTACTGATAGGAGGGACACTGCGCCCTGTGGCCGCGAGAGACACGCGCAAACAGGCGGGCGGCGTGTTTGCCTGCAGTATCTGGCGAGCCACTCTGCTGTCGTGTCCTCACACGGCTGACAGCTACAGAGCTGCTACAGCCACTGAGATATCTGCACTGCGGCCACTCCCACCCACAACTGGGAGAGCTGGGAATATTCCTTTTCCTCACTCAGCCATCTGTGGTATATACACTACTGGCCATTATAATTGCTACACCATGCAGATGACGTGCTACAGACGCGAAATTTAACGACAGGAAAAAGATGCTGTGATATGCAAATGATTAGCTTTTCAGAGCATTCACACGAGGTTGGTGCCGGTGCCGACGCCTAAAACGTGCTGACATGACGAAAGTTTCCAACCGATTTCTCATACACAAACAGCAGCTGACCGGCTTTACCTGGTGAAACGTTGTTGTGATGCCTCGTGTAACGAGGAGAAATGCGTACCATCACGTTTCCGACTTTGATAAAGGTCGGATTGTAGCCTATCGCGATTGCAGTTTATCGTACCGCGACATTGCTGCTCGCGTTGGTCGAGATCCAATGACTGTTCGCAGAATATGGAATCGGTGGGTTCAGGAGGGTAATACGGAACTCCGTGCTGGATCCCAAAGGCCTCGTATCACTACCAGTCGAGATGACAGGCATCTTATCCGCATGGCTGTAACGGATCGTGCAGCCACGTCTCGATCCCTGAGTCAACAGATGGGGACGTTTGCAAGACAACAACTATCTGCACGAACAGTTCGACGACGTTTGCAGCAGCATGGACTATCAGCTCGGAGACCATGGATGCGGCTACACTTGTCGCTGCATTACTGACAGGAGCGCCGGCGATGGTGTACTCAACGATGAACCTGGGTGCACGGATGAATCCAGGTTCTGTTAAAAACATCATGATGGTCGCATCCGTGTTTGGCGACATCGCCGTGAACGCACATTGGAAACGTGTATTCCTCATCGCCATATTGGCGTATCACCCTGCGTAATGGTATGGGGTGCCATTGGTTACACGTCTCGGCCACCACTTGTTCGCATTGACGGCACTTTGAACAGTGGACGTTACGTTTCACATGTGTTCCGACCCGTGGCTCTACCCTTCATTCGATCCCTGCGAAACCCTACGTTTCAGCAGGATAATGCACGACCGCATGTTGCACGTCCTGTACAGTTCTTCCTGGATTCAGAAAATGTTCGGCTGCTGCCCTGGACAGCACATTCTCCAGATCTCTGACCAATTGAAAACGTCTGGTTAATGGTGGCCGAGCAACTGGCCCGTCACAATACGCCAGTCACTACTCTTGATGAACTGTGGTATCGTGTTGAAGCTGCATGGGCAGCTGTACCTGTACACGCCATCCAAGCTCTTTTTGACTCAATGCCCAGGGGTATCAAGGTCGTTAATACGGTCAGAGGTGGTTGTTCTGGGTACTGATTTCTCAGGGTCTATGCACCCAAATTGCTTGAAAATGTAATCACATGTCAGTTCTAGTATAATATATTTGTCCAATGATTACCCTTTTATCATCTGCATTTCTTCTTGGTGCAGCAATTTTAATGGCCAGTAGTGTGTATATTAACAAATGGTTTTCAGCATGTGATAGGAAATTGATAATGTTTTGTTTCCTCACTCATACAAATGTCTGCACCCTTAGTGACACGGATGATGCCTAGTCGGAATTCCATTCCTGTCCATGTAAGATTCAAATCCCCATGGTGGCATGTTCAAATGCGTTGCGAATGCTTGCCTTCAAGTCACGTAGGTCTCTAATGTTGGTTCTGTACACCAGGTCCTTTACAAAAGTCCACGGGGGGAAGCCTAGTGTTGTGAGGTCAGGGCATCGTAGAGGTCATCGTATTGGAGCACCTCATCCAATCTTCCTATCCTCTAGAAATTGACAGACATTTAGGGACGTGTGCGGTGGTGCCTTATCCTCGCACATGACGTGCTGTTCGTTGTAAGTGGTCACTCCAGAAGAATTATAGAAGACGGACGTATTACGGTCCTCCATGAACTTGAGGGCGGCTGTCGAAGTGTTAAATTGTCACTATCACCTCGTAAAGAAACGTACTTCCTGCTGAAAGAGAAGCTAATCAGAAACTCTAAAACAAAATCAAACGATGTAGCGATCAGGAGAAGCGCAATAACTAGATATCTAGGGGTATTTATGTACGAAAGTCGTAACTTTGCAGGTCATGTAGAAGTAGTACGCAGAAAAGATACAAACCTGGTTAATAAAATTATAATCGTCGGAGATAGGCAATTATGGCTTCCCTTGAAGACAATCTTAGCATACCACCAATCTATATTAGCATTAGTTGGGATCATAGATTGGAGTTGGTGAAGCTGACCTCAGTGGTGAGAAGAATTCAACGAGGCGTGCTATTAAGATTAACAGGTGCGTACTGTACTAGCCCGAATGATGCATTGTTAGTAATGCTAGAAACATGCCCACTGGACCTGGAAATTAGGAAAAGGGTAACCTTTTACTGGTTACAGAAAGGTAATGAAACGAAAGTACGCAGGGTGCTTCGAACTGAAAATTGAAAAACTGTGGTAGGGACTATGAGACCAAACTGGTGAGGTCATTGTTCCGTAGGCTTACGCACTACTTAATGTAACTTACGCTAAGGACAGCACACAAACTGTTGTGGATTGGCAAGAGAGCCAACCCACTATGAGAGGAAGCCGAAAGGCACGCGTTTAATCTCGCGCAGGCTGACATGAGGTCTGGAACAGGACAAGGATGTTAGACTTTACCAAAAAAGGACGTAGCTGTTGGAATACTTAACTTTAATCCGTAAATAGTGAACATCGCTCTTGACGGTACATGTTTTACAGCATCAATAGTAACTGGTAATGGCGCTTTGCTAGGTCGTAGCAAATGACGTAGCTGAAGGCTATGCTAACTATCGTCTCGGCAAATGAGAGCGTATTTTGTCAGTGAATCATCGCTAGCGAAGTCGGCTGTACAACTGGACGAGTGCTAGGAAGTCTCTCTAGACCTGCCGTGTGGCGGCACTCGGTCTGCAATCACTGATAGTGGCGACATGCGGGTCCGACGTATACTACGGATCGCGGCCGATTTAAAGGCTACCACCTAGCAAGTGTGGTGTCTGGCGGTGACACCACATTCCTCCCCCGCAAATCGGCGGACGGGTGTGGCATAAGGCTTCCGCCCGCCGTGGGGAGGACCCCATGTTGACGTATGCAACGAAGTGGGGAGCCTAACTGCAGGCGACGCTGTGCCACCCGCACCCTGCCATTCGGACCGAGGGGAGCTAGGAAACGCCTGAAAACCTAGTCCAGGGCGCACGCCAACATGCGGTGTATGCGCCCGTAGAGAGACAGGAGGGGCCGAAGGGTCGACCTCCATCGGGCCGGGGCACCCGACGGGCGAAGACGACATATGGTCCGGAGCAGGCAAGAGTTCCATGGCGGAGGACAACTGGTCACGGGAATCGATCGGCGGCGCGTGACCGAGGGAGGCGCCCGGCGTTTGCAGCGACGCGTCCACTGCGGGCGGCGCCGGCGGGAGAACAGGTGGCGGCAGCGGCGGCGCGTCGCGATGGAGCAAAATGGAATGCAGCGTCGGGAACACCTGGGACTGAGGCGAGCCAGTAGATGGGTCCCCAGGGCGGTGACCGGACGGCACCGTCGCTGAAAGCAGACGGGGAGCGGCAGATCCCGTGCGACGACAGAGGCGCAGCTGATTGAGATGCCGACGCACCTCACCAGAGGCCCCCAAAACCGGATACATAGCGCGGCCGAGGCAGCGAAGAATGCGCCCTTCGAGCCAACGCCGTGAACCTCGATAGTTGCGGTAGTAGACAACGTCACCTGGGGCAAAAGCAGGTGTCTGCCCCTGCACAGGAACCTGATGCGGCGGATGTAGCAAAGACTTCAAGGTGCGATGAGGGCGACCGTGAAGCAACTCAGCCGGCGAGCGACCATCTCGGGGCTGAGAGCGATACGAGGACATAAAGAGCAATAACGCGTCCTCCCGAGAATGAGACTCTTTCAACTTCAACATCTGTGACTTGAAAGTCCTGACCAAACGTTCAGCGGCACCGTTTAACTGTGGCGAAAACGGCGCGGACGTCAGATGTTGAATACCATTGGCCTTGCAGAATGACTGAAATTCTGCGGACATGAATTGTGGGCCATTGTCGGAAACAATAGTCTGTGGAAGACCAATGCAAAAGATAGCGGATAACGCTTGGATGGTGGCAGATGACGTCGTGGAAGACATCCGGACAACAAAGGAAAGTTACTGAATGAATCTACCACAACCAACCATCGAGCATTCCAGAATGGACCAGCAAAATCGTTGTGTAAGTGTTGCCAAGGGGAAGTGGCTTTTGGCCATGCAAAGAATTTCCACGGTGGTGCTGATGGTTGTTCGTCACACACCATGCAAGAAGAGCACATATTCGTAATCGCGGCATCGATTCCGAACCAAGTACAGTGCTGACGAGCAAGTTATTTCGTTCTCACTATACCCCAATGTCCTTGGTGGAGAAGCTGTAAGACAGAGGACTAACGAACGTGGGACCACGACCCTGGACTGATCATTATCAGAACGCAACAGCAAAACACCACGTCGTACAAAAAGTCTCTCCTTGTGAGCAAAAAATCGGCGAACCAACGGATCCCCGATCCGTGACTTTGACAAGGGCCATTGAGTAGAAACGAAACGCAGAATGGTAGCCGGGACAGGGTCGGCAGCTGTGGCTGTAGCTACACGACGAAAATCAATCGGAAACGAGTCGACCACGTCATCGGTTTCCGAATCAATGAACATGCAAACAAGTTCGGAGGAATCGAATGCTCTATCCTCAGCAACAGGCAAACGGGACAACGCATCGGCGTTTCCGTGCTTAGCAGTGGACCGATACAAGATATCGTAGCGGTACTGCGAGAGGAAAATAGACCAGCGAATGAATTTCTGCGCTGTATGTGGAGGTACAGGCTTGGTCGGATGAAAAAGCGATGTCAAAGGTTTTTGGTCTGTGGTGATGGTAAAGTGAGGACCATACAAGAAATCATGAAACTTTGTAACACCGAATACGAGAGCCAATGCTTCTTTCTCGATCTGTGAATAATTTCTTTGCGCAGACGAGAGCAATTTGGACGCAAAGGCAATAGGGCGATCGTGCGATCCATCTAAGTGCGCAAGCACAGCACTGATCCCGAAATCCGATGCATCCACCATCAACAAAAGGGGTTTCTGGGTATCGAATGGCGTAAGGCAAGTATTGGAAAGCAACGCCGATTTCAACTGGCGAAAGCCGCGTTCGCATTCCGTCGCCCAGACGAACGGAACACCCTTACGGCGTAAGCGATGAAGCGGAGCTGAAATGGAAGAGGCATGTGGCACATACAGGGTGTTTCAAAAATGACCGGTATATTTGAAACGGCAATAAAACCAAACGAGCAGCGATAGAAATACACCGTTTGTTGCAATATGCTTGGGACAACAGTACATTTTCAGGCAGACAAACTTTCGAAATTACAGTAGTTACAATTTTCAACAACAGATGGCGCAGCGGTCTGGGAAACTCTATAGTACGATATTTTCCACATATCCACCGTGCGTAGCAATAATACGGGGTAGTCTCTGAATGAAATTACCCGAACCCTTTGACAACGTGTCTGGCGGAATGGCTTCACATGCAGATGAGATGTACTGCTTCAGCTGTTCAATTGTTTCTGGATTCTGGCGGTACACCTGGTCTTTCAAGTGTCCCCACAGAAAGAAGTCACAGGGGTTCATGTCTGGCGAATAGTTAGGCCAATCCACGCCGCCTCCTGTTTGTTTCGGATAGCCCAAAGCAATCACACGATCATCGAAATATTCATTCAGGAAACTAAAGACGTCGGCCGTGCGATGTGGCCGGGCACCATCTTGCATAAACCACGAGGTGTTCGCAGTGTCGTGTAAGGCAGTTTGTACCGCCACAAATTCACGAAGAATGTCCAGATAGCTTGATGCAGTAATCGTTTCGGATCTGAAAAATGGGCCAATGATTCCTTTGAAAGAAATGGCGGCCCAGACCAGTACTTTTTGAGGATGCAGGGACGATGGGACTGCAACAAGGGGCTTTTCGGTTCCCCATATGCGCCAGTTCTGTTTATTGATGAAGCCGTCCAGGTAAAAATAAGCTTCGTCAGTAAACCAAATGCTGCCCACATGCATATCGCCGTCATCAATCCTGTGCACTATATCGTTAGCGAATGTCTCTCGTGCAGCAATGGTAGCGGCGCTGACGGGTTGCCGCGTTTGAATTTTGTGTGGATAGAGGTGTAAACTCTGGCGCATGAGACGATACGTGGACGTTGGCGTCATTTGGACCACAGCTGCAACACGGCGAACGGAAACCCGAGGCCGCTGTTGGATCACCTGCTGCACTAGCTGCGCATTGCCCTCTGTGGTTGCCGTACGCGGTCGCCCTACCTTTCCAGCACATTCATCCGTCACGTTCCCAGTCCGTTGAAATTTTTCAAACAGATCCTTTATTGTATCGCTTTTCGGTCCTTTGGTTACATTAAACCTCCGTTGAAAACTTCGTCTTGTTGCAACAACACTGTGTTCTAGGCGGTGGAATTCCAACACCAGAAAAATCCTCTGTTCTAAGGAATAAACCATGTTGTCTACAGCACACATGCACGTTGTGAACAGCATACGCTTACAGCAGAAAGACGACGTATAGAATGGCGCACCCACAGACTGCGTTGTCTTCTATATCTGTCACATCACTTGCAGCGCCATCTGTTGTTGAAAATTGTAACTACTGTAATTTCGAAAGTTTGTCCGCCTGAAAATGTACTGTTGTCCCAAGCATATTGCAACAAACGGTGTATTTCTATCGCTGCTCGTTTAGTTTTTATTGCCGTATCAAATATACCGGTCATTTTTGAAACACCCTGTATCTGTTATAATAATATATTTTTCCCAGCACACTCTGTAGCTGCTTCAAATTCTGCGGCAGAGGCAAGTCTTGTTGGGCACGGAGGTGCTCTGGACTGGGATGTATGCCTTGGGCATTGAGTACATGTCCCAGGTAGGGTAAGTCACGAGCAAAAAACACACATTTGTCCTTCCGCAAGCGAAGACCATTTTGTCGCAAGATCTGAAATAATGTTCTGAGATTGGCTAAATGTTCTTCTTCCGTCTTTCCGGAGATCACAATATTGTCCAGATAGTTTGCTGCAGCAGGGACCGACGCACAAACAGTTTGTAGCTATTGCTGAAACAATGCAGGGGCGGATGCACACCCGAATGGCAGTCGGTTGAATCGATACAAACCCAGATGCGTGTTAATCACCAAAACGCGCTGGGATTCTTCGTCCGCCGGTATTTGCAAGTACGCATCTGCTAGGTCCAACTTCGAAAAATATTTGCTAGGGCACAGGTTGTCAAAAAGATCTTCCGGGCGGGGTAAAGGAAAAGTTGCAGTCACTAGTTGTGGATTCACTGTTGCCTTGAAGTCCACACAAAGTCTCAATTTTCCGGAAGGTTTTTGCAAAATTACTAAGGGTGATGCCCAGAGAGAAGCCTGCACACGTTCAATTACACCTTGTGACTCCAAATCGTGTAATGTTCTTGCGACCTCATCACGCAATGCGTGGGGAACATTGTGCGCTCTGAAAAATTTCTGTTGCGCGTTGACTTTCAGGTCCAAATGTGCTTTATAGTTCTTAGCACAACCAAGGCCCGGTGCAAAAATGTCTGCAAATTCGTCACATAGACGATAAACACTGTCTGAAGGCACAGTCTGGTTCACTGATAGGACCTGATTGACTATAGACAAGTTAAACAACTGAAATAAATCGAAACCCAACAAGTTCACTGCAGAAGAAGAATGAAGGACGTAAAATGACACAAGTTTTGTTGCTTGAGGCTTTCCCGACGGACATGTTGCATATATGGTTCTCGGGCGAGACGTCGGATGTCATAGTGAAAACTCCACAATATTTCGTCAGCTCAACTGGCCGACATCTTCAGGTGCGACGAACACACTGCTAAGGCAGGACCAGGGCTCCCCATTTATGCCAGTTTTAGGCAGGAAGTGCGCATGCTTGGAGGCGCCAAATATCAGTTGATATCGTCGCTATTGGCCATCGAATTTGGCGTCTCCACGCATGCGCAGTTCCTGCCTAAAACTGGCATAAATGGGGAGCCCTGGTCCTGCCTTAGCAGTGTGTTCGTCGCACCTGAAGCTGTCGGCCAGTTGCGCTGACGAAATATTGTGGAGTTTTCACTATGACATCCGACGTCTCGCCCGAGAACCATATATACGACACAAGTTTTGTTTGTCCTTTGTATGTTGCAAGAAGGCTGCACTGTCCTAACACAGGGATCACTTGTCCTGAATAACCACTTAACATTTGCGGCACGCAACAGAGGTGTGCCCAGCTGTTTGTAAGTGTCGTGATTGATCAGTGAAACTGCAGCCCCGGTATCGAGCTGGAACGGTATCACTTTGCCGTTAATGTCCAAATCTACAAAAAGTTAATTGTCCTGCTGACGACAAGAGCGACTGTCTCGTGCAACATGAACTGACACTGGTACAAAATCACTTGCGACTTGACAGGAGTTCCGGAGATGTCGACGCACACTATTTGTGGGACGAACACAGCCACTGTTAGAGAAAGTGGCACTGGGCGGAGGGGAATTAACTACATTAATTTCCATGGGCGAAGTGTCATGAGCCTGAATATCCTTGGTTCGATTTCGGCACGAGGCAAAGGGCCTGGAATGGTTGTGAGCTTCCGAGCGGAGCTTTTTCTGGTAACCACATTGAACATGTCCTTTTTTATTACAGAAAAAGCAAATAGCTTTGCGTGACAGGCAATTCTCACGCGAATGTCTAGTAGCACACCGCGGGCACGATTTCACTGCATTTGCTTGACGGCGCGGGACACATGGCTGAGAGCCTGGCGGCTTTGGCGCTGCCGGGCGTGAGGACTGTTTACTGTTCCGTGCAGCTCGCCCAGTGGGCCGGTTAACCTGACACACAGGTGGTGAAGCTTCAAATAATTCTTGAGCAAAGTCAAGTGTGTCCTGCCGATACAATATGTCCATCACTTGTAGAAGGGAGGGATTGACTAGTTTCAAAATCTGTTCTCGTATATGAACATCAGAAACGTTCTGTGCTATTGCATCACGTACCATAGTATCTGAATAAGGGAGTCCACATTGACACTCAAAAGCACAATCCATAGTAAGGCCTTGCAAAGTTGCAACCCACTCCCTATTAGTCTGACCTGCCGTATGTTTTGTACGAAAGAAGGTATACCTTTTCGCAACTACATTGACTGATTCTTTGAAATATGCATGTAATACAGACAAAATTTCTTCATAGGACAGAGTTGCTACGTCGCATTGGGGAAACAATTTGACTATCACATGGTACGTGGTCACTCCGACGGAGGATAATAAGAAAGGCTGCCGCTCGTTACCTTGAATTCTGTAGGCGGCGAGATGGAATCCAAATTGGTGCGACCACTCCGTCCAACTTTCCAGTGCAGCATCAAAAGGACGAAAAGGTGGTGCAAGTGCGTGTGGTGGCTGTATGAGCGGTGGAGCGGCGGCCGCCGCATCGTTTTGCATTGCACGTTGACCCTGGACGAGCTGTCCAAGGGCATCCAGCAAGGCCTTCATCTGCTGGTTCTGTAAGCGATAAAATTCGGACAATACATCTGGATATTGTGGCGAAGCCATTACACAAGTAAATCGGGGCAGTATAGTTACGAACGCGAATTGGCCTCGTCGCCAAATGTTGTGGATTGGCAAGAGAGCCAACCCACTATGAGAGTAAGCCGAAAGGCACGCGTTTTAGCTCACGCAGGCTGGCGTGAGGTCTGGAACAGGACAAAGAAGTTAGACTTTAGCAAAAAAGGACGTAGCTGTTGGAATACTTAACTTTAACCCGTAAATGGTGAACATCGCTCTTGACGGTACATGTTTTACAGCATCAATAGTAACTGGTAATGGCGCTTTGCTAGGTCGTAGCAAATGATGTAGCTGAAGGCTATGCTAACTATCGTCTCGGCAAATGAGAGCGTATTTTGTCACTGAACAATCGCTAGCAAAGTCGGCTGTACAACTGGGCGAGTGCTAGGAAGTCTCTCTAGACCTGCCGTATGGCGGCGCTCGGTCTGCAATCACTGGTAGTAGCGACATGCGCGTCCGACGTATACTACGGACCGCGGCCGGTTTAAAGGCTACCACCTAGCACGTGTGGTGTCTGGCGGTGACACCACAGAAACCCATGCCCAAAGGAGGACTCGAACCTCCGACAGCGGGAGCCGCGTGAACTGTGACAAGAGCTTGGAACTGAGGCCGATTCGAAAAAGGCAGTAAAAGATCTCATATTAAAACTGTGGCATAATGTATGGAACGCTTCAGGCACAGACAAGAAAGTTTGTCGGTGGTGTTACGGTTCACCGTGTATCCTTACCGAAGAGCATGTCTACAACACTACCAGGTAACTGACAGTGACCTACAGTGTTTAAATGAATATCCAAAGATAGTTTCGTCAGTACTGTTGGGAATTAAACTCTGACTTGCAGTTGAAACAGTGCGTCAGCAACACAAATACGAACCGTAAATTGCTGTCTAGGCTAATGGTTAAATTTTAATCTGCAAGACACTTCCCGGGAGAGAGATGCACTCTAACCACAAAATATTGTTTAATCATCGGTTATGAACACTGGATTAAAAGTGTTGAAATCGCAAAAAGGTAGGATGTTAAGATGGTGGGACATGGATAAAATGAAAGAACCAGAGTTCGTTGCACGTTTCAGAGAGGGCATGAGGCAACCATTCTCTGAAACTGTGGCAAGGAATACGGTATATGACGAATGCAATGGTTTGAGAAATGAAGTAGTGAAGGCAGCAGACGATCAAATAGGCAAAAAGACAAGCCCTAGTAGAAATCCTTGGATGGCATAGAAAATAATTAATTTAACTGATGAAAAGCGAAAATATAAAACTGGAGCAGGTAAAAGGGAATATAGACGACTAAAAAATGAGACTGAAAAGTGCATAACGGCTAAGCAGGAATGGCTAGAGAGCAAATGCAAGGCTATGGAAGCATATATAACTAGTGGAAAGAAAGCTGCTGCCAACAGGAAATGGAAGAGTAATTTGGAGAAAAGGTAAGAATCTGTATGAAATGAAGAGCTCAGTTGGAAAAGCAATACTGGGCGAGAGGGAAAGTTCAAAGGTGGAACGAGTACATAGAAGGGTTGTACACGGCAAATGAACTTAAAGGCAATATTATAGTAAGGGAAGGGGTGTAGATGAAGATGAGATGGGAGACATGATACTGCACGAAGAGTTTGACAGGGCACTGAAAGAGCTAAGTAGAAAAAAGGTCCCTAGGGAATGCGATAGTCCTTCAGAACTACTGATATCTTTGGGAGACCCAGCCTTGATAAAGTATTTAATATTATTATTGTTTATTTATTTCGCCCTAATTTTTACTCAAATTATTAATAATGTAATGCAATTTAAAAATGATGTGTAATTTGTAAAAAACCACTTTGTGTTAAACATACTTGCGAAGCGTTCAAAGACTGCATTTAATATAGCAGAACTTCCACAATTTGTTATGTTCGTGGATTCAAAGCCACTGCAAAATTTGAATGCAACAACTTCAGTTCTCAGGAGTTCAACCTGAACAGATGTAAGTTAGGCAGTCATAAATATGTTTGATCAACGAAGGTTATTTAAATCTGTCTATTACGTTAGATCCATCATTGAAACAAACCACCATGTCTCCATATAATTTATTCCGTTTATATTGTGATGTGTGTACGTTCCAGTGACAAGGCAGGTTAGGTAGGCGGCTTATTGTTCGGCCATGAACGATTAGACACTGTTGGTGTTCTTAATTGCTCTTCTATTAGGAGCCAGAAATACCTGAGATATTTAAGTCGATCATTTTTCTGTATGTACGAAATACTATATAGAAAAAAATCACGCGAGTCTCGTCGGTTTCTGTTTCCGAACAATTATTCCCATCAACCTACTCACTAGCCTAATTGAATAGAAAGTTACTGAGTTAATAAGAGACTAAGTTCCAAAATGTACTGCGAATAGTAAATATTGCAAAAATTTCAATACGCTACTGCAGCGTGCAGTTTAAGCGCACGGCAGTCGTCTTCAAAGTGGGTTGACTTCATGTCACGGCTGTTCTATTGTACTATGTTGTACAATTTTGCAAGTTGCCAAATTATCGCCGCTCCTTTCAGAAACCTTTAATTTTTTAACTCTGAAAGGAGTGCAACACCGCAGTGACAAAACTATTCCCCCTGGCATACAAAATGTATAAGACAAGCGAGAATCCCTCAGATTCCAAAGTAACCAGGTGCTGACAGTTGTGAATAGTACCCATCTAGCACTATAATAAATTATTGTTGATCTATACTGACACGGATTGAATTATCTACAGAAGAATGGAGAATCTTGCAGAATCCGGGGAAGATCTGTTTGCATTCTGGAGAAATGTAGGTACACGCAAAACAATACAAATCCAACGACTTCTCTTAGAAAATAGGTTAAACAAAGGCAGACCTACTTTTATAGCATTTGTGCGCTTTCTCTAAGTCTTTAACAATTTAGACTGGAATATACTCTTTGGAAATCTGAAGGTAGTAGGTGTAAAATACAGCGAGCGAAAGGTTACTTACAACTCATAAGGAAAGCAAACGGTCGCGGGACATGAAAGAGACTCAGTGATTGAGAAGTAACTGAGACAGAATTGTAGCCTACCCCGATTATATGCAATATTTCCATTTGGCAAGCGGAAATCAAACCAAAGGAATGTTTGGTGAAGGAATTATAGATCCGGAAGAAGAAACAAAAGCTTTGAGATTTGGCAATGACGCACCAATTCCGTCAGAATCAGCAAAGGAATTGGAAGTGGAGAACGGATAAGGAGAATGTAGTACTAACATCCACTGGAATCGCATTCTGGGCGATGGTTCAAACCGGCGTCCGGCCAGCCTGATTTAGATTTTCCTTGATTTCCGTAACTCGCATCAGGCAAATACTGGCCCTTTCAAAGGCCACAGCCGGTTTCCTTCCACATTAGTCCTTAACCCGACCGTGTGCTCCGTCTCTAATCACCTCGTTGTCGACGGGACGTTAAACACCAAAAGAATGACAATGGTAATGGAGTGCAGTCGAATTAAATCGGGCGATGTCAAGGGAATTAGATTGGGAAATAAGACACTAACAGCAGACGATGAGTTCTCCTATTTGCGACGTAAAATAACTGATGATGGCCGAAGCAGAGAGAATATTATATGTAGGCTGGATATGCAAGAAAAGCTTTCTGAAGAAAAGAATTTTGTTAACATCGAATCCTGATTTAAGTGTCGAAGTGAAATGTGGACGATAAACAAGTCTGACAAGAAGAGAATAGAAGCTTTTGAAATGTGATGATTCAGAAGAATGCTGATGATTAGATGAGTAAAACTATGTAAATAATGAGGAGGGTACTGAATAGGGTTAGGGAGAAGACATATTTGTAGCACAGTTTACGAAAAGAACGAATGGTTTGTTAGGACATTCTGAGATATACAGGTATCACCAACCAAATGTTGTGGGGAAGTGTAGGGATAAAAATTACATAAGGACACCAAGAGATGAATACCGTATATAGATTTTAGTAGTTTGCAGTAGTTATTGGGAGATGAAGAGACCTGCGCGAAACGGAGTAGCATGGAGACCTACATACCACAACAACAACAAGGCGAAAGAAGAAATACATCTAACTACAAAGGTGTAAGCATTCCGAATAATGATTAGGAAATCTGCAACAACATTATTCTGAATAATGGTTACAAAATCTAGAACACAACACACGAAAGGCTTCGAAATGTTGCTGTTGTTGTGGTCTTCAGTCCTGAGACTGGTTTGATGTAGCTCTCCATGCTACTCTATCCTGTGCAAACTGCTTCATCTCCCAGTACGTACTGCAGCCTACATCCTTCTGAATCTGCTTAGTGTATTCATCTCTTGGTCTCCCTCTACGATTTTTACCCTCCACGCTGGCCTCCAGTACCAAATTGGTGATCCCTTGATGCCTCAGAACATGTCTTACCAACCGATCCCTTCTTCTTGTCAAGTTGTGCCACAAACTCCTCTTCTCCCCAATTCTATTCAATACCTCCTCATTAATTATGTGATCTACCCATCTAATCTTCAGCATTCTTCTGTAGCACCACATCTCAAAAGCTTCTATTCTCTTCTTGTCCGATATATTTATCGTCCATGTTTCACTTCCATACATGGCTACACTCCATACAAATACTCTCAGAAACGACTTCCTGACACTTAAATCTATACTTCTAAATATCTCGGATAATTTTAAAGCAGAAACGAGCACAGATGAACGTTCGCACTGAAAAGATACTACTAAATAGATGAGAATTTAACCTGGAAACTCACATAGCATTTGTTTATTATAAAAAAGCATTTGACATAATTCACACAGACAAGCAGTAATGGAGAGATAGGAGTCCCTAAACATCTGATCCGAGGAAGCAAAAATATTTATTTGGCACCAGAATTAGAATTGAAACGGGTAACTCGATAACACCTGAAATACAAACAAATTAATGAGTAAAACAAGGCTTTCATATTTCAGAAACGTTTTTGAATATCTATATAGATGACATACTGCCCCTATAGGTGGAAGAATCAGCAATGATCAGCGGCATGAAGATGCAGAAGGCAATGGAAAGCACTGCGTTAAAGACACAGAACTTGTATCCACAGGACATATGGCTAGTAACTGAAAAGTGTAATGACGATCTCTCCATTGGTATAAGAATCTGGAATAGTCCGCCATTCGGATCTCCGGGAGGGGACTGCCTACGCGGAGGTTACCATGAGCAAAAGATTCAATAGTCAACGAAAGGATAACATTCTACGAGTCGAAGTGTGGAATGTCAGAAGGCTGAATGTGGTAGGTAAGCTACAATTTCTGCAAAGGGAAATGCAAAGGCTCAATATAAGCATAGTAGGGGGCAGTGAAGTGAAATGGAAAGAATACAAGGATTTCTGGTCAGATGAGTATAAGGTAATATAAACAGCAGCAGAAAATGATAGGAAGGTAGGGCAGAGAGAGTGTTACTTTTCTTATCAGAATCGACAGCAAACCAACACCGACAGCGATAGTTCAGGTATACAAGTCGACGCCGCAGGTTGCAGAGGAAGAGAGGGATACTGAATGGATATTACAATATGCAAAAGGAGATCAGAGTCTAATAGTCATGGGGAACTGGAAAGCAGTTGTAGGGAAAAGAGTAGAAGAAAAGGTTACAGGAGAATAGGGGCTTGGGACAAGGAATGAGAGAGAAGAAAGATTAATTGAGTTCTGTGGTAAATTTCAGTTAGTAATAGCAAATAATATGTTCAAGAATCACAAGAGGAGGAGGCATACTTGGAAAAGATCGGGTGATACGGGAAGATTTCAGTTAGATTATATCATGGTGAGGCAGAGATTCTGAAATCAGATACTGGATTGCAAAGCATACCCAGGAATAGATATAGACTGAGATCCCACTGTAGTAGTGATGAACAGTAGCTGAACGTTTCAGAAACAAGTCAGGAAAAATCAATACGCAAAGAAGTGGGATGCGGAAATACTACGGAATGGCGAGACACGCTGGAAGTTCTCTAAGGCTATAGATAGATAACTCAGTAGTCAGTACAGGCGACGAGGAATGGACATCTCTGAAAAGGGCGATCACAGAAGTTGCAATGAAGGTAAACAGGAAGAAACCATGGGTAACAGAAGAAACACTTCAGTTGATCTATGAAAAAAGGAAGTACAAAAATGTTCAGGGAAATTTAGAAATACGGATATCCCAATCACTGAAGAATGAAATTAATACGATGTGCAGGGAAGCTAAGGCGAAATGGCAGCATGAAAAACGTGAAGAAATGGAAAAAGCAATGACTGTCGGAAGGACTGACTCAGCATGTAGGAAACTCACAAAAACCTTCGGTGAAATTGAAAGCAATGTTGCTAACATTAAGAGCGCAATGGGAATTCCACAGTTAAATGCAGAGGAGAGAGCAGATAGATGGAAGGAGTATATTGAAGGCCTCTATGAGGGCGAAGATTTGTTTGATGTGACAGAACAAGAAACAGGGGTCCATTTAGCAGAGATATGGGATCCAGAATTAGAATTTACGAGAGCCTTAGAGGACTTAAGATCAAATAAGGCATAAGGGATAGATAACATTCTATCAGAATTTCTAAAATCATCGCGGGAAATGGCAACAAAACGACTACTCACATTGGTGTGTAGAATGTATAAGTCTGGGGAAATACCATCTGACTTTCGGAAAAATATCATCCACACAATTCCGAAGGTTGCGAATGCTGACAAGAGCAAGAGTTATCGCTCAATCAGCTAAACGGCTCAAGCATCCAAGTTTCTGACAAGAATAATATACAGAAGCATGGAAAAGAAAATTGAGGATATGTTAGATGACGATCAGTTTGGCTTTAGGAAAGGTCGTTGCGGTTGATAATAGAAGGAACACTAAAGAAAAATCAAGACACTTCCGTAGGATTTGTCGACCTGGAAAAACCATTCGTCAGTGTAAAATGGTGCAATATGTTCGAATTTCTGAGAAAAATAGTAGTAAGTTATAGAGAGAGACGGGTAATATAAAATACGTACAAGGACAAAGATGGAATAATGAGAGTGGACGACCAACAACGAACTGCTCGGAATAAAAGAGGCAAGCCTGTAGCCCCTGCTGTTCAATCTGTACATCGAAAAATCAGTGATGTAAATGAAAGAAAGGAGCCGGAGTGGAATTAAAAGGATATCAATAATACGATTCGCTGATGAAACTGCCTTCCTGACTAAAAGTGAAGAAGAATTACACGATCTGCTGAATGGAATGGACAGTTATCAGTTGAAGACATAAAGTCTGTGTATGATTCCGCGATCATTTTATTTACAGCACTTTTATTTTCACAAGTCCGTCTTGATAACATAGATTTCTTTACACTTTATGACCGGTTTCGACTTATCGCCATCTTCAGGTCTGTTATAAATATAAATATTATGTAAGCGACCAGGTTCAATTAATTAAGATTAAATCTATATAAGTCTTAGTGATGCATGAAGTATAAAATATAAAATATTTATAGCGACATTTGGCAGTCATACATACCGTTAAAATATTCTGACATAAATCATCGTCAAGTTAAAATATGTGCGTGCTAATGCTCAGATTGCGTCTGTATTTATACAAAAACCTAATGCCAGCAGAGGGCACTTTAGCCAGAGTACATGGTAAACCAGTGCGCCAATATAAAGATTAAAATGCGGTTTGCATTGTCTTTAGTTAGAAATTTTGTTCCCCCTTGGCTAAACGAGCTTCTGTCATTAAAAATACATACTGATATACAATATGTGAAATTAGACCCATACTTGAAATCCATAAACAGGACAAATAACACATAATACAGCCTTTAGCCTGGTTAGGTAACATACCACTTTTACGAATGTCAGTATAAAAAGTATAAAATAAAAAACAAACATAAAAAATCACAAAATCTTCTCTCCTAAGATCAGTTAACAGTGAAACAAATCATAATACAATTAATAACTTAGTCACCCTTAATTAAAAAGAAAATTGATAGTCGATATTATATTAGAGTGCAGCATCGATGGCGAATATGTCGTGACTTCTCTGGATGACTTCCTTGTTTTCCTGTGTTTGAGCTCACCGAGCCTCTCGCCGCGACCGGCCGGCGCAAGCCAATCCGCTGGGATGCTCCACGCAACTCAAACTAGTAGGTCTCTGAATACACTCCTGGAAATGGAAAAAAGAACACATTGACACTGGTGTGTCAGACCCACCATACTTGCTCCGGACACTGCGAGAGGGCTGTACAAGCAATGATCACACGCACGGCACAGCGGACACACCAGGAACCGCGGTGTTGGCCGTCGAATGGCGCTAGCTGCGCAGCATTTGTGCACCGCCGCCGTCAGTGTCAGCCAGTTTGCCGTGGCATACGGAGCTCCATCGCAGTCTTTAACACTGGTAGCATGCCGCGACAGCGTGGACGTGAACCGTATGTGCAGTTGACGGACTTTGAGCGAGGGCGTGTAGTGGGCATGCGGGAGGCCGGGTGGACGTACCGCCGAATTGCTCAACACGTGGGGCGTGAGGTCTCCACAGTACATCGATGTTGTCGCCAGTGGTCGGCGGAAGGTGCACGTGCCCGTCGACCTGGGACCGGACCGCACCGACGCACGGATGCACGCCAAGACCGTAGGATCCTACGCAGTGCCGTAGGGGACCGCACCGCCACTTCCCAGCAAATTAGGGACACTGTTGCTCCTGGGGTATCGGCGAGGACCATTCGCAGCCGTCTCCACGAAGCTGGGCTACGGTCCCGCACACCGTTAGGCCGTCTTCCGCTCACGCCCCAACATCGTGCAGCCCGCCTCCAGTGGTGTCGCGACAGGCGTGAATGGAGGGACGAATGGAGACGTGTCGTCTTCAGCGATGAGAGTCGCTTCTGCCTTGGTGCCAATGATGGTCGTATGCGTGTTTGGCGCCGTGCAGGTGAGCGCCACAATCAGGACTGCATACGACCGAGGCACACAGGGCCAACACCCGGCATCATGGTGTGGGGAGCGATCTCCTACACTGGCCGTACACCACTGGTGATCGTCGAGGGGACACTGAATAGTGCACGGTACATCCAAACCGTCATCGAACCCATCGTTCTACCATTCCTAGACCGGCAAGGGAACTTGCTGTTCCAACAGGACAATGCACGTCCGCATGTATCCCGTGCCACCCAACGTTCTCTAGAAGGTGTAAGTCAACTACCCTGGCCAGCAAGATCTCCGGATCTGTCCCCCATTGAGCATGTTTGGGACTGGATGAAGCGTCGTCTCACGCGGTCTGCACGTCCAGCACGAACGCTGGTCCAACTGAGGCGCCAGGTGGAAATGGCATGGCAAGCCGTTCCACAGGACTACATCCAGCATCTCTACGATCGTCTCCATGGGAGAATAGCAGCCTGCATTGCTGCGAAAGGTGGATATACACTGTACTAGTGCCGACATTGTGCATGCTCTGTTGCCTGTGTCTATGTGCCTGTGGTTCTGTCAGTGTGATCATGTGATGTATCTGACCCCAGGAATGTGTCAATAAAGTTTCCCCTTCCTGGGACAATGAATTCACGGTGTTCTTATTTCAATTTCCAGGAGTGTATTTCAAAGTAAGCATTCAGGTTAAACTCGTTCTGTTCATTCAGCAGTAATTCCGGTTGTTGTTTCCTGTGCGCATAAATCTCCATTTCTTCGAGCAGGTTCATTAGCTGACCCTTTGGCACCCTATGCAACACTTTCGTATTACTATCTGTGCGTCCTACGGAATGTCTTTCTGTGTCCAAATGTCTACCGAAAGCACTCTTATTTTGATTATATGTATGTTCTCTAAAACGAGTCTGGAAAATTCTTCCTGTCTGACCGATGTAAAATTTATTACAGTCCTGGTAGCTAATCTTATAAACACCAGATCCCATATATTTATTGCTGTCGGTGCCAACTTTGTGCCGTAGCTTACAACCAACTGTACCTTTCGTTTGAAACTCAATTTTATATTTTCGTTTTTCCGAAGGCCTGCACAATTCTGTCTGAAAACGCACCATTGTATGACATAACCACAAACTCCTTGCCCTCTGGTTCTATTGGCTTCTTCCTGTCACATATTTTTTATTTTAGTTTATAACAAAGTTTCATTACGTCACGATCTTTATATCCGTTTGCCCTGGCTACTTGTTTAATCACGCTTAATTCCTCTATCTCGTCATCAGGGGTAAGCGGCAGTTTCAACATCCTGTTAAGCATGGCTCTGATGGCTCTGAGCACTATGGGACTTAACATCTATGGTCATCAGTCCCCTAGAACTTAGAACTACTTAAACCTAACTAACCTAAGGACATCACACCACACCCAGTCATCACGAGGCAGAGAAAATCCCTGACCCCGCAGGGAATCGAACCCGCGAACCCGGGCGCGGGAAGCGAGAACGCTACCGCACGACCACGAGCTGCGGACTTAACATAGCTCTGAAGTATACCCGTTTATGCTTACTGGGATGACAGGACCTCGCATTTATAATAGTGTCAGTGGCCGTTGCCTTCCTAAATATGCTAATTTTATGTCCTCCATTTCTTTTAGTTAACCTAAGGTATAAAAACTTATACTTCCTTCTTCTTCCAATTCCACTGTGTATTTAATTTTTTCGTGCAACTCACCCATCCTTTCTGCTATCCCACGTATTTCACTTCTGTCTCCTTTCTGCAGACGGACTAAATATCTTGACGCAGAACGATCTAGTGGAAACCAGGAAACGATTTATATTTCCCAGTGGTTATATAAATGTATGGCACTGTGTCTCACATTTGTACATATACTCATTTATATCTAAACGTGTGCCTTTCGTCGCCTGTCGTAGACAAAAGCAGAGTCAGGCTGACCGCATATGGGTACAGCAGAAACAGTGATCTGGTACTGAACTACTTTAGTGAAACTATAGCGAGACATGAAGAAGAATTATGTTTTGACATGGGGCAGTAGTTAAGTCAACTGAGATTGACTCAATGTTATCCGCCTTGTAAAGTGAAACTGTAGTTGTGTATATTAAACCGTCGCCGGCCTAATTAGGCAAAGGGATTCCAAGTAAATACAATGTTGATTAAGAAGTCTAACTGCTGTATGTAATTTCACTTGTTCCTGAAATATGTTTTCGTTACGGCATAAAGTCAAGTACCAGCACCCCAATCGGGAACGATAGAGAAGAGATGGCAGCTTCAAGACAAGCGACTTGGATAGAAGCGTCAACGCTTGTTACTTCGCTTGTACGCTCTATGTAGCACAGACTTGGAATTGTTTGTACTGGAGAAGATTTAATATCTCGAATGTCGCCCTTTGGTTGCGATACATCTGTGTAATTGCGAAGTTAAGTATTGTATCTTGTCATTTTATAATAAAACTCATTAATACGATTTGCTTGAATTGTTTTGTCTGGAGAACCGAGTACGTTTGATTCCTAGACTCCACATATTTGACGACGAGAATGGAGACATAATAGTTTTATAAACCAGACGCGAAACAATAGCACTATCTTCCAAATATTTGTGAAGTAACTATTCATGAGCAACACAGATGAAAGCTTAACATCTCTTGGAAACAATATTTCTTTAACACACACTCTCTGTTTTAAAGCAGGAAAATCAATGTTCATTACGCATTACTACGCAATACGGGAGAAGCACAGCTAAGTTGTACAGGAGGTAGGATTAACATTTTACTTTTCAAAGACAGTAATGCAGAAATGATCATAAAAGTGTTACTGTAACCAGTATGATTACGGAATGTTTTCAAGTGGAGTATATAAGTATTTGCAAGATGTAGAACTCAATTAAAACATGCGAGCCCGGATTCTGTTAAGGTCTGATTAAGTTGTAGGTAGTTATGTTTATAACAACACAGTTTTCACTGTCAGGAATTACTGAAGTACTGGCTTGACATAAATTGACGGTCCAGAAACTGTCTGTTAATTGAGTTTAGTACATGTACTTCTGGCCAGGCATAATACAGATGCATATATACATGGGAATATCACAATAAAGGCACTGTTAAGATCCTGGAAAGAACAGAATAGTTGTGTTGTCCTGTAAATCGCAATGACATATCAGTATCTCTGATAATCACAACTCTATTCCACTACTTCAGTATTGAACAGAGCTTTAAATTAGATAGAAAAATGAATAACGTAATTAGCTTCTTTTCTTAGCAATTGTTATTTGGGAAACTTTTACTGAACAGGTGGAGACTTTCATACAAAGATTACTTAAACATTTGGAAAAATTTTAATTTCACGAAAACTTTTGCAATGGTAATGATTCTGTAGTAGATTAAAAATTGGATGGATACTTCGAATCATTTTAGCACCAGAAATAAGAACATACCAAGGTGAATGATTTAGGATAAAATTAGTGCTCTTAACACAAAGTTGGACTTAAATTGCTTACTATTCGCACGTTAAGGAAGTTCCTGGTCGATGGAAATAAGTACAATACGAAACCATGCCTGCAGTGAAGGTGGTGCCGCTAGCGATCTTCAGTGGTGTTAGTATGACGTCATCATGTTACATTATGGCACTTGATGTAAAACAGTTCCGGAAATTGTCTTCTTGGTACCGAAATTTTATGATTCAGAGCAATCCAATAAATGACAAGACCTAATAGTCGATAAACACCCACAACAGAGGCACGATTATTTCATTCTTACTGCTATCCTTGACCCCTTTGGCACTCAAGACCTTTACCGTTTGCGAGACAGCCACCGACCACTTCTCTCACAAACACTTCTCACTGCACTTCACGCCACACGACATTTTTACTTTCCCACTTACGTAGTTTCGTTGTGGAGGGACTTCCCTCCGAGGTTTACATCTGAATAATCGACGTAACCTGTACATGTTCCAGTTTTACACGTAACATTTTAACATATCTACAGTTTAAAAGAACAAAGTTTTCACAATTACGTCCACAAATCAATTCTTGTTAAATAATTGTACAGGAAATAACAATAATTATTCAGTTACTGATGAATCAGAAAACATAGGGTCGCAGATGTTACATTACAATAGGAAAACATACATGTTACATGAAGTAAGTACTATCTATGTCGAACATAAGTGCAGCATGCTCAACTGCAAACCCGACTTACATGACTTACACGTGAAACAAGGTTCACGTAACCAAGCGTTCGTACGTAACTGAAGCATATGCCACAATAGTTAATCTAGCTGGTATGTTCTCCATATTTTTGTAACGAATGGGCTGCAAATGCTGAAATCTCGTTGAAGCTACAGTCGCGTCTTTGCCAAGCTCTTTTTGGTATACAAAAAAAATATAACCCCAATGGCTGAATAGCTCGATCCGCCAGGTAATGACCTAGCCTAGTAAATGCAGTTCTGTATCCCTCAGAATTAAAAAATAAAGCCGGCCAGAGTGGACGAGCGGTTCTGGGCGCTACAGTCTGGAACCGCGAGACCGCTACGGTCGCAGGTTCGAATCCTGCCTCGGGCATGGATGTTTGTGATGTCCTTAGGTTAGTTAAGTTTAAGTAGTTCTAAGTTCTAGGGGACTTATGACCTCAGAAGTTAAGTCCCATAGTGCTCAGAGCCATTTTTTTTTAAAAAAAACAAGTTTTTCCTTCAGTTCATTTCGTTTTACACAGCTACCCATTAAAATTTCAACACCAAGAAGGACCCGAAATAATCAAATGTAGCTTATTGTACTTGTACTGTATAGTACGAAGAATAGATAATTAAATTATTAGTCTACTTGATACGGGCACACACAGGTTGCGGCATTGAGTAGTCAGAGCAGCTACAACGGCTGTGACCCGGATGGGCATCCATTCGAACTAAGCTTGGATTACATATGCGTGTACATCGTTCCATGCTGCTTGCACTCTGAGCCAGCGCTAATCAATTTGTGGTGGCTGGCGAGTGGGCGCATACCACTCTCGGTAACCCACGACCGGGCATTTGCAGTGGGTGAGAGGTCTGGAGAAAGTGCCGGGCGGGGCTGCAGTATCGAGGTTTGCAGGTCTTGACAGCACGCCAACGCGTGTTCTTAACTTTTTTAAGCTGACCCCTTCTCACGTCCCGTTAGAATAGATGCGAATATATCTTCAGAAACATGTCCTGAATAAATTCACTTTTTCACGTATACTTTAGGTCCAAAAAATGATTAGTAACGCTTATTGTGGTTTAAAAAGGAAGAGAACGTACTGAAGGGTAGTGACAGCTTACTTTGCGCAACGGGCAGAATAAATAAATATTTAAATGAATTTTCTGATCGCAGAGATTTGTAATAAGCTCATAATCTGATTTCGAGAACGTGCAGATAACCCATCTCGTATTCTAGTAATGCGCTACGAGCCTGCGTGGCTGAGTCAGTCAGTCAAACTTTTTTATATTTTCAAAACGGATATCTTCAGATGCACTGCAGTCACGTTGTACATAATATTACATACAGTCGGCTTTCTCTATTTGACTTCTGACCTGTAAAGAATGCAAATAAATTTCAAAGGCGTTCTGCTGATTGTAATAGTGGCTCACTTTGACTAGAATCTCTGCTGGAGGAAGAGATCGTGCAACGATTAATACTGTAGAGTGATGGAGACTGCAACATGCATATGATACCACGAGCATGGATTTATCAATGGCAGGAATCTGGAATAAACATCATAAGTCATGATTCAGTTGATAATTACTTCATCTAAATGATAAGCATTGGTACAATAATGCAGCAACCGACAGTACAAGCAACACTTGCTATAATGTATCACAAAAAACATCAAGAACAATTCCATATTAACTGGAAAATGCTGGAAATAGTTTACTAAATTAGAGTGGGATGAATTGAACAGCCCTCTTATTCAGATGGACTACTAGAAACACGACTTTTTACCATCTGACTCTAATAGTAACCACCTCACAGAACAACGAATGAAAGTCCAAGCGTAGGTACATACACATTAAGGATCTGAAGATGTAGCAGACAACATCATACGAAGCCGCGCGATGCGAGATGGAATCTCAGCATCCATTTGTAACACTTGATCTGAGAATGAACAACAGGAAATACTTCAAAGCAACTTGGCACATTACTCATCCGTAGCACAGTCGCAGCACCCGGAAACCCCGAAAGGAAGACGCAGACCAGACTCAACTCGACACGACTGCCTTTGCACCGATCAAGCAGCAAGCACACAGCGAAACATGTGGCCGCGCTCACGTCTCATTGGTTAATCCTACAATTGGAGGAGTGTTTCACTTCAGATATCCCTCGTAAGCTCCTCATAGACTATGATACCTTCTGTTCTCCACCTTTGTAGTATGCTTGCAGCTTGGAATGTCTGCAAGAAAGAATAATTCCCTAAGGAGTCGTTGTGACAAGCAACTTCCAAGTTACCTTCGTGAAAGATATCACAGAGACCTCGAACATACGACCAAGACACCGGCCTTAACACGTCAGGTGTCCAGATTACCAGCTATGCGTACCAGAGATGATGGTGATATGTACCCACTGGCAACCCATGACATTACAACGGATGCTGGGCACATCAGATGATAATGATAGTGATGATGAAGATAGTGAATGCAGTTTGGCAAAGTGCGATGCACGGAATATCCACACCTGAATGCGTCCGTGGTAATGCTATAGGAATATATCGCTCGTCTAAAAAGATGACGGGGTTCGACTACTCTGTGTCAACGAACTCGTTGTACACGCCGCTAGCGGCACTTCTCTCTTTGCATTGCTGCCATGCCGGCTGTCCGCTGTGTTCTAGACATTATTCCACTGTCCATGTGGACACTTGTCTTGCTGCAATCAAACCCATTTCCTGTTTCTAGATGTGTGATGCGGCTGGGTGGTCCTGAACGGCAAAGCTTCATATGACTCTAAGCACTACGGGACTTAACATCTGAGGTCATCAGTGCCCTAGACTTAGAACTACGTAAACCTAACCAACCTAAGGACATCACACACATCCATGCCCGTGGCAGGATTCGAACCTGCGACCGTAGCAGCCGCTTGGTTTTTGACTGAAGCGCCTATAACCACTCGGCCACAGCGGCCGGCGACGGCAAAGCGAATAATATGCTTATCCCTTCAGGCGATAGTCAGGTGCAATTACTGAGATCATACATAGCGTTGAGAATGGTCCTAATGTCACTTCTGCTTCTTACACGAGGTCTTATCTGAAACAGACAACATTAAAATTGTTTATGAATGCGAAACTCGCACAATAATCTTTCATAACACACTCATGTTCAGAAAGAAACTGAACACCTTGAGCGTCTAGAGATAGGACGTTGGCATTCACAGGACATGTTCTGCAGAAAGATTATTATTTGAACCATGTCGGCCCTCGGGTTCGAGGTCAACATCGACATCGCGAACATAAAGGTAAAATGCGCATGCGCCGCTCGTCGTCCCGATGAAATGAAGGTAATGGATAAGTGTGACTTGAGCAGGCGTGCTGGATGCCTCGCAGACGTAAGCTCGAACCGTACCGTCAAATCAGTCAGCTTGAAAGCGATAACATTATTGACATGACAGCATGTGATGCTTCCAAAAATGGTTCAAATGGCTCTGAGCCCTATGGGACTTAATATCTGAGGTCATCAGTCGCCTAGAACTTAGAACTACTTAAACCTAACTAACCTAAAGACATGACACACATCCTTACACGACGCAGGATTCGAACCTGCGATAGTAGCGGTCGCTCGGTTCCAGACTGAAGCGCCTAGCACCGCTCGGCCACACAGACAGGCTGTGATTCTTCCATCTGGGAAATTGCTGTTCATGTCGGACGAAGTGTTTCGGCAGTGCAACAGGTGCGTGCAGAATGGTTCATGGAAGGCCGTGATAGGTCAGTCAACCTCCCCCCCCCCCTCCCCCGCCCTCCACCCCCCCCCCTCCCCCCAGATCGACACCTCATGTGAATGATATTGGCTTGACAGATCTGCGTTCTCCTCAGCTCTGACGAAGGAACGGTGGAACAATGTAACGAATCGTACACTCTCAGGGGTGATAGTCGGTCGCCGTTCATTACTGCATGGCTTATGTATGTATGCGTCTTCCACTTCTCCGCCTACCTTTGACGAATGTGACGAAACATGCTAGACGGCAGTGGTGTGAGGAATGACGTTGCTGAGGACAGGAATGGCATTAGTTAGTTTTCTTTTTTGGGTGAATCCATGTTCTACTTGTTGAAAATGACGGCCGCATTTTCGTTTGCCGGCGACAGCGGGAACGACTTCTCAGTAACTGCATTCGCACGAAACATACACGCCAACTCAGGGACTTACGGTGTGGGGTGCTATTGGTACAACCACAAATCACAGTTGGTGCATGTCGAGGGCGCTGTAGCCACTATAACCTACGTGAATGAGATCCTGGGACCTGTAGCTATGCCCTTTCTGTACAACATCCCAGGCGCCATTTTTCAGCAAGACAACGCATGACCACATGTTTCTGCACTAACATTTGCCTTCATGGTGTCACAGAATGTCAGCATTTTGTCCTGGCCCGCCTGACCATCAGACTTGGCCCCCTATCGAAAATCTGTGAGATATGGTGAAACGGGTGCAGTGTTGTGACCCAATGCCGCCACCACTGATGAACTTTGGAACCAAGTGAATGCAGCATAGATGGATAAACCACAGGACACCATTCGCGCCTCACAAGTGCCTATGCCACCACGGCACAAGTAATCAGGGCCGATGGAAGACCCTGTGCCTACTAGGCAACAGGACACAAGCTGAACCGAGGTGACTGAAATGCTAACCATTTCTGCAGAACATACTTCTGTACATGTCTTGTGAATATGTATGTCCCATCTTTTGTCGCTCAAGATGTTCTGTTTTTTTTTTCTGAAAATGAGTGTATATGAGTTATGGACGGTGTTAGTAGCTACATTGTGCCGTAATCTTTATCATTTTAATATCGAAGCAAATACTATATAGTATGTTGCATACCATTCTGAACGTTTCAGTTTTAATTTAAGGAAATGTATTACCATTATATGTCTGTACGCCTAGCGATCGGAGTTTACAGTCTCATGTGGCAGGAAAAAAGCAGGGATGTATCAGGGATGGGCTAAAGTATGGAAACACACAACACATTAATGTAGGTTAATTATTACAAAAAAGAAAACAGCAACCAGCCACTATTAACACTGCTATTTATTTAGGTAAATAGCTCCGTTACCGGTTTAGAACTGGCAAGTTCATCATCAGACGGCTGTTCACATGATTTTCAAGATACACTTAACATTATCGTCCGTTTTCGATTTTTATTATTCCACTGTGGCGAAGTATTTTTTGTGTGTTTTTTCCCTACGGTAGAAAACAGTGTTAGAAGCGTCCTATGTGAAAATAACTAACCTCCAAACGATTAAATACATCGTAAATAATATGTGAGGTTAAGTGGTTATGGTACTTACGTCGAAAATTCCGCGCGATTTTGTTGCGAAGTTACAGGATTGTGTTTTTCGAATATTCCTAAATATATCCAGCACTTATGTAATTTGTACATCACCATATTGTGCAAAGCACCACACACACACACACACACACACACACACACACACATACACACACACACACCAAAATTAATTTGTCAGATGTGAAGTTATCACAAAAATTGCATATTTACAAAAACAACGGTGTCAGAGACGTTTTCTCTCAGAGACATCACAATATACGGGTTGCTTTGAATTCACAGAATGACTGTTTTTTAAAGAATAACAGAACTTAATGAAAATTAAAACACAAAGATAAACCTTACATTACGAGCATATGATATTACAAATGAAGTTGACAAATGTAGTAACCCGCTTGTGTTAATGCTGCTTACATGGTATTATATAAACACTGTGGTATATACAAGGAGCAACATAGAGGTGAGATAAAATGAATAATATGACAGTAACAATTGTATTAACATCTATCTATGGTGCACTGAAATTTTGAATCAATTATAGTGGCAGTAATTTTTCTCCAAGGATCAAGATAGCATTACAAGAATTTATATTACAAAGAATACCATATGCAGTGAGCATTAATTAAAAATAAATTGGGAAAATGTGGTGGCCAGTTGTATGAATGTTACTTATATGGTATTGTGTAAATACAGTGCAATAAACACGTGACAACATATGCATGAGATACATGAGTAATGTGACAGTACTAATTATATTCATGTAGTATGGCACACCACTTTTATTTTTGAATCAATTTTACAGTTACAGTAATGTGTGATTGAGCAGGCAGCCATATTATGATGTAATACTTTATTTAGATTGTTGATAGGATGTTGTTGTTAAAAGGAGTAGTGTTTATTTATGTTTTGTACTGGATAATAGATGAGTGAAGTTTTGTAGAAAGGTTTCATTGGGTAGCTCCGTCTGTTCATGAAGAATATGATGTGATGACTTGCTTTTATGTGTATATATTTCTATCTCTTCAGGCAGATTCATGAGCCTACATTTCTCAACATGATGCAATATTTGAATGTGGTTTTCAATGTTTTTTACTCCATGTTTACTGAGAGTTGTGTTCATTGCAAATGCAGATTTTGAAGGATTGTTCAGATGTATGGCATCTAAATGTTCTTTTAATCGAATCTCAAAGTTTCTCCCAGTCTGTCCAATATAGAAGGAAGGGCAATTTTGGCATCTGAGTTTATATTTACCTGATTTTTTGTAAGGGGGGTTGTTATTCTTCATGTTATGAATGGTTAGCTGCTGAAGTGTGGAAGCTTATACTTATGTTTGTGTTTTTGAAGAGATTACTTATTTTATGCGATATGTTCCCTAGAAAAGGAAGTGAGACATATTTTCAGCTGCTTTCTGCAAAATTTTGTGTTGACTTCATAGGTGTCTGGTGTGGAGCTTTGTTGTTTGCTGTTTTTTGGATTTTTTGTCATAATTTATCAATCATGTGTGGGATATATATCCATTGTTTAGAGCTATGGCTTTGATGATATCGGTTTCTTTCTGTTGTTCAACTGGTTCCAGTGGATATTTATGCAGGCGATTAAGCATGGACCTGAAGTATGCCATCTTATGTTGGTTTGGATGGCATGATGAGCTGTTGATGCACACATCTGTGGCTGTTTGCTTTCTGTAAATTTCAAAATAATGTTTCTGGTTTTTGCTGGAAATTTTTAAATCTAAGAAATTGATGCTGTTATTGGATTCATGTCCAACAGTAAATTTGATGTTACTGTGCATGCTGCTCAGCTTAGTTGCTAATGTGTCAATTTCTTCATTAGTGCCATCAAAAACAATAACTGTATCATCTACATACCTTTTATAGTAGATGATTTTGCTGTTGATGTGAGTGTTAGTTCCGAAAAATGTGTGTTCTAAGTGGTTTATGTAGATGTCTGCTAACTTCTCTGTTAGGCTGCTACCCATTGCCAAACCATCTTTCTGTTTGTAAATTTTGTTATTAAACGTGAAGTAATTGTATGATAGCACCAATGTGAGTAACTCAATGAACTCATAGATTTCTGCCATTCCCCAGTTTCTTGTGTTTAAGCAGATTGTTCTTGATTGCATTTATAGTCTCCTGTAAAGGGATGTTCGTATAGAGATTTACAATGTCAAGCAATGCAAATCTGGCTGTCGGTGGAATGTGCACATCCTCAATTTTGTCAATGAGCTCAAATGTGTTCCTAACAGAGTAGTTGGTTTCAAAAGTGTAATGGGTATTTAGAAGAGCTGGCAGTTTGTTATTTAATCTGTATGAAGGGCTGTTCCTACAGTTAACAATAGGCATGATTAGGCAGTGCTGTTTATGTATCGTGGGCTGTCACCTAACGCGAGGGGCTGTGGGGTTCATAGCAAAACAGTCACGTACTTCCCATTTGCTTAGGAGGAAATTACAGTTCTTGAGAGTTTTCTTAAGTTTGGCTTGTAATTTAGAAGTGGGATCAAAGTCTAATTCGATTATGTTATTACTACTGAAAAATTCCATGGTTATGTCAACATATTCATTTTCAAACATTACAACTGTTACCTTTGTCTGGCTTCACTATTAGAGCTTTACTGTTAGAAAGTTTGGAGTTGATAGAATTCAGTGTCTCTGAGAGAGAACGTCTCTGATACTGTTGTTTTTGTAAATCTGCAATCTTTGTGATAACATCACACGTGGCAAATTCTTTTTGGTGTGTGTGTGTGTGTGTGTGTGTGTGTGTGTGTGTGTGTGTGTGTGGTGCTTTGCACAATATGGTGATGCACAAATTACATAAGTGCTGGATATATTTAGGAATATTCGAAAAACACAATCCTGCAACCTCGCAACAAAATCGTGCGGAATTTTCGACGTAAGTACCATAACCACTTAACCTCACACATTTATTTACGCTGTATTTCATCGTTTGGAGGTTAATTATTTTCATATAGGACGCTTCTAACACTGTTTTCTACCGTAGGGCAACAGCACACCACAGTGGAATACTAAAAATCGAAACCGGACGATAATGTAAACTGTATCTTGAAAATCATGTGAACAGCCGTCTGATGATGAACTTGCCAGTTCGAAGTCGGTAACGGCGCTATTTACCTAAATAAATAGCAGTATTAATAGCAGCTGGTTACTGTTTTCTTTTTTGTAAGAATTAACTTACATTAATTGTACACAGTAACGGTCTCACCATGACAGTTTTAGACAAAATAACACAACACATTACCATGCCTAATATTGTGTAGGGAAACTTCAACTTTCAAAACAGCTCCCAGTCGTCTCGGAATGAATGAAATAACGTTCTGTATGTTTCCCATGGTAATTTTATACCATTATTCCTGCAAAATTGTACGAAGTCCAGGTAACGATGATGGGGTGGATAGCGATAATCCCCTCTTCTGTTCGATGTAGACCTCAGAGCTCAATAATATTGAGATCCGGTGTACTTCGTGGCCAGAGGGGACGCGACAGTTCGTCCTCGTGCTCACAGATCAGCTCTGGACGATGCGAGCTGCACCAACTAGAGCCCTATAGTCTTGGAACACAGCATCCCCACTAAACAACAAACGTTGTACTATTTTGTGTACCTGATCAGCCAAAATGATTGATACATAATCCTTGGCAATAATGCGACCTCGCGGTGTAGTCCTGGGATGCGTGGATTACCACCATATCGCTGTCCCAGTCAACGCGAACCTCCACCATATTTCAGTCATGGGACATAAGCTCGGCCAAAACTGGAAACAGATGAAACAATACTCATTCGACCAAATGACGTTCTCCCATTGCTCCATAGTCAGGTTTTATTGCTTCACCCGCACTTTTCCCTGTTATGGGCAATGTCATCACTGATGGATGGTTTTGCAATTCCAGTTTACCCTGCAATTCCCTGCTTGTGGAGTCCTGATCGTGTTGTTTTACTGCTGATTTGGATCGAGAGCGCGACACCGACATCCGCAGTGACTTTTTCAACTGCTGTCCTCCTAATTTTTATCACAGTCCTCTTCAACGACCTTCTGTAGTAAGGATGAAAACACAAATGTGTAGAATGCCTTCATACTAATGTTTACACTTACGAGAGATGGCTTCGAATAAAATACTGTTGGGTGCCGTAGAATGATTATCATCACGCCTTATGTTTCCCTGAGTGCTCCCGATCACTTCAAGCTTCACTTTGTGTCACTTCCGACCATTCGAAGATTAAACATATACTCCAACACAGACGAGTAGAACCCTCGATTATGTCCCATAAATGTTCAGTGGGATTCATGTCGGGCGACGTGGATGGCCAAACAATTCGCTCGAAATGTCCTCAATGTTCTCCAAACCAATCACGAACAATTGTGACGAGGTGACATGGCAAACTGTCATCCATAAGAATTCGATCTTTGTTTGGGAACATGAAGTCCACGAATGGCTGAAAATGGTCAACAAGTCCTAATGGATACGTTCGCATACACAGTGATTTATGTCGTCACTTCACATAGTGCTGCTTGTCTGTTAGCACTGATAACTCTACGCACACGCCGCTACTCTTGTCGTTAAAGGAAGACGGTTGGCCACTGTCTTGTCTATGGTGAGAGACAATGCCTGAAATTTGCTATCATCGGCACACTTTTGACACCATGGATCACTGAATATTGAATTTGCTAACGATTTCCGTAATGGAATGTACCAAGTAGCTAATTCCAACTACAATTCCTATTAAAAGTCTGTTTATCCTCGTCGTGAGACCATAATCACGTCGGACACCTTTTCACATGAATCATCTGGGTAAAAGTGATAGCTCCGCTAGTGCGCTGCCCTTTTACCTTGTGCACCCGATACTAAAGCCATTTGTATATGTGCACATTGCTATCCCATGACTTGTCACCTGAGTATATATAAGCATTGGAAAATTTGCGAATTTTTTTTAGGGTGGTTTTTATATTTTTTGCGTTAGTTTATTGTTATCTCCCTCACTGTTTAGCTCTACATTAAAATATCGTAAGTGGACGTTTGACACGTACAGAGTGTTTAAAAATTCAGTGCTGAAACTGTCAGATGTAATGATCCAGACAACAAAAAATATATTTTATTAAGCACCCAACTGTCATAAATGCATATTGAGTGAGTACAGAGTATTCAGGATACAATTGGTTGTTAATGAGAGTGATAAATTGCTTAATGTGTTCTAGTCACTTATTTTTTCTGAGAATATTTGAATACGTCTCCAAAATGAGCACCATTAACTTCAGTGCAGAGCTAGTGTCGACGTAGCAGGGCGCTCCCTATTCGATGGAAAACGTATGGTGTGTTCTGTGCGCTTGTGGCCGCTGCTAGAAGTCTTGCAACTAAATCCTCCGCTGAGTCAACCGGGATATGCTTCAAATGGCTGCAAGCAATATGGGACTTAACATCTGAGGTCATCAGTCCCCTAGATTGAGAACTACTTTTTACTGGCTCAATGCGAAAATCAGTTCTCGTTATGTAACTCAAATTAACTTGGGAGGAACGACATTTGATTGTTTGTCTCATTCGCCAAGGGTGTATTTATGCACATTCCCTCAATATGCACTTTCGACACTTGGTTCCTCAACGAAATATACAGAGAGGGCCTTAAAAATGTAGACACTCTTTGATAGTTAATGTTAATGGAACAAAATAACATACTGTTACAACTCTTGCACGGGATGAAGGTATTTTATATGTTCAAATAGACGCCTCCTTAACTGCTAAACAACGTCGATGCAGCTGAACTGTTGCCCAAACTACGTCTGTCAGTGTTGCCATTGTGATAACCACACAGGACGCCTTGTGTTTTTCCACAGTTCGTTCAGTGTAGCTTACTTCTGTTGATAAACTTCATTTTTCAAAGTCACTCATAGGTAGAAGTCAAGAGGTGTAAGGTGTAGAGACCGTGGTGGGTAATCAACAGTTCCTCTTCGACCGCTCCAGGTAGATTTTCACCCAAGTAGGCTCTGACGTCTCTGTGGCAGTCAGACGGAACACCATCTTGTTGTATATAAAATCTTTCATTTCAAAACACTCCTAGGATGACAGGTAAAATCAATGTTTGCAGCATGTGAAGCTACACCTCACGAGTTACGGTACTTTCAAAGAAGAATGGACCAATCAAAGCTCGCGGTGACAGACCGCGCCACCTATTAACAACTAGTAGGTTTATATGTTTGTCCAAATGAACGTGAGGATTTTCAGGAGCCCAGTACAAACTCTTGTGGCGGTTTACAGTTCCGTTCAGCTTGAATTGCGTCCCGCCAGACGAGATAACTATCCTTGCAAACCGTTCTTCCTTGCGAAGCTTGCCTTCAAACCATTCGCAGTACTCGATCCTGCGCTTCGGGTCGCCCTAGTTTATAGCGTTCAGCGATATTGGAATGTACACTTTCCTCTTTGCAGCCTTCACAGTTTGTTGTACGCTTGATCGGTTTACCCCGCTTTAACCTGTAACTTGCATCACAGATTCTAGGGTGACCTTGTAAAATGCTGCAACACAGCAGCTCTGGAAGATGGACTTCTTGATGTTTTTGGTCGGCCAGAACTTTCCTTATGCACAGCATGAAGAGTACCATCGGCTTCAAATTTAACCATAATACGATAAATTGTTGTACATACTGGTGGCTAATTTCCGTGCACATTACGCCATTGGCGTTGTACCTCCGCCAAGTTCTTGTAATTCTAGTACCATTTCAATATGGCCCTGCTTTGCTCAAACGATAATCTTACTTCACTTATTGCTGCACTGCTGTCTGCTGGAAAAGATCTATTGAAAAAACAGTGGACTACGCTACAGGTGCAAAATTGCAACGATGTCATTTGTTCCAAAGATATTAACTACCAAAGAATGTGTACATTTTTGCACTCTGTATTTGTTATTACTTCGTAGTCATATCCGACAGTTTGGGCAATGAATTTCTGAACACTTTGTATACGAAAGTAGATAAGAAATGTAATCATTTAGGAATATAAGCTTAAGAGGTATAGAAAATACAAATAATCCAAGAATTATAAAAAACTCTGAAAATTAAACTTCAAAGTTTGAAACTGATAGTGCAGCAATAAACATTTAGTGTGATGTTAGGAAGAACTCCATTTACAATTGGTAAAATTGTTGTTTATTAAGCCGCATCATCAGAGGAACAACGATGAAAGGCCATTGGTATAGCTGTCGCTCCTATTCAAAATTTACTATTCAGAGAAGATCGTCAACACTATAGTGAGCGAAAGGTAAAGTAAAAGTGCCCCATATAAAATAGTTTGTGACACATTTAGCGACTGAAGTCAGATTTTTCCAACACTGCAGTACGAAATTTTGATACACTTTGATATTGGGAAATGAAATTAATTTATAACTGACTGTCGAATAAAGAGAGAATATGAAAAATAGATAATCGCTATTCAAGATACCGTGTTTCCAGAAAGCAAATTGTTCTCTGAGGTGAAAGCTTTAGCCAAATTTCATTTTTTTTCGCTAACACGCGGTTTCACCATACATTATCATTGTACCCTTCAGCGCAATGCATATTTGAAAATAAAACTTGTAACTTGTTGCTGGATGAGAGATGATGCTCCCTTATCACAGCCTCACTTATAATTCGTAAGTATCACGATTTTCTCCTTTTAACCGTTTTTGGTATTAGGTGTGTGATGAATATCCGTACATCTAACTTTTTTGAGGTCTGGATGAGTTCAAGGACTGATTGCTTAGTATTCAAAGAAAAATTAGGTATGGTGACATAGTGAATCATAAGAAAAACTTACCGATCTGTTATTAGCTCTCCAGGTAATTAATTGAATCAAGGGTATTAATTTGGCTACATGAACATTTCTGTATCTAAAGAAGCGATTTAATTTTATGATGAGAGTGCTATGAAACGAAACAAATTAAAGTTGCACTTTCGTCTCCCATCCCTTTCACACAGACCTCAGAAGGTGTCACGTAGCCACTGCGACTGTTCTTGCTGACGTTAGCCAACGCCCGTCTTTATGAGCTATCGATATCATGATCGAACTAATTCCGAGTGAAAGAATATCGCTGACCGTAATGCCGGCAAGAAACCAGAGTTCCGCAATTCGCACCGCCTGGAACGACGTCGTAAAAGCACGGACCGCAGGTGACTTTATTGTTATCAGGGACATCGCAGTTAAGGATGGCTTTATGGCTTGGAACACAAGCTCAGATCGTGCCTCGCACACCGAATGGCGCTGTCAGTATCACAGGGAAAGCTTGAAGCTTGACCATCATTTAATGCCGGCTACTTAAAAGTGCATTTTTAGATGCAATGCGGGCAACACGTTGTTATGTACCTAAGTGTGTATCTTATTTCGCTTGTGCGAGATGATACAGATTGATTGCTAACTGTTGGGTGCTTACTGCTTCTTCTTCTTCGTCTACCTTTTGAGGCAATTAAACACCGCGTGATCAGTCATCAGTACCATCTGTATCTAAGCCATTTATTACTTCTTCAGCCACCTCAGTTGTGGGCTGAATTGTTTTAGATGCTCTACTGTTTGCCAGCGTAGAATTTCTTCCATTAAAATGAGACTGAGACACAAGATCGACGACTATGCAGATGGTTAGCGGTACATGAAATAGATTGTGTAGGGTGTGGTAAGTCTTACATAGAACAAAAAGGCCACAGCTTGCACACTCGGTTAAGGGGACACGTAAGGGCAAATAGTAAACAGCGTTCGGTACAGACAGAAACCGTGCAAAGCACAAGACATAAAATATAGAACAGCACATTCACGTAACGCATACATTCCCAAAAAAACATTTCCTTAGCATACTGGAGGAACCTGAAATATTCGGACATCACTCGAGGGAGCCAGACAAACTGCAAAATAAACAAAACCATTTTCAGATACGTAGCATTAATGAACTGTATAAAGACATTTTATGGACACATACTATCATATAGGCTGAAACCGTTACACCATTGCGATGTTTACACTGGCCGATGGAACCTGTCCAGCGACAACGAGACTAGACAATCAGCGTATTTGAAGTGCGCGCTGAAGGTGATTCCGAGCCACAGAAAACAAGGCACTGTCGTGGAACACTCGCACACCCGCCTACAAAACTGAAAAATTTGTAGGAGACGTGAAGTGCTGGATTTTATTTTAAATTACTGTTAGTTTACTGAACGTAAATTGGTTTTATCTTTGTAACTGTTTTTTTAACGTACTAACTACTCATCTTTATGTTCAACATACAGAGAGCGGCACAGTACCTTCTTACATGCGTGCCGGCACTCCTTTATAATTCGTTTCATTTTTAATGTGTGTGCATGAGTGACTTACAGCGGTCTTGAGTAGGACTTAAAACTGAAGGGCTAATCCTCAACTTCAAAACCTATTATATACACTAGAGCTTTCCAAACCTTTTGCTCATGGCGACACCTTTCTAAACCACAGAATTTCGATAGATACCATATCTGTGTAAGGTGTCAGGCAAATCCAACACATTCCATGAAAACCCTGACATGATAAGCAAATCCAGTAGCATGTCACATAGCTCCGAATAAATCGTGACATTAAAGTAACCAAAGTAATACGAGTAACGAGTGAGCAAATGGAATACCACAGACTAACACAAGAATGCCTAAATGCATGTCATACCTTTCCACCGTGAGACAGACGCAGTTCCGAGGGGAGAAACGAGAACAGAAGCCGAGAGCAGAACCGTGTTAAGCTAGAAGGCCTTACGATAAGGGAAGAACACCCACGTGGCCAGCTAACCACCAGGACCACCCCCCCAGTCCATGTTAAAAGCTAGAGCCCTCCAGAAGAACAGTATAGATCTTACAATAACACTAAAAGGGCCACACCAGCTGCAAGTTTTAGCGTGAGACTTTTTCGCGTCTCTGTTACGTTGCAAACCTTAAAAACATTGCCCCACCACGAAAAGTATAACGTTTCTCATTGGATAGACAGAATTTTTGTAGGCGGTGCTTAAGGTTAACATTGAGACCCTGATTGGTCAGATGAAAACACAGCCAGATATTTTTTTTTTAACCAACTTCGGTAAATTGTAGTAAGGAGAAGTTAGGAGAGAGTTGCTTCCGAGACGGTGAGCTGTATGGAGCTGCGTCGCCCGCCGACCTCTGACGCTGCATAACCAACGACAAGGTAATGAACGCACGTGGTACCGAATTTTTGAGTGCATAAGGCTTGACTCAGAACTGCAGAAGTCTCATCTGTTACATCCCCGTTTTGCTTAATACTAGTGTCGATCGTCAATTAAAGCTCATGATATTCACATTTGCTACGTGAAGTAAAAATCTGAAACGCGATGATTTTTCTGTTATATAGTTATTGAGAAGCCACGTCAGCCACTGTACTTTACGACAAGTTAAATAAGTAATTAAAGATAATTGAGGGTCACTGTAGACTATTTTGATAGTTTTCTCTTTTGTGAAACTTAACTTAAATCTAGATTATAGATGTGATATGGCATAGGTCATACTTCGATCCATTGTAGAACTTGGAATCACATTCAGGGAATATTCGTTCACATTTTTGTTGAACGCAGTTGGTTTTTATCATCCTGTATTAAAGCATTTCCTTTTATCAATAGTGCAATTTATAAACAATGTTTTGTGAGCAGAATAAAATTTCCAGTGGTAAACTTAACTGCTTTTTCGACGTTATCTTACCAGCTAACTAAAAATAGGAAAGCCTTGAACCCCTTCCACTAAATTTAGTTAGTATTAAGATTCTTTTACAGGGAGTGCATTGGAGCTGATGGTGAAATCATTAAGTACTTGGTTATATCATCGCTAGTCTCAATGAACTCTTCTGCACTCTACATGACATGTGTGGTCTGGCGTCTCCCTACCAGCAACAGGTCCCAGGTTCAAACTAGTCAATTCCCTAAAAAACACGCTCAGAGAGTCGTTGCGCGAAAGTGGTAGGGAGACACGACACACTAACAACAGACACCACGCAGAATGTTAGAGAATGGCGACCCTGACAGGATGGTAAAATACCATAATTGAAGGGCGACCACATGCCTAACTAGGTCAGAAAAATATCCTGTTGAAAAATTTTCGTAGTAAAATTTTTTTTTCCTAAAGTTATAAATAGTCGAAAACAGTAGCTGCAGCGACAGATAGTAAGAAAGTATTCAATAGAATGTGAGACATTCTAGCAGAGACAATAGCATAATTAAGTTATGAATTTTAATATTGCTAGAATAAAGTTTTCTCTCCAATGCAAGCGCACAGGTGGCGGATACTTCGTTGAGAAGTTGGTTCTGACCCAGCAAGTAAGTGAATGGATTATCAAGTCGTGTGTGAAAAAAGTTTATGATAGGCGTGAGATCGTATGAGCGCATGTTGACGCGAAGTAGGGCGCGTGAATTGCTTTTAAAACAGAAAATAAGAGATTCGGAAAGATTAGCAATGGCAGATCGAGACCTTGACCGAATTGAGGTAGAGACACAACATGAAGATGGACAGAGAATAGTGGACAGTACAACAGACGATGCATTATCGCGAGAAATAGGACAGATAACGCACCATAACGAGGATAATGTACGCCAAGGCACAGAAATCCTAGGTCAGCATACGACAGAGGAGCAGGAAAGTAGAGAGACAGCCGATGAGGATTCTAACTTGCGTCTTGAATACGTAGAACCCATAGTACAAGTAATCAGAGCTCCCTCACCACAGAGTACCGCACAGTTCAATGCAATCGGTTGCAAACCAACAATTGGGCGAAAACACACAGCGTAGGACGTCGGAAGAAAACGCAATAGGACCCACCAATCTGGCAGAATTATTACAATTAATGACGGAAACCATGACAATACAAACGAAAGAAATTGCGAACCAAATTAAAATTCAGAATGCAGAAACGACGAAACAAATTGCAGAAACCACGAAACAAATGCGTGAGATTAAAGAACAGAACAAAAAAATTCAGTTACACCTAAGTCATATTGAAGACGAGGCAAAAGAATCTCGAGAAGTGATAGGAAACTTAATAACATGTCACAATCAATTGAGAACAGACATTGACAAGGTACAACTGACGTACAAACATTACGTAATGACACTCAGGACGAGATCAAAACATTACATAACAACACCCAGGGAGAAGTCAAGAAACTAGAGAAACAGACAAACGTAATTACTAGACAAGCAGCAGGTACAGCGCGTGAAATTGTTGAAAACAGTGTGTTACACAAACGTATCACAAAAGCAGCGCTGAAAAGATATGATAACCGCATAGTCAAAATAGAAGCGCAAACGAAGCAACAATTTCAGAAATTGCGAACAGAGTTGTTGCAAACCATTGAAGAGCGTAGTGAACAAGATCGAACAAGTACTGAGTTTGCAACCACATCCGTATCTGTAATAGCACCGGAAAAACAAGCAATTAACGACGATATCATGCATTTTCGATTCCAATCAAAGGCGGAAAATAACATGTGAAATCAGACAGCCTGCACCGCAACAAACACGTTTCGAAATTCTTGATGAACAAACGGCACCACAAACACATGCAGAACCACAAATGTATGTGTCAAGACAGTTTGGATCGCGCAATGAAGCGGCAAGGTTAGCCAGACAAGGTACCGAACCAATACATGACAGTGGAAAGCCAGGTCGAGAACAGTACAGTGCAATGCATTCCGCTACACGTTCACAGCCGATGGAAGAAAATTATTGCGTAACACTCCAACGATACTACGCAAGGGTAGGCGAAAGTTACAGTGGACAATATCCAATTGATCTACCACAACCGGAAAGAACGACGGGAGAAATGATCAGAAAGAAAAATAGCGAAGAATCGCGAATTTCATATGGAACTATGACGAAGTACGATAACGATCATTTCCTCACAGTCAGAAAATTTCAACACTTTCGAGAAGGAAACTCATTACATCCACGAACTTTTATTGATCAGTTCCGAGTAGGATTACCAGAACACTGGACGCAAGCACACAAATTAGACTTTATATGTGTACACATGTCAGGAACAGTCGCAGAAACCATGCAGAATGTTGCAGCGACATGCCGATCGCACGAAGATTTCAGAGAGGAGTTTCTCTCACGATATTGGTCCAGCGAAGCACAGAACAGAGTGAAGTACGAATTATTACAGAACCCATATTTTGAAAATTCAGGAGAGAAAAGTCCCGTGAAATTTTTCGAATTAATGGGAAAGAAAAATCGATGCTTAGATGTACCATACAGTGACGGAGAGTTAATTAAATTATGCGCGATGAAGTTACCATTGAAATACCAGCAATCATTAGTAGGTCGCGGAGGCAATGACGTCGAAGCATTTAAAGGTATTCTAAGGGAACTAGAGTTCATATTTTCGGAAGATGACGCAAGAAAAAGACGAAGCGCACGTGAAAACGAAAGCAAAAAGCAGTGAACCACGTGATAACTTCGCACCAAGAAACGTTAATAGATTTCAACAAAGAACCGGTTATGGATTTAGAAGAGAATATGGCAATAACTGTAATTCACCCAGGAACGGCAACAACTTCTACAGAGGGAATAACGACAAACGGAACGGGTACTGGAGAACCAATAGACCGACAAATTATCAACAAAGAAACCACTATCAACAAGCTGAACAAGAAAAGAGAATACAGATAGAAGAGGTGGAGGTAAGACCACCAAACCCCGATAAACGTTCGAATTTACAGCTAAGCGGCCATGCCAAAGGGAATGACGCACCGACCCAGGACAATTGCATCACCTTGAACAGAGAAGTAAATACCTTATCACGAGAAGAGAAGAAGGAAGAAAGAAATCCGCAGGTACCAGATGAGAACGAAGACAGGAAAATAACAATACCGTGTTGGGACGAAATTAATTGGGAGAATACTGACGAGGAAGATGAATTACCAGAGGCATGCACGACGAAGTAGGAGGAAAGGAGGAAGTAATGAGTATTGCAGAGCTATTTGAGATGGAAACCAGGGAAAGCGAATTCAATGAGAATAATGCGCAGTCGACAGAAGTTGAAAATAAGTTACTAGTGGGCACACAACCCAACGTATATAATGAAGGAAGTTATGAAGCGATAATTAGAGCATTTAGATGCGATTATGTGGAAGCAGCGACGAAGAAGGAGAAGATAGACGAGGATGAGGAAAAAGTAGAGGATGTTGAAGAAAGCGTAAATGAAGGAAGAAATAGAGAAGAGGAAATAAACGAGAGAGAAGTAGCAGTCGAAGCTTATCCTACAGAAAGTTCGAATTCACAAGGGAAATTCCTGAAAACACTCATGTGTGATTCAGTGGAGGATTCGTTGATGCATGAAGAAAAGGAAGAATAGAACCAACCCTTTCAAATTCAACCAATTGTGAAGGCCATGGTAAAGCATATCCCAGTCAATATTGTAATTGATAGCGGAAGTGAACTGACTGCGATCTCAGAAAATTTATTCATGCAGTGTAATGCCAATGAGGAATTGCCAGTTCTGAAAACACATAAGATTATAGTGAGAGGTCCTATTAGAAACAATGCTGCGAAAGTTACAAGACAAACAAGGTTAACTCTTTCGTGCCAAGGTCAAAAGATCGAAGCCAACTTCGTGATTATATCTAAACTAACTGTAGATTTGATTATAGGTGCAGATTTTTTAAATGAGAGACGAGCGATAATAGATATGGGGGAAGGCAGCGTAACATTCGGGAATGTCACACTTCTCTTTGAGCAAAAGCTAAAATTAGAAGAAATACCAGTTATAAACAAACAATTAAGAATGACGCGAGATAAAGAGGATGAAGAATTAGAATGGTATGCTCAAAATGGGGAATCGCCTCAACTCATGTTAGAAGTCCATAAAGATACCGACGAAAAATTGCAAGAAGTTCAAGGTATTTCGGAACACAGCAAAAGAGAATTAGAGGGTATTTTACGAGATAAAGCAGAGGTATTTTTACCCAAGACTGGCAGTATTAAACACTTTCAGTACAAGTTTGAAGTAAAACAGCACCAACCATTTAGAGTGCCACCCTATACAATCCCATTAAGCTACAGGAATAAAGTATTCCAGGAGATATCTAAAATGTTAGATGATGATATTATTGAACCAGGTACCTCCACATATAACAGCCCGCTCCATATTGTACAAAACCGAGATAGGAGCATCAGGTTAGTGATTGATTTCAGACAATTCAACACAATCATAATCACTGAGACAGATCGCCCATAAGAATTAGAGGAATTGATACAAAACTTCCACGGTGCTAAGATATTTTCATCAATCGATTTACTGTTTAGTTTCTGGCAAATAGAATTGGCCCCAGAATGTAGAAAATTTACAGCATTTATCGTATTCGGTAGATGTTACCAAGTTAAACGATTGCCATTTGGTTTAAACATATCATCAGCAGCGTTTATTAGGGGATTTAATACTAAGTCCTGAAATTTTACAAAAAATTACTTGTTATGTTGATGATGTGATTATAGCAGAACACTATTGGGAATATCACAACAACACATTAAATCAGTTTTTACAGATCATGAAAGAGCATGGGGTCACAGTAAATATAACAAAATCCAAATTTGGAAGGCGAGAGGTCTAATTTCTAGGACACATAATCTCAGAGAAAGGGGTAATGCCCGACCCAGAAAAACTAACAGCAATCAAAGAATTCTGTACTCCATATAATAAGAAAACTCTCAGAGGATTTCTAGGTCTCACCGGATTCTATAAAAAATTTATTTGGATCGACTCTCTCGCAACACCACGCCTATGTGCATTGACTGGAAAAAACACGCCATGAGTATGGGATCACCAAGCCAATGAAGAATTTTTAAAAGTGAAAAACGCACTAACAACAGCACCGATTTTAGCACATCCTGATCTAACACAAAATTTTTGTATGGCCACTGATGGCGCAAAAACAGGTTTAGGAGTTGTTTTATTCCAAGAATACGAACAGGCAGGGCTAAGATCATATAGAACAATTGCATTTGCCAGTCGGGTACTCACAAAAAGCGAGAAAAACTATTCGGTCACGGAGCTGGAAGCATTGGCCATTGTATGGGGCTTCCAACGTTTTCGATACTTCCTATTCGGAAGAAAAACAAAAGTATACACTGAACACAAAGCATTCGAATTTCTGTTATCCGCCAAACTAACTCATGGGAGGTTAGCCAGATGGATGTTAATACTACAAGAATTTGACTTCACTATTACACACATACCAGGACCAGCGAATGTATTAGCAGATGCTTTATCACGATGTCCACAGGGTGCATCCAATAACATAGGTTTGGAAGCAGCAGAAGACCAGTTTACAATGTACTACATGAAACAAGTACCTTTCGAAAACTACATTACGACAGTATTGAAAAACATAGGCAAAGAACAGAACAAGGATCCCGAAATACTAGGAATCAAACACAAGTGGAGAAGTAAGGATTTTCCAGACGTTTGACAGCACTATCTCGTAAAAAAACAATGTTTTATTTTTTAGACGAAATGTTGCAACGAATGAATGGTTAATTTATATCCCAGATGAACTAATTAATATGTAGATATGGTATACACATTTAAGTAATAGCCACTGTGGACTAAAGAAATGCTTTTTAAAAATAAAATAAACAAGCCATTTTCCTAATATGGAAAGACGAATTAGAACAGTATTAGTCAAACGCAAAAAATGTATGAGGGCTAAACACGTCACTTTCCAAACCAAACCACCTATGTTTCCAATAATCCCTAAAAAATTAAAACAAATAGCTGCAACAGATTTGATGGGGCCCCTCCCACGCACAAAAAATTGATGTATTTTCATATTTGTCGTTTTGGAACTGACTTTTAAATATGTTAGCTTGACACCATTAAAATGGGCAACAGGTCTTACTATAAGTAAAGCATTTAGACAAGATTTTCTCAGACAAGTACGTCGAGTGGAACGAATAATTTCGGATAATGGCCCACAATACAAATCAGTGCAATGGCAGAACACGTTAAAATAACACAAAATAATACCCATCTACATATCTAAGTACAAACCTAGCGTAAATCCAGCAGAACGATCTATGAAGGACATAGGCACTTTATGCCGATTATATGCAGGCGAAAGACACAACACTTGGGATATATACCTTAAAGACTTTCAAGAAGTAATAAATGAAACGCCACATAGCACTACACTACTACCTCCAGTTACTGTACTTAAAAATATTGAACCCCCAAACTGAACCAGAGAAAATGTTAGATTTCCTACTGTATCATGCAGACAGCACAAACAAGTCATAGCAACAGCACTCTCCAACATCAGAAAGGCTGCCATTAAAAGAAAAGAAAGACGAGATAGAACAGCAATTAAAAGAACATTCTCAGTAGGCCAGAAAGTATTTGTAAAAACACACCATCTCTCCAGCGAACAGAAACACAAAATACATAAGTTTCACGCTGCATACAAAGGACCTGTCATAATTAGCCGAATTCCTCATGATAATGCTGTGGAACTAATGAACCCAAAAACAGGGAAAACCTTAGGACTTCACCAAGTGAGCCATATCAAAAAGTTTGAAGATTAATTTTATTACTGGTAAATAACCAGCACAATATTTCAAGGTTAAATTGCAGATAAGATAGTCAGGAGAAAGAAGAATGAAGAGAGAGGAAGATGGGAAAAAGAAAGTAGTTGCAATAAAAACAAAAACAAAAATAACACCAATTAGTACCATAGATTAAGGTGAAGGGATAAAGCGTCGATAGTCTAACAGCATGAAATACTAAAATGCTATACACCACGACACTACGAATTTGAGGATTCTTGTAGAAGTTAAGACTCAAAATATCTTAGAATTTTAACATGGAAAGGGTGTCAAAATTTGTAAAGCTTTTTAAGAAGGCATAAAACAATGTAGGTACTAGACATATGTTAGATGATTATAAGTAAAACTTTTTGTAAGAATCATTATAAAAACTCCAGCAAAGACCAGATGCAACGACCCACAAGTTGCAACGTGAGAAGTATCAAGAAAGGAAAGGACGTAATTAGCAATACACGATTCCTACAAGGCAGAAGTGACGAGAGAAGGGAAAGGACAGTGAGACCAACAGAGGGGTCTTGTAGACGAAGTGGGCAGTAAATCTGCTGCCAAGTGGAACCACAGAGTGGTGGAACCCTGCTGGGACAGAACACGGAACCACAGAGTGGCAGAACACGAAAGGCCAAGAGGGTCTTGGTACGCCCCGACTCAGCGGAGCCAGGAAAAAACGGCCCGACGAGAAGACCGCATGGGCAAGCCACCACTGGCAAAAAAATATGTGTAAAAGTCACACTACCGCTATTAAACAGCACGCTGATGCACGAAACTGAAGAAAACTTCCACAAAGTAAAAATGACATGCACAAACAATTTATCAAACTGTTACTAAGAGGAGAACTTCAAAGTGACTAGTTATCAGTAAATATTTCCATATCCTGCCCAGAGAAGAACCAAGAAGCAAGTAAGAAGCAGAGAAAAAGCAGGAAGAACAGAAGTTGAAGATTCGCAAGATTGAGACCAAGAAATCAGATGGGTAAAGAATACACGACATACCTTCCCAAATCCCTATCCTATTGTAAACTAGTCGTCTGCGAAGTATTACAACGAAAAACGACCGCTTTCAGCGACACATAACGATGACTTTCATGCATACAAAGCCAGTAAACCACGAGATTCTGCACTCACAGTTCCATTCCATTATGGGACCTCCACAGCAGCAACACACACTTGCAAAGCCAACAAGGAATGACGAACGAAGCTGTACTTCAAATACTTGCCCACATCCATCTCGCTTAAGTCCATCACCTTCATGCAAAACATTTGCCAACCTCATGCTTAAACATTCATAGTATTGTGTGAATGTGTGAAATCAAATTATGTGATGTAGGAATTGTGCAAAAGAAACGTGTGAAAAACTAAATAAGTTAAGCACATGAGACAGCTAATAAACTACAACATAACAGTCACTGACTATGGACTTAAGTAAAAAATAGACTATCGATAAAAATAAGTCATTAGTTATGAAGTGGAGAGTATATAAAGAACCAAAAACACTATAACTATATGCCACTTATTTTCTCCTCATAAAAATAAAAGAATAACTATATTTTACTTATTTTCTCCTTATAAAAACGAAGACTAAAAAATTATCTTGTTGGATGTTTTCCCATTTTTTTTAAACATTTGTACCATTTGTTAGGATAATATCTCAATACTTGTGTATGTATATTTCTTTTCAAAGCAGTTCTTGGAAATAATTCTTATTTGTTAGTGTAACAATGTTGAAATGAGTGTCTAGAAACAAAAACATTTTACTTGTACATGATATTTAGAAAATGTGTTAGGAATAGATTTTACTTAACTACTACATTTATAAAAAATATATTTCTAAGAAAATCGACGTGAAAGACTCCTCACTTTCGATAACAAACTTCTTAAAAAACAAACTTCACACTTAAATAAAGAAAGAAAATAATAAAAAATTAATAATAATAATAGCATAAAAATATTCTTCTCTTGTCAATATAAAAATATTTTTGAGAATAATGTGGAAGAATATAAAAATATAAATTAGTAATACAAACTAGCATAGAACCTGAATAATGTGGCTGAACAGTAGGCAACAAAATTTAGATAAAGGAATAATTTTTGACTGACTTAGACAACGATTCAATCATTGTCTAACTTCAGCGCAAAAATTAAGTTCGAAGGGTGGTGATATGTAAGGTGTCAGGCAAATCCAACACATTCCATGAAAACCCTGACATGATAGGCAAATCCAGTAGTATGTCACATAGCTCCGAATAAATCGTGACATTAAATTAACCAAAGGAATATGAGTAATGAGTGAGCAAATGGAATATCACAAACTAACACAAGAATGCCTAAATGCATGAAAAAATCAGGATTAGGGGTAGTCGAAAATGCTTCAGGATAAAGACGTACTTTCAGTCATTAAAAACAATAAATATAAGTTATAAAATGAGAAAAAGTAAAGTGACATAAAACAAAATAATTTTCTGGAATATTAATGTTTATATTTCATTTCTAAGTATTTTATGTCTGAAACAGCTTGTCAGAGATTCATAACTTTTCAACATTATTACGAATACAATGAGTAGTACCGGCTTGATAAGCATTACAAATCTGTCTTATATTAGCTCAGATGTATGAAAAATTAACACACACTTACTGATGTAAATTTCTCATATTTCCACGTTTAATTGCTTTTGTATCAGTCATAATAATAAATACACTTAGATAAGAATGTATTGCAGATAACTGCAGCAAAGTGAAGAGCACTCTTTTACTTAAGCGTGCGTAATCTTACTGAAAAGAATTAAAAACGATGCGTAAATTTGATTCTTGGTAATTAAAGTTTAAAGCGCAGCTGATCTTCCATTCTGCCAGTTCCTCCCCGTCATCTGGTACTGAATGGATTTCTTATTCATCAACCTCTCTTTAACTGCACTAAATAATGACGAGAGAATTTTCTTATGAATTCCAAATTAAGATGTCAGTAGAACAACAAAATCATTTCTTGTCGAGTACTTGCAATATATCGGAATGGAAAGCTATTTTTGTGCTCCAGAGCTCGTATTTCAAGGCATCCAATAATTCGGTTTTGTTTTATTGTGCAAACAGCTGTACCACTGCATCCTTAACACTTCATACACCCGACTAAGCATTCTTCTTCTTGATAGTCAGCGCCTTCGGTATGTAGGGGGAGGCACAAAGCTTATTTCCTAATTCGTCAAATATTTGAGCGATAAATCTTGACCTAAGAGGACGGCTCTTAACATAATTTATCATTTTCACAGTCTTCCGAAACCGATTTCAAATTCTTTCCAATGATCAGGACAGCCTTGATCCTACTACGCGACATCCAAGGATGTAGGGATACCCAGTTTGGAAAACTCTGATATAAACAATTATACACTCCTGGAAATGGAAAAAAGAACACATTGACACCGGTGTGTCAGACCCACCATACTTGCTCCGGACACTGCGAGAGGGCTGTACAAGCAATGATCACACGCACGGCACAGCGGACACACCAGGAACCGCGGTGTTGGCCGTCGAATGGCGCTAGCTGCGCAGCATTTGTGCACCGCCGCCGTCAGTGTCAGCCAGTTTGCCGTGGCATACGGAGCTCCATCGCAGTCTTTAACACTGGTAGCATGCCGCAACAGCGTGGACGTGAACCGTATATGCAGTTGACGGACTTTGAGCGAGGGCGTATAGTGGGCATGCGGGAGGCCGGGTGGACGTACCGCCGAATTGCTCAACACGTGGGGCATGAGGTCTCCACAGTACATCGATGTTGTCGCCAGTGGTCGGCGGAAGGTGCACGTGCCCGTCGACCTGGGACCGGACCGCAGCGACGCACGGATGCACGCCAAGACCGTAGGATCCTACGCAGTGCCGTAGGGGACCGCACCGCCACTTCCCAGCAAATTAGGGACACTGTTGCTCCTGGGGTATCGGCGAGGACCATTCGCAACCGTCTCCATGAAGCTGGGCTACGGTCCCGCACACCGTTAGGCCGTCTTCCGCTCACGCCCCAACATCGTGCAGCCAGCCTCCAGTGGTGTCGCGACAGGCGTGAATGGAGGGACGAATGGAGACGTGTCGCCTTCAGCGATGAGAGTCGCTTCTGCCTTGGTGCCAATGATGGTCGTATGCGTGTTTGGCGCCGTGCAGGTGAGCGTCACATCAGGACTGCATACGACCGAGGCACACAAGGCCAACACCCGGCATCATGGTGTGGGGAGCGATCTCCTACACTGGCTGTAAACCACTGGTGATCGTCGAGGGGACACTGAATAGTGCACGGTACATCCAAACCGTCATCGAACCCATCGTTCTACCATTCCTAGACCGGCAAGGGAACTTGCTGTTCCAACAGGACAATGCACGTCCGCATGTATCCCGTGCCACCCAACGTGCTCTAGAAGGTGTAAGTCAACTACCCTGGCCAGCAAGATCTCCGGATCTGTCCCCCATGGAGCATGTTTGGGACTGGATGAAGCGTCGTCTCACGCGGTCTGCACGTCCAGCACGAACGCTGGTCCAACTGAGGCGCCAGGTGGAAATGGCATGGCAAGCCGTTCCACAGGACTACATCCAGCATCTCTACGATCGTCTCCATGGGAGAATAGCAGCCTGCATTGCTGCGAAAGGTGGATATACACTGTACTAGTGCCGACATTGTGCATGCTCTGTTGCCTGTGTCTATGTGCCTGTGGTTCTGTCAGTGTGATCATGTGATGTATCTGACCCCAGGAATGTGTCAATAAAGTTTCCCCTTCCTGGGACAATGAATTCACGGTGTTCTTATTTCAATTTCCAGGAGTGTATTTATCACATATGTGCTTCAGATTAGATACGCAAGGTCAAACTTAGCACGACTCTTATTTGTTGTGATATCTCAAGATGTTTAAAAATCGAAAGAAATTTATAATCGTTATAAAGATAAATGCAACAGTTTACTGCAGTTAAAAGTATTAGAATAAAAATACTTTTATCAAGGAGTTAATTCCGCTTGACATCATGTTCAAATATTTCTGTCTTTACAGTCATCACATCTAGCTACAAGAAGCTCTTCTTAGAGCAGTTGAGAAGGCAGCAGTGGGAAGGTGACGTAATGTGGTGTGAAGTACCGGTGACAGATGGTTTATTCTGTACGTGTATCGTGAGAAAGGCCTCCTACATTGTGGTCCTCCTCCGCAGTTGACTGCTGCATTAGAAAATAGCGCGCTAAAATGATAAATTCCTGTTGTTAATTTTAGAAACACTAAGCAGTGAATTTACTTGTCTTTCATGGTTCAAATGGTTCAAATGGCTCTGAGCACTATGCGACTCAACTGCTGAGGTCATTAGTCGCCTAGAACTTAGAACTAATTAAACCTAACTAACCTAAGGACAGCACACAACACCCAGCCATCACGAGGCAGAGAAAATCCCTGACCCCACCGGGAATCGAACCCGGGAACCCGGGCGTGGGAAGCGAGAACGCTACCGCACGACCACGAGATGCGGGCTGTCTTTCATGTAAAAGAGTTTCTGAGTAGCAAGTTGAAATTCCATTATTTTAATTACCAACAGAATAATATACAGTTACTTAACGGTAAGACAGGCGAATCACTTCGGAGACCTTGCGGTTGCGCCTAGGTTGGATGGGAGGGGGGGAGGGGGGGAGGGGGGGGAGTTGTTGGGCTGTAATATTAGTTCTGGTCCGTTAGTATCGGAGGACACACATGTTGTCTGAAGCGATCTGTATCAGTTAATACTTAATTAACAGCCTCTGGTTTGGATATGTAAGAGCTCGATCGGCAGTTTCAGACACCAGACATGTTGTATGCCTTGGTCGGTATTGGTTAAGAGTTAAATTAGCCATATCTATTTGGACATGCAACTGAAACCCAGTTTTACATTCATTATGCGAACAGACACTTCATTATTTTTTTTATTCTGTTTGAAAGTGTGAAGAACGGAAACTATTCGTGATTCGTAAAATTGTCTACAACTGTGCAGCTTATCGTATTCTGCTAATAAAAGAACTACTAGCATCCCGCCAAAAAAATTCAAAACATAATAATTTTTACTGTACCAGTTCCTCGCTAATAGTTTATTACAGCCTGAAGGTAACGGACTTACGACTACGAACAGTTTTATGCCCAGGGCACAACTGTACAATGCTGCAGGTTGATGAACACTATACAGAACTCAGGGTGGTGGAAGCAACTAGGTACCTTGTGTGTACTGCAGTCTTAGTGCAAATGTGATCAACAACGCATCATCTGCAGTAAGAGAACGGGGGTTTGAAGGGAGGAAATTTCCGAGGGTAGGGGTTCGTTATACACACTAAATCGCCCTCGTTATCTCTCTCTCTCCTTCCCTTTCACTTGCCATAATGTCAGTCTTTCCCAACAGTGACAAATGCTGTGTAAACTTCCTCTTGAAACAGAATGTAGACATCTGTTCTGTCTGCTTGACGCGGCTGCGCAAAAATAATACCTCACATGCAATATCCAAGCATGTAGTGCAGTTCACGCTAATTGACATTTTCTCTATGCCATCCTCATACTGTTGTAAGTTGAATGGTGAACAGTGCATATTAAAATCTTTGGCAGGTAATGTATATTTCCATTGATGTGGAAAGTTGGTCTGCGAGGTATACAGGGTGTTACAAAACGGTACGGCCAAACTTTCAGGAAACATATCTCACACACAAAGAAAGAAAATGTGTTATGTGAACATGTGTCCGGAAACGCTTACCTTCCATGTTAGAGCTCATTTTATTACTTCTCTTCAAATCACATTAATCATGGAATGGAAATACACAGCAACAGAACGTACCAGCGTGACTTCAAACACTTTGTTACAGGAAATGTTCAAAATGTCCTCCGTTAGCGAGGATACATGCATCCACCCTCCGTCGTATGGAATCCCTGATGCGCTGATGCAGCCCTGGAGAATGGCGTATTGTATCACAGCCATCCACAATACGACCACGAAGAGTCTCTACATTTGGTACCGGGGTTGCGTAGACAAGAGCTTTCAAATACCCCCAGAAATGAAAGTCAAGAGGGTTGAGCCCAGGAGAGCGTGGAGGCCCTGGAATTGGTCCGCCTCTACCAATCCACCACGTTCGTGATGAACACTAACCTGTTGATACTACGTACTGATGTGCTTGATGCTAGTACTGTAGAGCAATGAGTCGCATGTCAATACAACATTACCTTCCTTCAATTGGGCCAACTGGCGGTGAATCGAGGAAATACAGTACATACTGACGGAACTAAAATGAGCTCTAACATGGAAATTATGCGTTTCCGGACACATGTCCACATAGCATCTTTACTTTTTTTGTGTGAGGAATGTTTCCTGAAAGTATGGCCGTACCTTTTTGTAACACCCTGTAATTGTCAGAATGAGATTTTCACTCTGCAGCGGAGTGTGCGCTGATATGAAACTTCCTGGCAGATTAAAACTGTGTGCCCGACCGAGACTCGAACTCGGGACCTTTGCCATTCGCGGGCAAGTGCTCTACCATCTGAGCTACCGAAGCACGACTCACGCCCGGTACTCACAGCTTTACTTCTGCCCGCGAAAGGCAAAGGTCCCGACTTCGAGTCTCGGTCGGGCACACAGTTTTAATCTGCCAGGAAGTTTCACCCTGTAATTGTGTTAGTAACCTTACTGTTCCCCAACATCACATGATTGACTGCAGTACAGTTTGGTTGCTTAATTCACGCCTGTATGATCTCAGACGGTGTTTCTGAGACTACGCTGAACTGGTAGGTAGGTCACTGCTAACGCCACAAGCACGATATCGAAAGTACGGTATCTGGCCGCGGCGTGGCGAGTCTCCCGTCACCCAGAGTAGCTGAGGCTTCCGGAGAACGTGATAGCCATTTACGTAGATCGGCCGGCATGCCACTGCCCATTCACGTGCACGGCGACGCGGGGCGGTGTAATTAAGTGGCCAGGCCGCCATGTCGTCCATGCGCTGCGCCTGGTGGGCGGCTGCCCGCACGCCGTCCGGCCGGAAAATTAACTGCGCGGCATCGCCGGCGCACCAGTAATGAAGTACCGGCTCATGACGCCACCACGCGACCTGTCAACAGCACGGCCTTCACGCACACAGCATAAATTATGCCCGCCGCACTTCTTAGAATGTTTTGTTCCGTATAATGAACTAAGATCCTAGACGGAAACTGCCTGTAGACGTACGGGCGAATACACCATTACGCCGATTATCGGAATACCGGTAAACCGAAACACTTGTTAAGCGGAGGCGCTCCAGTTGGCATAATCAAACTTTCCCTGCACCACGCTCCGTTTTGAGGTTGCTCTGGCGCTGGGCTGACTATTTCGGCGGTTTCCGCCGCGTTACCATTTGTTGATGTCGAATTCAGATCAATAAATGTAGCAGTCATCCTCTTTTCGCGTAACTTTGCATATGTCAAGAAGCGTTTCGGACTTTCCCTCATCTTCATGTGGTGTAATACATTTATATCTTCGTCGGCACTCCGTTTATCGACGGTATTTTGAACGCTGCAGCTGCTCTGTGCCGAATAACGATTCGTTTAGCTACCACACTTTCATATATTTGGTATATATATACGTGGTATTTGAAATATATATATATATATATATATATATATACATATCGGTGGATCACGATAGTAAGCATCCGTCAACTTTCCCCACAGAAACAAATCCGGGGACGTCAGATCCGGTTAACGTGCTGGCCATGGTATGGTGCTTCGACGACCAATCCACCTGTCATGAAATATGCTATTCAATACCGCTTCAACCTCACGCGAGCTCTGTGTCGGACATCCATCATGTTGGAAGTACATGTAGTGAAACATCTTGTAGTAACATCGATAGAACATTACGCAGGAAATCAGCATACATGGCACCATATAGATTGCCTTCCTCCCATAATGCCGCACCATACATTAACCCGTCAAGGTCGCTGATGTTCCACTTGTCGCAGCCATCGTGGATTTTCCGTTGCCCAACAGTGTATATTATGCAGGTTTACGTTACCGCTGTTGGTGAATGACGCTTCATCGCAAAAATCTGCTTCGTCCCATAATTTCTCTTGTGCCCAGTGGTAGAACTGCACACGACGTTCAAAGCCGTCACCATGCAATTCCTGGTGCATAGAAATATGGTACGGGTGCAATCGATGTTGATGTAGCATTCTCAACACGGACGTTTTTGAGATTCCCGATACTCGCGCAATTTGTCTGCCGCTAATGTGCGGATTAGCCGCAACAGCAACTAAAACACCTACTTGGGCATCATCATTTGTTGCAGGTTGTAATATCTCTTTATATTCGATGCATTATTCAGATACAATTCTATCCTTGAATGACGTTTACTAATTTTCTATCTTCATACTCGCAGAATCCATGCGCAAAATAGCTTCATACAATAGCTATGCCATGAGCGCATAATTATTCTTTGTGGTACTCTCTCTCTGGTGGTTGTGAGAAAAAAAGCTTCCGAGATTGTCTTCGTGCCGATTAGCCTGAGCTTGGTTTGAAGAATTGTAATCTGAATATTGAGATTTATGACAGAAGATAACTGATACGAAACTGTACGATTAAAAGGGAAATATATATATATTGCTCCTTCATACAAAAGGTGTGTATTTGACATTTGAGACTTAATGATATTCATCGATATATTGCGTTGTTGCTAATCAGAAAGGAACTTCCGAAAGACTAGATACGAACCTGCATTTAATAATCCAAGAGCTCCATTACTTCTTCGGAAGGTTAAACTTCATCAAAGCCAAATATCCGCTTGATCTGAGGTTTCCCGACTGATTACACAACACTACAAAATTACGAGGCATTTTATTTGTACAGATTAGCAGACTGCCGCAAAGCACGAGCCTCCAGAGAAGAAGAATCATCGCCTGATTTCATTCTAACAAGTAAAATTTCTGAGTCATTTTGAGTGAATGAGCTATGACTGTATTTCATATTATGAATGACTGATTGCTCGAACGAATTGAGAGCTACATAATCACGTAGATAGGAGGAAAAATTACAAGGTCGTGGTTGACGTTTCACATGTGGCTGAACACTTCCTGTTTCATTAAATAATCTAACTATCCGGGGAACGGGCCGGAAACTTGGATGATGTCGTCCAGGATACCGAGCATCATGCATAGCACACGCCCGTTGGGCATTTAGATCACAATAGCCATTCATTAACACGATATCGACCTTTTCGGCAATTGGTATACGGTCCATTTTAACACGGGTAATGTATCACGAAGCAAATACTGTCCGCACTGGTGGAATGTTACGTGACACCACGTACTTATACGGTTGTGACTATTACAGCGCCACCTTTCACAAAGAGAACAAAGTGGTCCAATTAAAACATTCATATTTCTTTACGTACTACACTAATATGTTTAAAAAAAATGGGGGTTCCTATTCAAGGAAAAAGAAAACGCTGTTGATATCCGGTTGACCTGTGGCAGCGCCATCTAGCGGGCATACGATAGCGCCATCTGGTTTCCCCCTTCAAGCTAGACGAGTTTCGTTCTTTGTAGGTTTTTCGTTTGACGCTTATTTCGTGAGATACGTGGCCCGGGCAGTATCAATGGACCACCCTCTATCCATACAAAAAGGTACGGCCAAGATTTCGGGAAACATTCCTCACACACAAATAAAGAAAAGATGTTATGTGGACATGTGTCCCGGAAACGCTTAATTTCCATGTTAGAGCTCATTTTAGTTTCTTCCACCTACGCTCAGTGGAGCACGTTATCATGATTTCATACGGGATACTCTACCTGTGCTGCTAGAACATGCGCCTTCACAAGTACGCCACAACATGTGGTTCATGCACGATGGAGCTCCTGCACATTTCAGTCGAAGTGTTCGTACGCTTCTCAACAACAGATTCGGTGACCGATGGATTGGTAGAGGCGGACCAATTCCATGGCCTCCACGCTCTCCTGACCTCAACCCTCTTGACTTTCATTTATGGGAGCATTTGAAAGCTTTTGTCTACGCAACCCCAGTACCAAATGTAGAGACTCTTCGTGCTCGTATTGTGGACGGCTGTGATACAATCAGCCATTCTCTAGGGCTGCATCAGCGCATCAGGGATTCCATGCGACGGAGGGTGGATGCATGTATCCTCGCTAACGGAGGACATTTTGAACATTTCCTGTAACAAAGTGTTTGAAGTCACGCTGGTACGTTCTGTTGCTGTGTGTTTCCATTCTATAATTAATGTGATTTGAAGAGAAGTAATAAAATGAGCTCTAACATGGGAAGTAAGCGATTCCGGACACATGTCCACATAACATATTTTCTTTCTTTGTGTGTGAGGAATGTTTCCTGAAAGTTTGGCCGTACCTTTTTGTAACACCCTTTATATGTGTGTGTGTGTGTGTGTGTTTCATTAATACTAATTTGCATTTACCTTTTTACTGCCGGCCGCGGTGGTCTAGCGGTTCTAGGCGCTCAGTCCGGAACCGCACGACTGCTACGGTCGCAGGTTCGAATCCTGCCTTGGGCATGGATGTGTGTGATGTCCTTAGGTTAGTTCGGTTTAAGTAGTTCTAAGTTCTAGGGGACTGATGACCATAGATGTTAAGTCCCGTAGTGCTCAGAGCCATTTTTTTACCTTTTTACTATAAGCTCTTTTCTGCGCCGTTATATCCATAACACAAGCACTTATAGTTTCAATGAATCAGTGCAACTTTCTCCGTTTGACCTACTAATGCGTTTATTTATATTGGAAATTACATCTAAAGTCAGGTTATAAAATTCTTATACATTCCCAAAATACTTCTGATGTCAGTTATGGTTCTACAGACACTATGGGTGAACTTAAAACCTAATACATGCTTCTGTAAGATTAGCACTGCTTAATATACAGTGAGTGTACCGTGATGGATAGCATTAAGTAATTGCAAAGGTACGTATTTTACCTTTTTGTGATATACTTTGCTGGCCATCAAAAGTGCAAAACCATGAAGTAAACATCCAAATCAGGTAAAACTTACAGCATGCGTTTGTAGCGACTAGAGCTGCACATGATTAGCATTTCAGCGCAGGTGCTAATCGTGGGCAGCTATAGTGCCACCTGCACCCGTGTGGACGTACTAAAATTGTTCTTTCATGCAGTTGTTTTGTGTAAGCCGCTTCGGTATGCCTCTTAGACGACAGCGAGCATCACTCCAACACGTTTCAGAGTTAGACTGAGGGAGAATAGTTGACTGTAGGGATTGAAAATCATCCTTCAGAGAAATCGGTGATCGTGTCGGGCAGAACCAAGCAAGTGGGACGCGGATCTGTAATCGCTGGATGCAGGAGGGAACGACGGACTGATGGGACCGATTTCACTCGCCTCCTTGCACCACTACGCTTGGTGACAGGCATACTGTGCGCATGGCACATTGCAACAGGGTAACGAACGATCACACGTGACAAGCAATGTTCTAAGCTTCTTCGTCGCCCATCGGACTGCATTGCTGCCTTGGTCTCCCTGTCCTCCTGATTTCTCGCATATCGAAAAAGTCTGGTCGATGAATGCGGAACAAGTGGCCTGGTATACACCATAGCAACTATGGCAATACGTGGAAGCTGCATGGACTGCTATAACCCTACAACATTTCCAAAGTCCCATCGATTGAAAGCCGAAAGGTGTAGCAGCGGTTACAGCCAACATGGCCGCAACAATCAATACTGTTTTCATCATCGTCCTCTCTTCAATGATGTATTATGTCCCAAATCAGTTTGGCTCTGATATCTCCGTCCTCCTTGGTGTTTCATTAAGGATGGCCAGTAATTTAAATCTGGTATATTAAAAACTAACATGAATGGTAATCTACCTGGTGGAATAATGACTGATTGGCAAGAGAGAATGATAATGCTATTGAATGTTAAGTATAGTTATACAGCATTTTTCACATTAAAGTAGGGATATCATGTATTTTTTGCACAATGACTCCATTTACAATTGGTTCAACATTTTTCAATAGATATTGCTATTCCAAAGGTGACATCTTCCTGTATTCCTTCAGGTATTCACAGCGAAGGAGCTCAACTGCCATTTACATAGATAAACTAATGTCTCAACTTTCGCTTGTGACAGATCGACGACTTTATAAAGCCATTAACTTGAAGGATAATGCCTATACGTCATCAGGAGTTTGGGCCACCGACAAGAACGCTACAGCAATAGGTCCTTCCTTCAGATGAGCATATCACTACAACCTGAAAAGACGCCCAGCAATTTATTTACTTTCACCTGTGAGTTCATAAGAAATTATGAGGCTAGCTTTAATGCCTGAAACATTACCGCTGTATACAAAACGTGACCCATACGCGAATAAATTCAGTGAGTCTAAATTTGTTTTAAAGTTTCGTAATTGCAAGAACTTTCTGATAGTGCAACGGAATAATAGAAAGTAGGTTTAACAATAATTATACTTAAACAAAATTTAAACCAAAATCCTTACAATAGAGTTCATACGGCAACGCATTGTACACATGTATGAACCACACTTCATTCCTGCGTTACAAATAAATTAGAATTCACTGTCCTTCAACAACTAATAAAGTGCAAAGATCTGAGCAAGTGTGACAGCAGACGTTTTACTCTATGGCTGCATCTCCAAACTAAAGTGTATTGCACGTCCACAGCATCATGTACTTACCTGAAACTTATTGCCTCTCGGCTTTAAGTGCTATGTTACTCGAAAAATCAGTTAACGACCAACTCTATGCCGAATTTGTTGGAATAACTGGTACTCTGTTGTAACAGAAGAACGTGAATGTCAGACTCTTATTCGCGATCTAGAGCTGATAACACGGCAGTCCGTTACACAAACTTCTGTGGAGAATAATGATGGAGAAAGCATATCATTCAGGCGTGTACTAACACACAGTTTATGGAATGTGAACGCAACACATTGATCGAATCACGGAGGGATTGCAATGCGTTACCTCGCCAGGTAAGCCAAGTTTCATACTACGTCGCGGTCGATTATCCCACCAGGACTCTGAGGCAAATGGGAGAATCCTCCATGGGATTTTTACTGCATAAAGGTGACCATTAAACCGTCCATAAATGAGCATGTTTGTATGATATTGCCACCAAGCGAGATTGCACAGTGATAAAGGCTCTCATTTGGGAGGACGGAGGCTCGGATCCCGTCCGGTCATCTACATGTAAATTTTCCGGCGTTTCAGGTAACACATTTTGCAGGAGTGGTTCCAGGTGAAGGACATTACTGGCTATTTCCCTCATCCGTGTCCAGTTCTCCATTCTGTCGCCGTGGATTGGATATTTTATGAGCAGTCAATTCCATCATAAAATCATTTTCACAGTAAGACAATGATAATAATAGCGCTACAGACGTTTGAGGATCAAGGAAAATCATGAGGGAATACATTTTAACATCCGTTCACGGACTAAATTGCTATAGGAGGAGCACGAGCTGTAATTGGGTAAGGACCGGAAAAAAATTCCAGTTCTCTCCGCAGTGTCTCATCAAATGACAGAATGTGACATAAACGATGGTGTTCGTCCACCAGACGGGGTGTTAAGCTAGGTGGCTCACTTGGTGGTACTCCGAAGGTGTAGAATACTTATCAGCACCAGGTTTCATTCACTCCCTTTCCGCTCATGGTGGAACACAAACGTGTCACCACAAAAGAAAAGTATCTATCATTGTCAAATACGCTCAACAAGCACTCTTAAGATGCAGCTCTCACACGCCGCAGGAGAGGGGCTGTTAGGAGCGGAGGAAGAATATCCTTTCTGATTATGCGGATGAACCCACCCAAAGGAATCTCTCAACTAACAATGTAAAACAATACTTTCTTTCCTCTTTCAGATAGAAATAACGCTCTTGAACAGAGATTTGGATGTGCATCGTGAAAGATCGTCTTGATGTTGTCATCAGGGTCAGTTTCCTTTTGAATAAGTAAACTGGAAAAATTTTCCAGCACACTATTCTTCCTATCAGCTATCTGTTTGCTGGAGAGAAAGAATAAGAGGCTAAGCTTCCATGACTGAGCTGCATTTCTGTATTTTCTTTCATCGCCCTGATAAGAGTTGGCAGCAATTGCAGCCGAAACGTAGATAGCTGTATCAGATATGACGCGGTCAGAAACTCAAGAAATTTAATGAAACGAGGTCTTCATAAATCGACGAGTATCTCAGACTAAGTGGCCTGTTCCTACATTAAGAAATGCAAGAAGGAAAGGGTGACTTTTTATACAGATTTGGTAGTTGTCGATTTCACAGATTCCCACCAGCATCCTACTGCAGACTTAACACATATTCCGTGGTTCACACACACACAGAATTTTTTAAACTGAAAGATGATCTTCGCGAACTAATCAGTGTCAGATTAACCAAACTTCTCAAATACGAGAGCGTGCTGAAAAGTAATGCATCCGAACTTTTTACGTGAAAATATTGAAGGCTTTTTAAATGAAACAAATGTCATTTACATTCTACATCTTTATTCTTCATGTCTACATATTTGCAGTCGATTGCTTCTAGAGGGCCCCAAATTGTAGTGTGTAACATGGCAGCGTGTAACTATGTCGGTGCGAATTCAAAGATGTCGCCTTCACATGGAGCACTCTTTCCTTCAGCACGACAATGTCAGATCACGCATTAGCGCTGCGAAAGCTGCAACAATCCGACGCCTTGGGTTCCCTGCTATGTATCATCCTTTATTCACTCCCGACCTGGCCCCATCAGATTTTCACTCTGTAACACTATAGTAAGATTTTATGTAATTCTTTTCCTTCTGATTAATTAGGCTTTGCATAAAGTGAATTTTTTTTAACATGTTTTCTTGATACGTTGTACTATATTTTCTCTTTACTGACTAGTTGCTTTGATTGTATTTGGAAATGGATGACTTTGGTTAAATAATTTTGTATTGCTTTGTTAATATGGGTAAATGTAATGTTTGCTTAAAAATGTTTACTTGCTACTTTGTAACTGAAGATCCACACTTAGAACTTTAGGCTTATATCAAGTTGAAACCTGGTGTACTTCCCCTCTGCAACGAAAATTACTTAGCGCGCACAAAACGTGATTGGTGCGAGTGAAAAGGTGGACATGAGAGTCAGTCGGAGACTAGGTACCATACAGTTGGCAGCTAGCGATTGGAAGGTGCACTGTGCAGGTGCCGAGTGAGGCTTTTGGTGCCTGGGTTTGTTACGCCAAAGCCTCGGGTGGATCAATGGATTGAATATGTTGCTGTGTGGCCCGAAATTATTATAAAATCTTATGATCGACGCCATGAAGAAAATAACAGAGCACATCAATTACAGCTGCAAGTCCATCTGCCATCATATACTCGCCATCAATATTGCGCAATCACTGCAACAGAGAGGAAGAATCATAGATTTGTAAAATGATGGATCATCACATTTAGTTTGCACAAATACAAGTTAACTCGTACCAAAATTTATGTACCTACCTTGATCGTTTTCCCTATCACAACACCTATCAGGATCCTCTCCCTTTTGAACCAGGATTTCCGAGTATCCAGAGTGTGACAAATAATTATCAAAAGAAAGACACTTTTTTGATTAATTTTGTTTGAAACTGAGTGAAAAAGGCTATCAAAAATTACTGTATATTTTGGTAAAGTTGAGGAGGAAGTAAGTGAAGCTTTTGTGAAAACCTCCCAGTAATTGAACTTCTTTATTTTAAAGTTTCATGACACCTTAAATTACTTGCTTAACTTCTAGATTCAAAGGTAAAGAACTATGATGATAACTAATAGACAACAAACAATTTTGAGGTCAGTTTAAATTAAATGTTCTTAATGATTGGTTTGAAAAGGAGTACCCAGTGAATGTATTGACTTTAGAATCTGTTAAAAATGCACGCAAGGTGAGTCAGTTTTCAAAGAACTGTTTTCCTAAGTTGGCATTCTTTATATTGTTCCTGAAAGTGTGTTTAGTGTACTGTACTATAGTAGTCAAAGATAAGGGGACCCCTCATTGAAAGTTGCTCAAAATGCACAAAGTTACTTGATTCTAGAAAGTTCCAACTGCTTTTGAAATTTATGTTGAGTTTTGTGTACATTGGGTGTTAAAAGGTGTAATATCAATTTATGGCCACCCACTTACTATTTTATTCTCACTGAAGGTAAAGTTACTATGAATGCCATTATCCATGGAAACAGTTACTTCTTTGCCTTTAAAGAATAGTATGAACCTTACTGGTTGCGAATTTTATTTAAATTTGTGCTGCATAGAAAATATGTGATGAAATAAGTCTAGGCCCATGCCAAATTTTCAGTTTAGCAGTGACTTGCATTTGTAGTGTTGATGAAGTTATTCGGTTTTGCCAAAGTATTTAATGTTGATGAGTGTAACAGTGTCTTTTCTATTTGTGAGAACGTGACTATCTTTCTGCTCCTGCTTTTACCCACTACATGATTTTCTTTTACTTCTGACTGGGTTCATTGCACTTTCATATGAAGGAAGGATAGGCTGCGTTTTTCCATTAAAACTGTCTCCTTTTTTTTAAAAAGAAATGTTTCACATTTCTATGCCTAATTAGGCCGGCGACCGTATTCTATTTCATTTGAGTAAGTTTGAGTAGTTAAAACAGTTTCTAAATTAGAACTGCTACTTTCCGTGCGTTTTCGTAAATTTAGTTTCATGTCCGATAAGCAAAAACCCTTTAGGCATTTCACAGTCAATTCTGCAAAAATCCCTACGAAGGGTAACATTATACTGCATCTGAATACCATAATTGGTTACAAATACAGTTTCAGTAAATAAACTAGAGGCAACTCGTTAAAGCCTGTGCTATGGTAAGTGAGCGGGATTCACCTTATGAGAAAGGATTTTCGTATAGATATCGAGCACGTGTGCCTAAATGGTGGCAAATCAGACTTACATCCACTCTTTAATAACAATGATACGTCAAGTAAGCCCGAAATGCAATCACACGTTAGGACGGACCAAAAGCAAACCAGAAGATGCTACCAATGTGACAATAATACGGTCGCCAGCCTAATTAGGCATTAACTGAGATTCTTCCCCGTACAAGTTGGTATATATTCATGCAAAACAAGAAGTTGTAACACTGCATTATAAAGTAGATTTTTAGAACCAGAAATCTATTGAACTGATAGTTTCACGTTCTGTACTGATATGGAAAATCATGAATACATAACACTACACTATAATGTTTACTACAAAACTTTATACTGTCTATTCATCTGACTAAAATCGGACATAGGTTACCCTACAAATTGTACTTTCATGCCACACACAAAATGTCAATTTTGATAAAGATAAAACACTGATAAATTTCTACTTTTATATTGACTTTAACTTGTAATGGTCAAACCAATTTACAACACTTCAAAATTCAAATCAATGAGGGGAGGACCCTGAAACTGTTATGATCGCTGTATTTAAAAAAAAATGATTACTGAATTTATTATTGATTCAAGATTTCCAGTATATAAGTTACTACTCTTTTCATCTTATTTACTGCTCATTTATATGACTTTAAATTATCTCGAAATAATAAACTTCTTAACTATATCAATACTGAAGTCATCTTTCGACTTCGTTAGACCTTCACTATTCATTTACTGGTTCATTAACAAAACATTTCTTTATACACCATTCTAATGTAGCTAGTTCTGCAAATAATTATTATTAACACAAATTTTAATTTTCATTTCGGGACACTTGGATTGCACAACATTTGGAAAGGCCCCTGTCTAGGTTAGTTGTGAGGATAATTAAATTATGGAAAAGTTGTGGTAAAATTTAGGTTATTATTGCACCAAACAAACACAGTCTACTCTCTGATCCACACGAATACAATACTAAAAGTTTCAACCTGCTAGTATCGATGCGGCGGTTGGCAGGCAGGCAGAGCACACATACAACCACAGATATGGCTCTTGGTGTATCGGCACTTTAATTCTTCTTAGCGTCACAATACTTTTCCATTTAGTGCCTATGGAATTTTGCCATGCTGTGTGGGCGTTGGAATGGTATACCCGAGGCTCAGTGAAGCTATGTCTTCCAGGAGAGCCTCCTCGCTCCAGAAGGTGTTGCTCAAACCAGTGGCAAACTCCAACTACAACTGCTGTGCCCGTTGTGCCGTGCAGTGCCCGCGCGCATCTTCCCGCGTTCGCCTGCCATCCACCTTTTACCGCTCCCTGACAGACCGGGTATTCACCCGAGGTTTTGCATTCTACGTATCCTAACACATTGCCTGCGTATGGACCAGACGCACAGTTACAGTTTTAAACATCTTACAACAGTCTCAACATTTGTTACATTTCAATTCTATTACAATATTGCTTGACATTTGACATAAATATTAATATTCACATTGAAACTTGTTTACAGTTTTCTTCACACAATGGCATGAAACAAAAAAAAAAATTGAAATCAGAACATCGGTTACACAAGTTTATCGAAAAATTAGATGGGAAGAATTACTTATATGTACAATATTACAGAGTCGTTGTTACAGTTGGGAAAAATGTGTTCGTAGCCAAGGTAACTATGTTGAGAAATAAATATCTAGACGTAAAGAATAAATGTGTACGTGTTACTAACGTTTGTTTTACTAAAGAAGCTTTAAGAGTTTTCACGTAAAAAATTCGGATTCAATACTTTCTATCACTCCCTCGTATTACGCTGTACTGCAAGTGAAGGTTATAACTGACCTACTATAAGTCTATGGTAGTTGTAGATAACAAATATTCCTGACGCCATCCTTCTGAAGACCTCGCACGGAAGTTCGGTAACAAAGCGCTTTGTGATCGTCGACTTGGCCGGCGCCTGTATGGCTCATCAGTGCCCACAGTTTTGGTCGCCTGCTCTGCTGGCTGCAGAGGAGCCGTGGTCGCGGCGGAATCAGTAGTCGCGAGGAGCGACGCTAATTCTGGGCTAAATGGCGCGTAAAAGCCTAAAACGTTGACGCGGGTTATCGGCGCGAGTTGTGCCGCAGATAGGGCGCGTTTATCATCGCTCAGCGGGCTGGCGGCGCGCCAGAGCGCACCCAGGCGGGCGCTGCGACTGCGGGCGCTGGGGGCCGACCACGGCAGCGCAGGCTGGCTGTAGTGGAGCAGGGGATCTTGCTTGTGTAGACCAACTATTGCCATTCCGAAGGGGCGCCAAATTCTACAACTGCGTCTTGTAACGCTCTTCTTTCAGTAATGTTTATACAACGGTTCATCCATTACACAAATATTGGCCCTTTATGGGTGAAATCGAGAAGAATCGCACATATTAAACTGTTAAAATATAGAGGAAAACGTCCTCCGTAGTAGACTGTAATCTGAACACGCTTCATTTCAGTCGTGGGATTACATATTGTACTCGCTAGTGACCTCCCCCCCCCCCCATGACCTTGCCATTGGTGGGGAGGCTTGCGTGCCTCAGCGATACAGATAGCCGTACCGTAGGTGCAACCACAACGGAGGGGTATCTGTTGAGAGGCCAGACAAACGTGTGGTTCCTGAAGAGGGGCAGCAGCTTTTTCAGTAGTTGCAGGGGCAACAGTCTGGAAGATTGACTGATCTGGCCTTGTAACAATAACCAAAACGGCCTTGCTGTGCTGGTACTGCGAACGGCTGAAAGCAAGGGGAAACTACAGCCGTAATTTTTCCCGAGGGCATGAAGCTTTACTGTATGATTACATGATGATGGCGTCCTCTTGGGTAAAATATTCCGTAGGTAAAATAGTCCCCCATTCGGACCTCTGGGTGGGGACTACTCAAGAGGATGTCGTTATCAGGAGAAATAAAACTGGCGTTCTACGGATCGGAGTGTGGAATGTCAGATCCCTTAATCGGGCAGGTAGGTTAGATAATTTAAAAAGGGAAATGGATAGGTTGAAGTTAGATATAGTGGGAATTAGTGAAGTTCGGTGGCAGGAGAAACAAGACTTTTGGTCAGGTGACTACAGGGTTATAAACACAAAATCAAATAGGGGTAATGCAGGAGTAGGTTTAATAATGAATAGGAAAGTAGGAATGCGGGTAAGCTACTACAAACAGCATAGTGAACGCATTATTGTGGCCAAGATAGATACGAAGCCCACACCTACTACAGTAGTAGAAGTTTATATGCCAACTAGCTCTGCAGATGACGAAGAAATTGAAGAAATGTATGATGAAATAAAAGAAATTATTCAGATTGTAAAGGGAGACGAAAATTGAATAGTCATGATGATGATGATGATTATGTTGGGGTTGTGGGGCGCTCAACGGCGTGGTTAGCAGCGCCCGTACAATTATCCTATCTTTACTCAGTCCAATTTCGCCACTTTCCTGGATGATGATGAAATGATGAGGACAACACAAACACCCAGTCATCTCGAGGCAGGTGAAAATCCCTGACCCCGCCGGGAATCGAACCCGGGACCCCGTGCTCGGGAAGCGAGAACGCTACCGCGAGACGAATAGTCATGGGTGACTGGAATTCGAGTGTAGGAAAAGGGAGAGAAGGAAACATAGTAGGTGAATATGGATTGGGGGACAGAAATGAAAGAGGAAGCCGCCTGGTAGAATTTTGCACAGAGCACAACGTAATCATATCTAACACTTGGTTTAAGAATCATGAAAGAAGGTTGTATACATGGAAGAACCCTGGAGATACTAAAAGGTATCAGATAGAGTATATAATGGTAAGACAGAGATTTATGAACCAGGTTTTAAATTGTAAGACATTTCCAGGGGCAGATGTGGACTCTGAACACAATCTATTGGTTATGACCTGTAGATTAAAACTGAAGAAACTGCAAAAAGGTGGGAATTTAAGGAGATGGGACCTGGATAAACTAAAAGAACCAGAGGTTGTACAGAGATTCAGGGAGACCATAAGGGAGCAATTGACAGGAATGGTGGAAATAAATACAGTAGAAGAAGAATGGGTAGCTTTGAGGGAGGAAATAGTGAATGCAGCAGTGGATCAAGTAGGTAAAAAGACGAGGGCTAGTAGAAATCCTTGGGTAACGGAAGAAATATTGAATTTAATTGATGAAAGGAGAAAATATAAAAATGCAGTAAATGAAGCAGGCAAAAAGGAATACAAGCGTCTCAAAAATGTGATCGACAGGAAGTGCAAAATGGCTAAGCAGGGATGGCTAGAGGACAAATGTAAGGATGTAGAGGCCTATCTCACAAGTGGTAAGATAGATACTGCCTACAGGAAAATTAAAGAGTCCTTTGGAGGTAAGAGAACGACTTGTATGAATATCAAGAGCTCAAATGGAAACCCAGTTCTAAGCAATGAAGGGAAAGCAGAAAGATGGAAGGAGTATATAGAGGGCCTATACAAGGGTGATGTACTTGGGGACAATATTATGGAAATGGAAGAGGATGTAGATGAAGATGAAATGGGAGATATCATACTGCGTGAAGAGTTTGACAGAGCACTGAAAGACCTGAACCGAAACAAGGCCCCCAGAGTAGACAATATTCCATTGGAACTACTGAAGGCCTTGGGAGAGCCAGTCCTGACAAAACTCTACCATCTGGTGAGCAAGATGTATGAAATAGGCGAAATACCCTCAGACTTCAAGAAGAATATAATAATTCCAATCCCAAAGAAAGGAGGTGTTGACAGATGTGAAAATTACCGAACTATCAGTGTAATAAGTCACAGCTGCAAAATACTAACACGAATTCTTTACAGACGAATGGAAAAACTAGTAGAAGCCAACCTCGGGGTAGATCAGTTTGGATTACGTAGAAACCCTGGAACACGTGAGGCAATACTGACCCTACGACTTACCTTAGAACATAGATTAAGGAAAGGCAAACCTACTTTTCTAGCATTTGTTGACTTAGAGAAAGCTTTTGACAATGTTGACTGGAATACTCTCTTTCAAATTCTAAAGGTGGCAGGGGTAAAATACAGGGAGCGAAAGGCTATTTACAATTTGTACAGAAACCAGATGGCAGATATAAGAGTCGAGGGACATGAAAGGGAAGCAGTGGTTGCGAAGGGAGTAAGACAGGGTTGTAGCCTCTCCCTGATGTTGTTCAATCTGTATATTGAGCAAGCAGTAAAGGAAACAAAAGAAAAATTCGGAGTAGGTAATAAAATTCAGGGAGAAGAAATAAAAACTTTGAGATTCGCCTATGACATTGTAATTCTGTCAGAGACAGCAAAGGACTTGGAAGAGCAGTTGAATGGAATGGACAGTGACTTGAAAGGAGGATATAAGATGAACATCAACAGAAGCAAAACAAGGATAATAGAATGTAGTCTAATTAAGTCGGGTGATGCTGAGGGAATTAGATTAGGAAATGAGGCACTTAAAGTAGTAAAGGAGTTTTGCTATTTGGGGAGCAAAATAACTGATGATGGTCGAAGTATAGAGGATATAAAATGTAGGCTGGCAATGGCAAGGAAAGCGTTTCTGAAGAAGAGAAATTTGTTAACATCCAGTATTGATTTAAGTGTTAGGAAGTCGTTTCTGAAAGTATTCGTATGGAGTGTAGCCATGTATGGAAGTGAAACATGGACGATAAATAGTTTGGACAAGAAGAGAATAGAAGCTTTCGAAATGTGGTGCTACAGAAGAATGCTGAAGATTAGATGGGTAGATCACATAACTAATGAGGAAGTATTGAATAGGATTGGGGAGAAGAGAAGTTTGTGGCACAACTTGACCAGAAGAAGGGATCGGTTGGTAGGACATGTTCTGAGGCATCAAGGGATCACCAATTTAGTATTGGAGGGCAGCGTGGAGGGTAAAAATCGTAGAGGGAGACCATGAGATGAATACACTAAGCAGATTCAGAAGGATGTAGGTTGCAGTAGGTACTGGGAGATGAAAAAGCTTGCACAGGATAGAGTAGCATGGAGAGCTGCATCAAATCAGCCTCAGGACTGAAGACCACAACAACAACAAGAGTGACCTCTACAATTTTTACTGCAGTTGTTGTTTACTTGCAGCCCTTACTTTTATTTTATATCTGCTGATAGGTGTTAAAAAGTTTTTTTTCACTTTTAAGACCTATTTTTAGTATATATATATATATAGCAGTGTATTTAACACTAAATTCTTCTAGAATTTTCATATGTAAATGATGCTCTATGCTCCCCCTCCTTTTATAACTCCGACTTTCGCTGTTGCACATGGATTAAAAAGAAATGCGAACTGACTGTAATCGACCCTGCAAGTGAAGTAGCAAAGAGTTTGGCACCTGCAGTAATTTCGGTTGATAGAAATTAATTAGATAAAGGAAAGTTTCATTAATGTAGTGAGAAATGAAATGGTTGCACTACTGATTAACAGAATGAAAGTTCTGTCAAAATAACAATTTGATTTACTATGACTAAACTCAAAATAATAAACAAAACACATGAAACATTTAAAATACATCAAATTGGATACTCAAATAAGTGCTGTGAAGATGAAGTTGTCCATAAACTAGATTGTGACATTTATGACAAAGTGGTATGTGGAGCCAATACCTTGCAACTCATATCTTAAAGAGAAACACCCAGCCAGCACAACATTAATTGCCGCTACAGTAGTGAGAACTCAGACAATCAACACCCAAGACAGAAAAAAGTTAGAAAAGACGAACAGGCGCTCTCTGCTGAGCTCTGATTATCACCTAGCAAAATTCCCTAATCTGTCGGTGCTGCAGACATACACTCCTGGAAATGGAAAAAAGAACACATTGACACCGGTGTGTCAGACCCACCATACTTGCTCCGGACACTGCGAGAGGGCTGTACAAGCAATGATCACACGCACGGCACAGCGGACACACCAAGAACCGCGGTCTTGGCCGTCGAATGGCGCTAGCTGCGCAGCATTTGTGCACCGCCGCCGTCAGTGTCAGCCAGTTTGCCGTGGCATACGGAGCTCCATCGCAGTCTTTAACACTGGTAGCATGCCGCGACAGCGTGGACGTGAACCGTATGTGCAGTTGACGGACTTTGAGCGAGGGCGTATAGTGGGCATGCGGGAGGCCGGGTGGACGTACCGCCGAATTGCTCAACACGTGGGGCGTGAGGTCTCCACAGTACATCGATGTTGTCGCCAGTGGTCGGCGGAAGGTGCACGTGCCCGTCGACCTGGGACCGGACCGCAGCGACGCACGGATGCACGCCAAGACCGTAGCATCCTACGCAGTGCCGTAGGGGACCGCACCGCCACTTCCCAGCAAATTAGGGACACTGTTGCTCCTGGGGTATCGGCGAGGACCATTCGCAACCGTCTCCATGAAGCTGGGCTACGGTCCCGCGCACCGTTAGGCCGTCTTCCGCTCACGCCCCAACATCGTGCAGCCCGCCTCCAGTGGTGTCGCGACAGGCGTGAATGGAGGGACGAATGGAGACGTGTCGTCTTCAGCGATGAGAGTCGCTTCTGCCTTGGTGCCAATGATGGTCGTATGCGTGTTTGGCGCCGTGCAGGTGAGCGCCACAATCAGGACTGCATACGACCGAGGCACACAGGGCCAACACCCGGCATCATGGTGTGGGGAGCGATCTCCTACACTGGCCGTACACCACTGGTGATCGTCGAGGGGACACTGAATAGTGCACCGTACATCCAAACCGTCATCGAACCCATCGTTCTACCATTCCTAGACCGGCAAGGGAACTTGCTGTTCCAACAGGACAATGCACGTCCGCATGTATCCCGTGCCACCCAACGTGCTCTAGAAGGTGTAAGTCAACTACCCTGGCCAGCAAGATCTCCGGATCTGTCCCCCATTGAGCATGTTTGGGACTGGATGAAGCGTCGTCTCACGCGGTCTGCACGTCCAGCACGAACGCTGGTCCAACTGAGGCGCCAGGTGGAAATGGCATGGCAAGCCGTTCCACAGGACTACATCCAGCATCTCTACGATCGTCTCCATGGGAGAATAGCAGCCTGCATTGGTGCGAAAGGTGGATATACACTGTACTAGTGCCGACATTGTGCATGCTCTGTTGCCTGTGTCTATGTGCCTGTGGTTCTGTCAGTGTGATCATGTGATGTATCTGACCCCAGGAATGTGTCAATAAAGTTTCCCCTTCCTGGGACAATGAATTCACGGTGTTCTTATTTCAATTTCCCTGAGTGTATATATTAATTACTGACTGCTGCTTCAATTGACGCCTTGTTTTCTGATAACAAGTAAATTCTATTACCTCATATTTTTACCTGCGTACCTGATGGAATGGTTTTTACTTGTGCTTTTCCTATATTTGCTATTTGGTTACCATATATCTTTCTTCAGATGATGTGATGTGTTACCACGTATTCCATATAATATGACAGCTTCCAGCTACTTCTCTGCGAAGTCACCGGTCTGACTTAGACAACTGTCGTAGCGTTGTACCAACTTTTCAATACCCTCATCATAGAAGACAGCCGCCAGTGCTTTCCGCCAATTCTCTACGCTGGCCTACAGCTCGTTGTCTGTCCCAGAATGTTGTCTTCCTAGCCAGCGGTTTACGTGAACAGAGATGAAACACATAGGGAGATAATTACGGGCTGTATTGTGGGTAATCAAACACTTCCAATTGAAAACGATGCAGGAGCATCTTCATTGCCCCTGCAGAATGCGGCTTAGAATTGTCTTGAAGAAGAAACTGCACGATAGTTATGTAATGTTGGCTGCATAGCTGCAGGCGAAATTTCTTACGAGGCCCTCATACTTGGCGGGAGACACCGTTTTCAAGACATCTTTACGCGCTCACTGTGAGCTCAGAAATGAGAAGAGGGACGTGATGCTATCTAGGGTCATACTAGAGACACTGCCTAACACATCTGTGCAAAGCTTTATTGAATTTTCGTAGTCGTTTCCATTTCGCGACCGATCGGAACTTACTTTCTGGTCATCCCTCGTGTAAAATTCATATACATCTTTCTGAGAACAATGTTTTAGCATGCTTATGTTGCCTATAGCGTGTGCTGAAGTGAATGTTGAATATGTATCGTCGTAGTCTTTCCCATTTTTAAAGTATAGTGTTAATTTTTGCACAGTTTAAATATTTCGATATTCTCACTTTCATATGGCCCCATACTCTTTCTTCGAACACTTCGGGTTCATACGAATTCATTTTCACTTTTCAATGTCATCTTCCCTCGGTTTTTGTATTTACATTGAGCTGACTCCTAAAGTATTTTAGTTCATTTTGTATTTTGATAACATCATATATTCTGTCATGAATTACATGATATACACGGTAGTGGTTCGTACATTTTATCGCAGGTGCCATTTGTTTGCCTGTGTGCCTTGCATTTTATATTGGTTGACAGATGTTAAAAAACATTCTTGTCTTTTGGTCTGAATGCTACTCTGATACCTTGCTTCTTCCATTACTGACTCTGTAATAGCCCATACGTTCTACTCAGTGCATGTCATAGTATAAATTTTACATGGTATTTCCCAATTATGTTACTTGGTACTAAACATTCTTACAATGTTATGCGTAACCATTCATTTGCTTAAGCTGAGATGCATATACATGCTTTTGAGATGATCATTTTGGCAAACTTATGTGTCCAATAAGATGTACCCAGTAATGAGTGTCGGTTATTTTTGCTGTTCATTTCATTTTGTTACATACTATCACTAATCATCCACTTCTGCTGAATACAGTGTAGGCATATACACATCTGTGTGAATAAACTGGACTCTGTTAGAGGATTCTGTTTGCTCATGAGTGATACTTTTTGAAGTTTCAACAGTCTTGTGACCAGTTTGATGCGGCCCGCCACGAATTCCTCTCCTCTGCCAACCTCTTTATCTCAGAGTAACACTTGCAAACTACGTCCTCAATTATTTGCTGGATGTATTAGTTCTTCGCCTCTACAACTCTCTCTAGTGACATGGAAGCATTCCCTCTTGTCTTAACATACGTTATGTCATCTTGTCTCTTCTCCTTATCAGTGTTTTCCACATATTCCTTTCTTCTCCGATTTTGTGCAGAACTTTCTCATTTCTTACCTTATCAGTCCACCTAGCTTTCAACATTCATCTCTAACACCAGATCTCAAATGCTTATATTCTCTTCTGTTCCGGTTTTCCCCACAGTACATGTTTCATTATGATACGATGCTCTACTCCAGACGTACATTCTCAGAAATTCCTTCCCCAAATTCAGGTCAATGTTTGATACTAGTAGTCCTCTCTTGGTCAGGAATGCTCTTTTTGCCATTGCTGGTCTGCTTTTGATGTCCTTGCTCCCTTTGTCATTGGTTATTTTACTGCCCAGGTAGCAGAATCCCTTAACTTCATCTACTTCCTGACCATCAATCCTAATGTTAAGTTTCTTGCTCTTCTCATTTCTGCCACATCTCATTACTTTCATCTTTCTTCGTTTTACTCTCAGTCCATATTCTGTACTCATTATATTGTTCATTCCATTCAGGAGATCACATGATTGTTCTTAACTTTCACTCAGATGCCGATGTCATCAGCGAATCATATCACTGATATTCTTTCACCTTGAATTTTAATTTCGCTTCTGAACTTTACTTTTATTTCCATCATTGCTTCTTCGACGTATAGACTGAACAGAAAGACTACATCCCCGTCTTACTCCCATTTTACTCCGAGCACTCTTATTATTCCCACTTGGCTCTTGTACATATTGTATATTACCCGTCTCTCCCTATAGCTTACCCTTATTTTTCTCAGAGTTTCGAACATCCTGCACCATTTTACATTGTCGAACGCTTTCTCCAAGCCGACAAATTCTATTAATTTTTTTAAAATCTTGCTTCCATTATCAACCGCAACGTCAGAATTGCCTCTTTCGTGCCTTTACCTTTCCTAAAGCCAAACAGATCGTCATCTAGCACATCCTCAATTTCCTTTTCCATTCTTCTGTATATTACCCTTGTCAGCAACTTGGATACATAAGCTATTAAGCTGATTGTGTGATAATTCTTGCACTTGTTAGCTCTTGGATTCTTCGGAATTGTGTGGTGATATTTTCCCAAAAATCAGATGGTATGTCGCCAGACTCATACAATCTATACACTAGCGTGAATAGTCGTTTTGTTGCCACTTTCCCAATGACTTTAGAAATTCTGATGGAAAGTAATCTAACTTTTCTGTATTATGTGATCTTAAATCCTCCAAAGTTCTTCTAAAGTCTGATTCTTATACCGAACCCCCTATATCTTCTACATCGTCTTCTGTTTCTTCTTTTCTCACATTAGACAAATCTTCCCCATATAGACTTTTTCATTGTATTCTTCCCACCTATCCGCTCTCACCTATGCATTTAAAAGCGGAATTCACGTTGCACTCTTAATGGAAATGGAAATGCTGTGTGGCTACTGTCTCCCGTCGGGTACACAGTTCATTTGGTACAGGTCTTTCGAGTTGACGACACTTCAGCGACTTGCGTGTCGATGGGGATGAAATGATGATGACAAAGACAACACAATCCCCAGTCCCTGAGCGGAGAGAATCTCCGACCTAGCCGGGGATCGAACCGGACCGTTAGGTATGACATTCCGTCGACTCACCTACGAGGGGCGGACGCACTCTTAATGTTATCGCCCTTGTTTTTAATGTCACTGAAGCTTGTTTTGACTTCCTGTATCCTGAGTCCGTCTTTCTGACAATCATTTCTTTTTCAATTTCTTCACATTTTTCATGGAACCATGTCGTCTTAGCTTCCCTGTACTTCCTGTTCATTTCAATTCTCAGCAGCTTGTATTTCTGTATTCCTGAGCTCCCAGGAACATTATTGACTTCGTGTCCGCCTCTGGTAACTGAGTGGCCAGCGAGACGGAATGTTATACCTAACGGCCCGGGTTTGATTCCCAGCTGGGTCGGAGATTTTCTCCGCTCAGGGATGGGGTAATGTGTTGTCCTTATCATCATCATTTCATCCCCATCGACACACAAGTCGCCGAAGTGGCGTCAACTCGAAAGACTTGCACCAGGTGAACAGTCTACCAGACGGGAGGCCATAGCCACATGGCATTTCCATTTCCATTGACTTATTCCTTGCATCGATCAACTGAATTATTTTCTCTTACCCATGGTTTCTTTACAGTTACCTTCTTTGTAGCTATGTTTTTCTTTCCAACGTCTATGATGGCCATTTTTAGAGATGTCCATTCCTCTTCAACTGTACTGCCTATTGAGCTATTCCTTAAAGATTTATCTACAGCCTTAGAGAACTTCAAGCCTATCTCGTCGTTCCTTAGTACTTCCGGGTCCCACTTCTTTGCGTACTGATTCTTGTTGAGTAATGTCTTAAAGTTCAGCCTAATCTTGATCACTACTATATTGTGATGTGAGCCTACATCTGTTCCTGGTTACTTCTTACAATCCAGTATCTGATTTCGGAATCCCTGTCTGTCGATGATGTAACCTAACTGAAATCTCCCCATATCACCCGGCCTTCTCCAAGTATACCACCTCCTCTTGTGATTATTGAACATTGTATTCGCTACTACTGTCTGAAACTTGTTACAGAACTCAGTTAGTCTTTCTCCTCTCTCATTTTTTGTCCCAAGCTCATATTCTCCTCTAACCTTTTCTTCTACTCCTTCGCCTACAACTCCTTTCACGTCCCCTATAACTATTAGATTTTCATCCCCCTTTACATACCGTACTACCCTTTCAGTATCCTAATGCACTTTCTCTATCCCTTCATCTTCAGCTTGCGACGTCGACATTTATACCTGAACTGTCGTCGTCGGAGTTCGTTTGTTGTCGATGCTGATAAGAACAACCCTATCACTGAACTGTTAACAGTAACGCATTCTCTGCACTACCTTCATATTCATAACGTATCCTACTCCCGTTATGAGCATTTGCTATTGCTGTTGATATTACTCTATACTCATATGACCAGAAATCCTTGCCTTCTACCAATTTCACTTCGCTGCCCCCTACTATAGCTAGATTGTGCCCTTGCGTTTCCCATTTCAGAGTTTCTAGTTTCCCCGACTGGTAGAACGTTATCCTTCCATTGATTATTCAATCTTTTTTTCATGGTCACCTCCCTCTTTGTAGTCCTCACCTTGAGATCCGGATAGGGAGCTATTTAAGAATCTGTTGCCAATGGAGAGATCATCGTGACACTTTTTGAATTACAAGCCACATGTCCTGTGGATACGCGTTACGTGTCTTTAACGCTGTGGTTTCGATTGCCTTCTGCATCCTCATGCCGTTGATCATTGTTCATTCTTCCACCCTTAGGGTCAGTTTACCACCCCTGGGACAAGGGAACCCCCTGAAACTCTGTCCGCTCGTCCGCCCTCTTTGGCAAGCCCTTTGGTAGAATGAGAGCAACTTCTTATGCCGGAAGTCTTGGGCATTGTAAAACCCCAAATATGGAAACTCTAATGAAAGCACTTTGGTAGTAAAAGAAAAAGCAAAATTAGTTATCCTGAGATTGACAGAAGCTACTGATAACTAAATTAACACTATTGCAAGTTTGACTAACAGGAATACCGTGTAACTAACATGAACCATTGACACTGCCGTTGGTGGGGAGGCTTGCCTGCCTCAACGATACAGATAGCCATACCGTAGGTGCAACCACAACGGAAGGGTATCTGTTGAGAGGCCAGACAAACGTGTGGTTCCTGAAGACGGGAAGCAGCCTTTTCAGTAGTTGCAGGGGCAACAGTCTGGATGATTGACTGATCTGGCCTTGTAACACTAACCAAAATGGCCTTGCTGTTCTGGTACTGCGAACGGCTGAAAGCAAGGGGAAACTACAGCTGTAATTTTACCCGAGGGCATGCAGCTTTACTGTATGATTAAATGATGATGGCGTCCTATTGGGTGAATTACTCCGGAGATAAAATAGTCCTCCATTCGGATCTCCAGGTGGGGACTACTCAAGAGGATGTCGTTATCAGGAGGAAGAAAACTGGCGTTCTACGGATCGGATCGTGGAATGTCAGATCCCTTAATCGGGCAGGTAGGTTAGAAAACTTAAAATGGGAAATGGATAGGTGAGAGTTAGATATAGTGGCAATTACTCAAGTTCGGTGGCAGGAGGAACAAGACTTTTGGTCAGGTGAATACAGGGTTATAAATACAAAATAAAATAGGGGTAATGCAGGAGTAGGTTTAATAATGAATAAAAAAATGGGAGTGCGGGTAAGCTACTACAAACAGCATAGTGAACGCATTATTGTGGCCAAGATAGACACGAAGCCCATGCCTACTACAGTAGTACAAGTTCATATGCCAACTAGCTCTGCAGATGGCGAAGAAATTGATGAAATGTATGATGAGATAAAAGAAATTATTCAGGTAGTGAAGGGAGACGAAAATTTAATTGTCGTGGTTGACTTGAATTCGAGAGTAGGAAAAGGGAGAGTAGGAAACATAGTAGGTGGATATGGATTGGGGCTAAGAAATGAAAGAGGAAGTCGCCTGGTAGAATTTTGCGCAGAGCATAAATTAATCATAGCTAACACTTGGTTCAAGAATCATGAAAGAAGGTTGTATACATGGAAGAACCCTGGAGATACTAAAAGGTATCAGATGGATTATATAATGGTAAGACAGAGATTTAGGAACCAGGTTTTAAATTGTAAGACATTTCCTGGGGCAGATGTGGACTCCGACCACAATCTATTGGTTATGAACTGTAGATTAAACTGCAAAAAGGTGGGAATTTAAGGAGATGGGACCTGGATAAACTGAAAGTACCAGAGGTTGTACACAGTTTCAGGGAGAGCATAAGGGAACAATTGACAGGAATGGGGGAAAGAAATACAGTAGATGAAGAATGGGTAGCTCTGAGGGATGAAATAGTGAAGCCGGCAGAGGATCAAATAGGTAAAAAGACGAGGGCTAGTAGAAGCCCTTGGGTAACAGAAGATATGTTGAATTTCATTGATGAAAGGAGAAAATATAAAAATACGCTACATGAAGCAGGCAAAAAGGAATACAAACGTCTCAAAAATGATATCGACAGGTAGTGCAAAATGGCTAAGCAGGGATGGTTAGAGGACAAATGTAAGGATGTAGAGGCTTATCTCACTAGGGGTAAGATAGATACTGCCTACAAGATAATTAAAGAGACCTTTGGAAAAAGGAGAACCACTTTCGTGAATATCAAGAGCTTTGATGGAAACACAGTTCTAAGCAAAGAAGGAAAAGCAGAAAGGTGGAAGGAGTATATAGAGGGTCTATACAAGGGCGATGTTCTTGAGAACAACATTATGGAAATAGAAGAGGATGTAGATGAAGATGAAATGGGAGAAATCATACTGCGTGAAGAGTTTGACAAAGTACTGAAAGACCTGAGTCGAAACAAGGCCCCCTGAGTAGACAACATTCCATTAGAACTACTGACAGTCTTAGGAGAGCCAGTCCTGACAAAACTCTACCATCTGGTGAGCAAGATGTATGAGACAGGCGAAATACCCTCAGACTTCAAGAAGAATATAATAATTCCGATCGCAAAGAAATCGGGTGTTGACAGATGTGAAAATTACCGAACTATCAGTTTAATAAGTCACTGCTGCAAAATACTATCCCGAATTCTTTACAGACGAATGGAAAAACCGATAGAAGCCGACCTCGGGAAAGATCAGTTTGGATTCCGTAGAAATGTTGGAACACGTGAGGCAATATTGATCCTCCAACGTATCTTAGAAGAAAGATTAAGGAAAGGCAAACCTACGGTTCTAGCATTTGTAGACTTAGAGAAAGCTTTTGACAATGTTGATTGGAATACTCTCTTTCAAATTCTAAAGGTGGCAGGGTTAAAATACAGGGAGCGAAAGGCTATTGTACATAAAGCAGATGGCAGTCATATGAGTCGAGGGGTATGAAAGGGAAGCAGTGGTTGGGAAGGGAGTGAGACAGGGTTGTAGTCTCTCTCCGATGTTATTTAATCTGTATATTGAGCAAGCAATAAAGGAAACAAAAGAAAAATTCGGAGCAGGTATTAAAATTCATGGAGAAGAAATAAAAATTTTTAGGTTCGCCGATGACATTGTAATTCTCTCAGAGACAGCAAAGGACTTGGAAGAGTAGTTGAACGGAATGGACAGTGTCTTGAAAGGAGGGTATAAGATGAACATCAACAAAAGCAAAACGAGGATAATGGAATGTAGTCGAATTAAGTCGTGTGATGCTGAGGGAATTAGATTAGGAAATGAGACACTTAAAGTAGTAAAGGAGTTTTGCTATTTGGGGAGCAAAATAACTGATGATGGTCGAAGTAGAGAGGATATAAAATATAGACTGGCAATGACAAGGTAAGCGCTTCTGAAGAAGAAAAGTTTGTTAACATTGAGTATAGATTTAAATGTCAGGAAGTCGAAGAAGAAAAGTTTGTTAACATTGAGTATAGATTTAAATGTCAGGAAGTCGTTTCTGAAAGTATTTGTATGGAGTGTAGCCATGTATGGAAGTGAAACGTGGACAATAAATAATTTAGACAAGAAGGGAATACAAGCTTTCGAAATGTGGTGCTACAGAAGAATGCTGATGATTAGATGGGTAGATCACATAACTAATGAGGAGGTATTGAATAGAATTGGGGAGAAGAGGAGCTTGTGGCACAACTTGACTACAAGAAGGGATCGGCTGGTAGGACATGTTCTGAGACATCGAGGGATCACCAATTTAGTATTGGAGGACAGCATGGAGGGTAAAAATCTTAGAAGGAGACCAAGAGATGAATACACTAAGCAGATTCAGAAGGATGTAGGCTGCAGTAGGTACTGGGAGATGAAGAAGCTTGCACAGGATAGAGTAGCATGGAGAGCTGCATCGAACCAGTCTCAGGACTGAAGACCACAACAACAACGTTTATTATAAAGATAGGACTAAATGAAATACTATCAGATGATACGTAGCCTGAAGCTTTAAATAAATAATTCATAATATATTCTTTACGAAGATTAAAGCCCAGACCATAAATAGATCAGAGATAACATTTAACCTAGAAGAGAGTTGTAGCCGCATCGAGCTGTAAGTTCGCTGCGACTAGAATGTAACACTGCAATGGAGATGCTAATTCAGTCTCTCTTGTAGGCGTTGCAATAGTAGTAAGCCTATTGAACGCTACTAGATTGTTTCAAACCGATTTGAAGTTTTTAAAGTTTTCCAGTGTCGACTTGACGTACTAGTCAGAAATTGGAACTGAAGGAAAATAACATTTCCAGTTTAGCCAGACAACGGAGCAGTTATTATATGTGAAAGAAAACTAAATCGTGTGATACTTGATTAACGCTGGGACTTAGCCTTCGTGTTCTGTGATTTTCACGAACATCGAAGGACACAGCAATATACCAATAAACTCTATTAATAGCCTTGAGTAGGAAACAGCTACACGTGATCACGAAGAAATTACAGTTACGCCGTATTGTCGGAAGCTGTAGTCAATGTCAGAATCGCTGATGCAAATAGATTCAAGACTCTGAATGAGAGATCGGTGTGTTTTCAGTGCAGGTTTAAGTAATTACGAAGTTCAGAAAGCTCCAATATAACCTTAATGCTTCGTGTCGGCTACGACGTTTAATGGAAATTTACTGTGTAATTGTGAAATTAACTATTTCTTGAGAGAACGCAGAAGTTAAAGGTGATTTAGTGATTTTATTAACATTGAACAGCAAGTTTACACCGAAATACGACGCTTTCTGTACGTTGTCAGAAGAGTATTTTGGAATTACGTCGTATTAGTTGTTGAATTTGTGGGAGTCGCCAGCAGAACATCCGCAGACGCACAGTGAAGGATAGCATTATTCTGTGGCGGCGTGCACCAGCGACAGATGGTTTATTCTTTGATTATATATAATAGTTCTGTTGTTATTGATTCAATGTTAATATGAGCTTTCCGTTGTAATAAAATAATAAAATATTATGCCTAACTACTTCGTGAGTCCTTCTAAAGATTGCAATAATTAGTACGTGGCTAAAGTGGTGACCCCGTATAAAGAGTTTCGTTGTAGACGAACAAAGGCAGCCCAGTTCAATTTCGTCTACCAGGAGATCGGCGAGTCCGCGCGGCACACAGAGTGTTACGGATCGGCGCGACGTTTTGCTAAAGAACATTGAGGAATTACGACGGGGCATTGAAGAACAAGAAAACGCTGTGTTGAATCAAGTAACGGCCTTTCAACAGAGAACAGTAGCGAGATGAAATTACACCCACCGCAGTTCATACCTGATAAACCTGAACTGTGGCATGGAATGCTTGATATGACTTTCCAGCATCATGGCATTGTATACGAAGAGACAACATTTATGATCGCCGTTAGTGCGCTTGATAATAAAAGAGCAACGATCAGCGCAGATATAATACTTCGCCCGCCCGCCACGCAAAAGTATACGCGTTTTAAGCAGTTACTCATTGATCGACTACATCGGCCGGTGGAACAACGTATCCAGCAAGTATTGCACGGCGAAAAGAGAGGAGATAAGTCACCTTCGGAATTTTGGCGGCACCTGCGAAGTTCAGTCAACGACACCGAGTTGCCAAATACAACACTGCAAGGTGTATGGGGTGTGCAGTTGCCAGAGGCAGCTAGAACGGCTGTGGCGCTCTCAGACGCACAAGATGTCTCGTCGTTGATGTCATAAGCCGACAAGGTCTACACCTCGTTAGACGCAGCGCATACGTCGACGGTGTTCGGACACAACAGTACAGACTCACAGGAAACGGCGGCGATACAACGACGCCAACAGCCGGACGTTTCTCAGCAACTGGATGACCTACGAAAACAAGTTGACAGATTGAAGCAGCAGATATCGACGTTGCTCGGAGGCAAGGCAGCCACAAAGCGGGGGGCGTTAGGCGCCGCCGGTCGCGAGTTCGGAGCACCAGCGCCTACTCTTACGAGGTGAGATCGACGAGGGGCAATTACGGGTGAGTAACCTTTCTTCCTTACCTTCCCCGTCCCATCGGCTGTTTGTTACAGACGTTAAGTCCGGCCGTGCTTACATAGTCGACTCAGGTTCGGACGTTAGTGCATTGCCTGTTAGAAACTGTGATGTGAAGCTCCCTCCATCTGAGTCGAAACTCACAGCGGCAAACCAGACGTCGATAGCGACTTATGGAAAACGTCGGATAGAGGTAGACCTCGGGTTCCATGAAAGTTTACCATGGACTTTCGTAACTGCCGATGTGTCAGACGCAATATTGGGTGCTGATTTCTTGTTTCATTATGCACTTGAGGTATCTATTATCTCAGTGAGCATTCGACGGGGGGCACAGTGCATTAGAGGCACCCTAGGACGAAGCCCTATGTCCTCGTCTGATTGCAGACAAGTAGCAAACTGCGAATCCATGTCTGGTGGGCAGACAATAAAGCACAATACGGTACATCACATCAGGACTACACCCGGTCAACCAGTGTCTCAACGGCCACGCCGGTTAGCTCCGGATCGTTTTGCTGCAGCGAAGCCAGAGTTCGAAGAATTATTACGCTCGGGAATCGTCCGTAGATCCGACGGTCCGCGGTCATCGCCACTTCACCTCGTAAAAAAGAAAGATGGGACTTGGAGACCACGCTGAGATTACAGGGCACTAAGTAGTCGTGCAATTCCCGATCGCTATCCGAAACCACATATCAGGGATTTTACGCACGCACTTGCAGGTGCGACCATTTTTAGTGTCACTGGCTGCAAAAAAGCGTATCACCAGATACCGGTCGCACCTGCTGATTTACCGAAGACGGCTGTCACGACACCATTCGATTCGTTCGAATACCTCTGTACGCCGTTCGGGTTAAAAAATGCGGCACAAACTTGGCAGCGTTTCATTGACGAAGTGCTCAAAGGTTTACCATATTGCTTCGCGTACCTCGACGACATCTTGGTTTTTTCGTTGTCTGAGGAATTGCACGAACTACATCTGAGGACTGTTTACCAACGTATTGAGGCATGTGGCATTTCGGTCAATGAATCAAAGTGTTTACTTCGACGACGTCAGGTGCCATTCTTGGGCTACTCAGCGACAAAAAAAAAAATGGTTCAAATGGCTCTGAGTACTATGGGACTTAACTTCTGAGGTCATCAGTCCCCTAGAACTTGGAACTACTTAAACCTAACTAACCTAAGGACATCATACACATCCATGCTCGAGGCAGGAGTCGAACCTGCGACTGTAGCGCTCGCGCGATTCCAGACTGTAGCGCCTAGAACCGCTCGACCACACCGGCCGGCTACTCAGTGACAGCAGCCGGTATCAGCCCACTGCAAGACAAACTCTACCTTATCGAAGAGATGACTCGCCCCATCGACTATCGCCAACTACGCCGGTTTCTTGGAGCAGTTAACTTCTACAGACAACATCTGCCTAATGCGGTGGACATTCAAGCACCTTTGACGTCAGTACTAGTCGGCAAGGATGCAGTAGGCAAACGGCCTTTACTGTGGACATCAGAGATGCAGATGGCATTCGACAAGATCAAAACCTGTCTACGTCAGGCAATAATGTTGGCACATCCGGTTCCTCAAGCTCGACTGGCAATTGTTGTGGATGCGAGCCAGCAGGCAATAGGTGCAGCTCCACACCAGAAGGTGGGAAACAATTGGCAGCCCCTAGGTTTCTTCTCCCGCAAGCTTACATCATCACAAGTAAAATGGAGTGCGTATGATAGGGAGCTATTGGCAACTTATGAAGCCATCAGACGTTTCCGACCTCAAGTAGAAGGCAAACCATTCACTGTTTTCACAGACCACAAGCCAATTACCTTCGCCTTCAGTAAGAACAAGGATGGTTTCCCACCAAGACAATTTAGACAACTCGAGTTTATCGCCCACGACAGACCTGCAGCACATAAAAGGAGCTGAGAACGTCGTGGCAGATTTCCTGTCTAGGTTGGAAACAATCTCTCAGACTATTGACTACAAGGAAATAGCTGCAGCACGGGAAACAGACCAGCAACTTGCTAAATTCTCTCGTGATAGTACGTCCGGGCTACGCTTGCAACAAGTACAAACTACGGGTGAACACTTCCGAGTTTGGTGTGACGTATCGCAAGGAAAACCGAGACCGTTCGTACCTGAGAGATTACGACGACAATTATTTCATAGCATCCATGGACTGGCTCATCCGGGAATAAACGCCAGCGTCAAACTAATGACAGACAGATTCGAGTGGCCCGGTATAAACAGAGACTGCCGTAACTGGGCAAGAACGTGCCTGGACTGTCAGAGGGCCAAGGTGGGACGACACGTGCACAAAGCGGTAGGAAACTTCCCACTTACCACACAACGTTTCATACATGAGCACCTGGACATCGCGGGACCGCTTTTGCCGTCGGAAGGATACCGTTATCTCCTCACTGTGGTGGACCGCTTCACCAGATGGGCAGAGGCGATTCCGTTATCGGATATTTCAGCAGAAACGGTGGCACGCGTATTTCTTTCATCTCGGATCGCACGTTTCGGCTGCCCTTTACTTGTCAGCACAGACCAGGGGCGTCAATTTGAATCGACGTTGTTCTCAGAATTGGCCAACCTCTGCGGGTTCTTACATCATCGCACCACAGCGTACCACCCAGCAAGCAGTGGGATGGTGGAACGCTGGCATAGAACATTAAAATCTGCATTAATGTGCCATGCACAATCTTGATCGTCAGAGCTACCACTAGTTTTGTTTGGCCTACGCACAGCATCGAAAACGGATTTAGGGGCATCCACCGCAGAATTGGTTTACGGTGAACCCATACGACTGCCTGCAGAATTCTTCGCCGATAAAGAAGGGGCACGACAGACCGAATGGCCGTTTACATTGCAAATGGTACGCGAGCATATGGCCAGACTTCGCCCATCTCCTGTCTCGAGACACGGAGCGGTAAATACGTTCGTGCACAAAGATGTACGCTCATGTACACATGTGATGCTACGGACGGACGCTGTCAAGTCACCGCTGCAGCCTCCATATTCTGGACCTTACAGAGTGCTCTCACAGGATGAACATACCGTGCAGATAGATCTAAATGGATAGAGTCAAGTGGTATCATTGGGACGGCTCAAACCTGCACATATGTTACCGACTGAAGAGGACACAGAGGTCAGGCACCAAGCGCCACCTTCCACACCACTGGATCAGGATGACACCACCTCACCACCACAAGAGGAAGCGGTACCGTCACTACCAGCAACAGAAGCTGAAGAAGCTCAACCAATGCCTTCAGTACACACAAGAGCTGGGCGTCGGATGAAATATAAATACCCCTACATTCCCGGAGCTCCTTTCTATCGAAGGGGGCTGTGTGGGAGTCGCCAGCAGAACATCCGTAGACGCACAGTGAAGGATTTCATTATTCTGTGGCGGCGCGCACCAGGGACCGATTGTTTATTCTTTGATTATATCTAATAGTTCTGTTGTTATTGATTCAATGTTAATATGAGCTTTTCGTTGGAATAAAAAAAAATTATAGCCTAACTACTTCGTGAGTCTTTCTGAAGATTGTAATAAGTAGTACGTGGCTAAAAATTAACACAGTAGCGACGGCTTGACGACGCTATAGTAATTAATAAATCAACATCCTCGCATAACTATGAAGTGGCATCGGCTTGAGTGATGGACTTTATAATTCAAGATATCCTATTATCTGCGTTTGAATCTCATTCGCAAACCGGGCATAAGAACTACAGTTATTCTCGTAAGCTTATCAGCCTGTCGCGAACACACGAAGCATATTTGGTTAATTGTTGCGGTACCGAGTGGTGCAGTCACTGTGGGTTCGAAGTAAAGAAAAAAATGGGTAAAATAGCTCTGAGCACTATGGGACTTAACATCTATGGTCATCAGTCCCCTAGAGCTTAGAACTACTTAAACCTAACTAACCTAAGGACATCACACAACACCCAGTCATCACACAGGAAGTAAAGAAGACCGACAGACTTCGAACACCAGTGCTTCGAATTTAAACAAGGGCTGCTTACACATTCCGGAGTGCTGCTCCATCGATACGCTGAGATCAGTCTAAGAGAGATAGTGTCTGAAACCAGTCAACCAAGCGATCGACGGACACGGTTCCATGTCAACCAGACTGGGACAACCATCACCATCGAGCCGTCATAAATACAACGCCACAGCATAATTTTAAAATTTTATGAAATGTATATTTTTATAAATTTCTTCGGTCGATAAGGTCCATATGTTGGCTTGTGTGTGATGCTCATGCTACTTTTGTAAGCTAATGTTTGGTTCGTTCGTTCAGGTGGGTAAATATGTGGTTATTTTTACTGGGATTGATTAATATGGAGTTTGTGTGTAAATTGCGTTGGCAACTGGAAATGGTCAGAAAGGGGGAGATTATCGGGTAGTATGAGTTGCAATAGTGGGCTGATTCGCTGTAGTTTAGTAGTTTATTCGGCCAATCAGAGAAGATATCTTTCGCTCCCTTTCATACAGGGAATTGATTGCTCGTCTTCGTCTCTGGAATTCCGTGGCGAGCTTTCGTGACTCGATGTCGTACAGCCTGGAAACTAATCACTTTTATTAAGATTGTGTTATATTGCTCTTTGGAGAATCAGATTAATCCATAAAGGGATGTGACTAGCCATGGATGACACCTACTGATATGTCGAGTATTTTAGTAAGAACTGAGACTTACTTTCCATGGGTGTCAGTTCCGCGTGGCGTGCTGTGCAGTCAAGTTCGTGAAATTCCAGAGCCCCAGCGACGCAGTATCTGAGCGAAAATTCAAAACAATTAAACATAGCGTAAATTTACAAACTACTTATTAACTGTTTAAAAGTGCAGATTTTTTAATATCAGGTAGTGAGTTCATTAAGTTGGCTGTTAGAGGGGGAGCGTGATGTTAAGTGTCTAGCAAATAATACAAATTGTGATTATTTTCACGCTTTCATTTCTGGAACTGCGTGTTGGGGCGGAGTAGGTACCAAAAATGATACCACAAGCGTCTGATTCACGAACTTATTTCGTTTAGTAATTACAGCTGGACTTGCAGCTCCTTACAAGGATCATATGAATTACATGCAGGGTGTTTCAAAAATGACCGGTATATTTGAAACGGCAATAAAAACTAAACGAGCAGCGATAGAAATACGCCGTTTGTTGCAATATGCTTGGAACAACAGTACATTTTCAGGCAGACAAACTTTCAAAATTACAGTAGTTTCAATTTTCAACAACAGATGGCGCTGCGGTCTGGGAAACTCTATAGTACGATATTTCCACCATGCGTAGCAATAATATGGCGTAGTTTCTGAATGAAATTACCCGAAACCTTTGACAACGTGTCTGGCGGAATGGCTTCAAATGCAGATGAGATGTACTGCTTCAGCTGTTCAATTGCTTCTGGATTCTGGCGGTACACCTGGTCTTTCAAGTGTCCCCACAGAAAGAAGTCACAGGGGTTCATGTCTGGCGAATAGGGAGGCCAATCCACGCCGCCTCCTGTATGTTTCGGATAGCCCAAAGCAATCACACGATCTTCGAAATATTCATTCAGGAAATTAAAGACGTTGGCCGCGCGATGTGGCCGGGCACCATCTTGCATAAACCACGAGGTGTTCGCAGTGTCGTCTAAGGCAGTTTGTACCGCCACAAATTCACGAAGAATGTCCAGATAGCGTGATGCAGTAATCGTTTCGGATCTGAAAAATGGGCCAATGATTCCTTTGGAAGAAATGGCGGCCCAGACCAGTACTTTTTGAGGATGCAGGGACGATGGGACTGCAACATGGGGCTTTTCGGTTCCCCATATGCGCCAGTTCTGTTTATTGACGAAGCCGTCCAGGTAAAAATAAGCTTCGTCAGTAAACCAAATGCTGCCCACATGCATATCGCCGTCATCAATCCTGTGCACTATATCGTTAGCGAATGTCTCTCGTGCAGCAATGGTAGCGGCGCTGAGGGGTTGCCGCGTTTGAATTTTGTATGGATAGAGGTGTAAACTCTGGCGCACGAGACGATACGTGGACGTTGGTGTCATTTGGACCGCAGCTGCAACACGGCGAACGGAAACCCGAGGCCGCTGTTGGATCACCTGCTGCAGTAGCTGCGCGTTGCCCTCTGTGGTTGCCGTACGCAGTCGCCCTACCTTTCCAGCACGTTCATCCGTCACGTTCCCAGTCCGTTGAAATTTTTCAAACAGATCCTTTATTGTATCGCTTTTCGGTCCTTTGGTTACATTAAACCTCCGTTGAAAACTTCGTCTTGTTGCAACAACACTGTGTTCTAGGCGGTGGAATTCCAACACCAGAAATATCCTCTGTTCTAAGCAATAAACCATGTTGTATACAGCACACTTGCACGTTGTGAACAGCACACGCTTACAGCAGAAAGACGACGTACAGAATGGCGCACCCACAGACTGCGTTGTCTTCTATATCTTTCACATCACTTGCAGCGCCATCTGTTGTTGAAAATTGTAACTACTGTAATTTCGAAAGTTTGTCCACCTGAAAATGTACTGTTGTCCCAAGCATATTGCAACAAACGGTGTATTTCTATCGCTGCTCGTTTAGGTTTTATTGCCGTTTCAAATATACCGGTCATTTTTGAAACACCCTGTATTAGAGAGACAGATTCCGACACTGGATGTTGCATTTAAGGCTTACTCAGAAGCATGTTCAGGCTCAGATTACTATTTAATAGTATGAAGAGCAGGTTGAAGTTTAAATCGCCCTCACTCCCACCCTTAAGTACCTTGGCGTCACCCTCGACCGTCGCCTCTCCTGGACTCCCCATCTCCAGACGATCCAAGCCAAGGCACGTTCCCGACTCCGTCTCCTCAAGCTCCTTTCCGGCCGCACGTGGGGTCTGGACCCCTCCACAATCCTCCACACCTATAAATCCCTCATCCGCCCTATCCTTTGTTACGCCCATCCAGCCTGGATCTCCGCCCCCCCTACCTTCTATAAATCCCTCCAAATCCTTGAACGCCATGCTCTCCGCCTAGCCTATCGCATCCGTCTCCCCTCCCCCACGCAGATCCTGTATGATCTCCTCCCCTTCCCCCACCTCCTCCTTTTCCTTGAAAGGATACGGATCCTGTACACCTCCCGTAAACTTGATCCTCCTCACCCGCTCGTGTCCCCGATCCTCTCCCACCCCCGCCCGCTGCCGCGCCTGTATTCCCACGTCCCACCCGGTCTCCATCTCTCCACCCTCCTTACCCTCTCCCAAGGTGGCTTCCGCCAGCTCCCCCTCCCTGATGATGTCCTCGTCCCCTCCATCTACCCCTCTTATCAACTTTGATCCTCCCCCCCACCTCCTGTGTCCTCTCCTTTAGGCACCCTCCCTCCCTCCCTTCCCTTCCCTCCTCTTTCCTTTCCCCCCTCCCTCCTCCCCTCTCCACCGGGCTTCCCCTCCCCCTTCCTCCCTCCCCCTCTCTCCTTTGCCCATGGCATCTCTGCTCCCCCCTCTCCCATTCCCCTTCCCATTCCTCCTCCTCCACCTCCTCTCTTGGCAGGTCCCCGGACTCGTACACGCTCAGTGAACATTCGCGCGCCGGAGATCATCGCCGTCAGTGTTTCGTGTGTGTGCCTTCGTCTGTGTGTAGTGTTGTTCGCCGTCACGCCCCCACCGTTCACGTGCCGTCGCCATCATCCATGTTCTGTGCATCGTGTCGCCCAGTGCTAGTGATGTTTCTCGTCAGCGTGAACGGCTCCATGTTTTTTTCGATTTTTAGTGTCTACATTTTTTTTTGCCCACCGTTTTTACTGTCTACTCTGTGCCACCTTTATGTACTCCTTGTTGTAACACTCAAGGCTGAAGAGCGGCGTATTGTGCTGCTGCCAGCCCGCCTTTGTATAAGGTGTTAAAATCACAATAAAGAAAAAAAAAAAAAGTTGAAGTTTAAGAGAATCGTCCAAAAGACTCACTGTGGAAGGAAGAGGAATGCTGAAGTACTGAGAAATGATGATGTGCCCTCTAAGGCTGTCGATGCTGAAATAATAAATACCGCAGCAAGACGTTCACCTGGAAGCGACACTCATAGAAAGTGGGCACACATATACAGGGACATTCGGAAAGTAGTTCAGTCATTGTTTTTGAAGGATAGGGTGATACACCAGGCGACATAAACAAACGTCGTATAAATCAACAGCCGTTGCCAGTCCTGTGACGGAAGAGGCAGCAGCGATGGAGGAATGGCACATGCGCTGAACGCTGAAGGGGAGAGAACAGCAGAAGCCCGGCATGCCCGAGGTGACCGAGGCACCATCAGTGAGTCGTGCTACCACGACACCATCAGCAAACTCTGGTCGGCCATTAAGCAAAAGAGACCAGAGCTCTTGAGTGCAGGTGTTGTGCTGGTGGACGACAGACACACAGCAATGCTAACACAGGAGCAGATTCGTCGCATCGGATGGGAGATATTGGATGACTCGGACTGCAGCGACGATCTTAAGCCGCCGGACTTTCACCCGTTCCCTGCACTGAAAGCCGCACCCTCGGGGGCCAGTGCTGAGGCGGAGCAAGCTGTGCGACACTTCCTAGGGACGCAGCGCTCCGAGATTAAGAAAGGCAGAAAAAATAAATAACATTCCTTCGGAATTTATAAAATCAATTAGGGCAATTAAAACGAAACGATGTTTACAGATCGCGTTTCGAATCTATTAAATTGTTGACGTACCGTAGACTATCGGGAGGAAATCACGCACACAATTCAGATATATCTGAGGATTATCGCACAATCAGCTTAGCAGGTAATGCGTACAATTTGCTGACTAGAAATATATACAGGGTGTCCCAGCTATCTTGTCCACCCAAAATGTCTCTGGAACAATAACAGCTATTGGAAAACGACTTTCACCGGTATCAATGTAGGGCTGGGGCCCATGAATGTACATATTTGGAAACATTCTGAAACGAAAGCATATGTGTTTTTTAACACAAACTTATGTTTTTTTAAATGGACCTGCTATATTTTTTCTTCAGCAATCCATAGCATGACAAAGCACATACACAATGGCGTTGATTGCATCGCAATATTCCCATTGCGTCCCGAGATATTGAGACGCGAGGTTGACGCTTGAAACACCCGACATGCGCTGCTAGCGCACGTCCTGAGGCTCAGGCGTGAACCCTATGCTGCCCGTAATCGCGATGTGATTGACATGTGTAATCACACCTCAATACTTATCAAGAGGTCCGAAACGAATAATACGGTCTGCTGCCATCAACTCTCATAAGCACATAACGGTTTCCCTCTTGCACGTTTTACGTATCTACGTACACAATATGAACCAGCACCGATCGGTGTACAGCTGTCAGGTTGTCTTATTTATCCTGCACACCCAAAATAAGGTTTATCTAATGCGTTATGTGACCCATTGTGCCTGTCATGTTACAGAACCGCATCACCCCTAGCCTATGAGATAAGTACCTGCTGGAATGTACGACGTTAATGCAGGATGGCCGCAGACCGTATTATTCGTTTCGGACCTCTTGATAAGTATGGAAGCGTGATTACGCATGTCAGTAACATCGCGATTACGGGCAGCGTGGGTTTCACGCCTGAGCCTCAGGACGTGCGCTAGCAGCGCGTGTCGGGTATTCCAAGCGTCAACTTCGCGTCTCAATATCTCGGGATGTGATGGGAATATTGCGATGCAATCAACGCCATTGTGTATGTGCTTTGTCATGCTATGGATTGCTGAAGAAAAAATATAGGAGGTCCATTTAAAAAAACATAAGTTTGTGTTAAAAAATACATATGCTTTCGTTTTAGAATGTTTCCAAATATGTACATTCATGGGCCCCAGCCCTACATTGATACCGGTGAAAGTCGTTTTCCAATAGCTGTTATTGTTCCAGAGATATTTTGGGTGGACAAGATAGCTGGAACACCCTGTATATTAGAGCGAAAAAAATAACACTGGTGATCTGTTAAATGACGATTAGTTTGGTTATGGAAAAGGTTCACACGTTTCGCTTAGTGAAGGAGACAAGATGTAAGATTAATTGAGAAACTTCCACCGGATTTACCGATTCAGAGAAATCATGCGTACAGTACTCAATATGCCCTGTCTGCTCGCCATACCACCGCCGAGCGCTCAGCACGATGTTTACAGTCCTACCGCTACGGTCGCAGGTTCGAATCCTGCCTCGGGCATAGATGTGTGTGATGTCCTTAGGTTAGTTAGGTTTAAGTATTTCTAAGTTTTAGGGGACTGATGATCTCAGAAGTTAAGTCCCATTGTGCTCAGAGCCATTTGAACCATTTTAACCATTTGAAACAAACGAAACGGGTCGTAACACAATAAATATGTAATAATACAGTTGAAGTGGTTTGTATGAATCATTAAAATCTCTCCTCCCTACTAATGCATTCCCCCAACCCATATCAGGGGCTGTTCCAGTAAAAATGAAAAAAAAAAAATGGTGGGTGTTAAGAAAATTTCCACGTAGTTTACGAAAATCTCGTCCATTGTCCCAGTATTAAGATAGGTAGTGACAGATGACTTTCTCTGTGTTTTATTCCTTTCTCATAATCGTTATGTATTACTTATATTGCTGTAGTACATTTTAGGTTGTTGTATGAAACCTTACTTATCTCAACTTGTTTCAAAAGTTTTGACAAGATAAAATGTGTTGTAATATATCCGAGCCAGACTTTTCGTCTGTAAAATACAGACTTCCGTTGTGAGGTATCTATCTTGACGAAGTGTAGCAGTTTTTTCGTCCAAGTTTTATTAATTTAGTGCAGAATCACCACAGATATTTTCTGCGTTTTATTTTTACAAACTACTTTTTAGTCCACATTCGAAGCTAACGTGTGTGATTTTACATATGTTGAGTAAATATAGGAAAAAATGTACGTTGTCCTCGATATGGAAAGTTTCTAGACGTTGTCAAGGAAGTAACTTTTCTGTATTCAGACAGCGTTTCTGCCCTTTTTTTTATTTTGATGCTTGTGAGCGGCAGTTTTACCAAACAGACAATGAAAATCGATTGAGCCACTGCCGAAATGAAATTCATAAATTTGAATATCGACTGATATGATTGGTTTACGCAGTCTGAATTTATAAAACACTTTTCTCCGAAATGTATTCATGAAAAGAATGGTGCGCGTGACGTGAAAGAACCGTAGTACAGTGAAGAGGGAGTGACGTGGTGGGGAGTAAAAAGGGAACACTTAGGAAGCAAGCCTTCCTGTCTGTCCCCCACCCCCTTTATCTGTCCTCTACATCGAGCGGATGATCTCGTCTGCCCTTCTATTCCTGGTCCCCCCCCCCCCCTCTCTCTCCCTCTCTCAGCATCTCAGCAGCCATTCTCCCCTCCACCCCACCACATTTAGCAATAGCAGTTTAACACATAGAAGCCGAGACGCGGCGGACGTGTTGTCAAAATACAGCAACGGGCGACGGGTGCAGGGGCACGGATGCAGCACCGCATGCGGCTGACGCGTCGTAACGTGTGGCGGAGTAATGTGTGCAGGTAGCGTGCATACAGGCGCGTACGTAGCATTCCCGGTGTGGCTTGTATAGGGCGCGTTATTGTCCTGAGGGAGATAACACCAGGCACACGACCGTCCGTCTGTCTCTCCCAACACTTGAAGGCTGCTCTTGTCACACTATAAACAAAGCACACACACACACACACACATGTGCGCGAGCGCCAAAATTTATTATTTTTTCCCCTTTTTTTGTCTGTCAGTTTTTTGAGGAAACAAGCTATCTCAAGGGATAAGCCCGTGATCTTGGTCGGAAGTGAACTCATGGCAGAAATACGCTGGTGGCCATTGAAATTGTTGCAAAACCAGGAAGAACAGCAAAGAAAGAAATTTTCCTTATTGTGAGTATATAGTAAGATACGAAGAACACTCGATTAAAATTGTAGGTGCATAGGAGGTACATAGGAAGGAAATTTCAGTGCACAGACATGCCACCTATAGCAGCAATAACGGCTCTAACCCTACTGCTCATCGACTCGAACTGTAGGTTGATGGATGGTGATTATGTCATTCAATGCTCCTTCAACTTCGTGAAAGAGTTCAACAACCGTAGGGCCTGACGAATGATGGAGTGCCAGATGTTTTCAGCTGGTGAGAGACCTGTATAAACGTGCTGGCCAGGCCAACAGTCGAACACCGTTCATAACGAGGTCGGTCGTGACGACATGGAAGCATGCAGTCTAGTATTGTTCAATGATAACGGCATGGAGACCCTGAAGGCAGGATACAGCGCCGGCCGCTGTGGCCGAGCGGTTCTAGGCGCTGCAGTTCGGAACCACGTGGCTGCTACGGTCGCAGGTTCAAATTCTGCCTCGGGCATGGACGTGTATGATATCCTTAGGTTTGTTAGGTTTACGCAGTTCTAAGTCCGTGGGACTGATGACCTCAGATGTTAAGTCCCATAGCGCTTAGAGCCATTTGAACCATTTGAACAGTATAAAACCACTGGCATAAGCTATCAGAAATACAAGGTCCACAGTTCAAATTTTCAGCTCTGCGAAATCATCGTTCTATGTTCCTGAGGGCTCCCCACTCCTTCACGCCAGGTGATGGTCCCATATGGCGATGACGAACCCAATCTGGCAATGTTCGTTCTTTTCGGAGCCTCCATAAACGGATTCGTCCTTCATGATGCTGCATATAGAAGCAGGACTCGTCTCAAGAAACGACGTGGTGTCATTCTTGCGCCGAATGTTGTCGAGGATCGCACCATCGATGGCGCGCCTCTATTCGTTGCAGCATCAACGGAAGTCACAACAGTGGTCGCCGTGATGCCAGTCCATGCTTGTCCAAATGTCCTTGCTTTGCCCGTATGGACACTTGTTATGCTACCGAGATGTCCGTTTACCGAGTCACGGTAGGTGACATGGATGTACGTTCCAATACAGCTGAGCGAAAAAAATGTTAGCACTTTTGGGCGTTAGCCGCGTGAATCTGCTGAGATCCTGCATGCTGCTGAGGCGCCCACGGATTCTAAATTCGAATGACAGTATGAAGTGCCTCGATAGGATGCATTCTCATTGCGACACGTAGTGGAAGACGTTTCTCCTTCGTACTTGAGGCAAAATACTATCTTCTCATAAACAGTCAACAGTATTGTAATGATTAACTGAATGCTGTTGCGCGTGATTGCGTTGAAATGCTATCCATGTGCCTACTTACACTGATCATCCAACACATTATGACCACCAGCCTACCATCGGTACGAGCCCATCGATCCGTAGGCAGCGCCACATGGCGAGGAATGACTGCTAGACAGACACACGCACAGTGCATGTAGTATCAGCGAGTGTACTGTCCGTGTTTGGATAGGGAAGGCGCGTGTTACGTCTGAATTTCATCGGGGGGAGATTTTTATGGTCTGGAGTCTCTGCACTAGTTTTTGGAAACTTCACGACTTGTCGGGTGTTCGAGGAGCGCTGTGGTGCGAGTCTTCATCTCGATGTGAGTCCATGTCCAGACATCTTGGGTCATTACAGATGCCTGAGGTTGTAGTCTAGGGCACAGGTGAAACAGGACAGGCGGCGAAATGTGGCGGAACTAACATCAGACTATAATGCTGAACAGAGAACAAGTGTAGTATGAATGCTTTCACGACATATCTTCTGGTAAACCTTCCGGGATGTAAGGTCGTGGTCCATGAAACTCTTCAGCTCCTAACGTTTAGTCCAGAGCTGCACTGGACATCTTCAGAGGGGTGTTTCTCCTCCGGTGAGTCTTGCCGGCTGACGGATCGGACGTCTGAGAGCGATATATATATATCGTAGAATACGATATACGATATATAAGTCGCTCTCAGACGTCCGACCCGTCAGTCGGCAAGACTTACCGGAGGAGAAACACCCCTCTGAAGATGTCCAGCGCAGCTCTGGACGAAACCTTAGGAGCTGTAGAGTTTCATGGACCACGACCTTACATCCCGGAAGGTTTACCTGAAGAGAACAAGTGTGTCTGAACACACAGTGCACCGAACAATACTAACAGTGGGCATCGGCACCGACGATACGTGTATGTGCCAACGTTAACCCCACGACATCGGCAACTAGGACTGAAATGGCCACGTGACCATCAGACCATGTACAGCCCTTCATAGAAGTCATATTTCCCGATAGCAGTGGCGTTTTTCACCAAGATAATGCGCCATGTCACAAGGCGAGGAGTGTGATGGAGTGGTCCGAGGAATACGGTGCTGAGTTCCAGTTGATGTCCTGCCCCCCCCCCCCCAACTCCCCAGATCTGAAACCGATCTAAGACATCAGGCATGTGACTGAACGTGGCATTAGAGGTTATCGGTCTCCTCCCTGGAATTTACAGGAGTTAGATGACTTTGTACAAATGTGGTACCAAGTCCCTTCAACGAGTACCAAGGCCTCATTGGTCCCATGCCATGACGCGTCGCTGGTTTTATCCGTGCCGAAGGTGGACATATCGGCCATCAGGCAGCTGATCAGTATATACCTACATAGAGGGTAGCAATGGAGAAATCGAGATAACAATGACAGTTTTCATTGTTGGGCTTCAAATTTACTGTAGTGAACAAAGTATTTCAACTATGAGTACTTATTTTGATGGTTTAAATTATATGTAGTTTAACTCAGTACTGTGCAATATACTGTTATACCCTATACCTTGTGGTAAAAGCAGGTACTCTGTAGGGCACAAACGGGCAGTGTAATACTTTCCCTCTGCTGCGTGGGACGCAGCGATATTCATGCAAACCATCTTCAGTCCACCCTGCACAATCCTCATGGGCCCACGTCTCTCACTTTGAATGTTGTATCCTGCCTAGTTGTCAGAGTTGCGGTGTCTAGAAAACCTGCTCCTCGGATCGGTAAAGAACAATTTAAGCAAATCGTATTAAAGAGTTCTTTTACGAAATGAAAATGACAATACTTTGAGAAATACAGACGTGTCGCAAGCAATGGGCCACAGACAAAATAAGAAAGCTCTTCAGTATAACAATTCTAATACAAGTGAAGTAATGCAGTTGATGCTTCTATCCAGGTCGCTGCTCTTGACGCCTCTGCACAACTGGCTGCGGCCTGTTGGGTGCAGCACTTCATTCTCTTCGCCCAGACGCCGCTGCTGTAGCGTTGTCCTCCTGGAGAGTGGTCGATCAGCGTGCAGTTGGCTGACGTCTTCTCACAGCCCTCTCGGCTCTAAACTTCCCGACTTGCGTACCGGCGATTGACTTTACGCCGGAACATTGAATACTTCAGCCAGTCACCTAATTTGCGTGATGCCTAGTAGGTCTCTTAGCAAAGAAGACAAGCTCCATTCTCATCTTTAGGAGGTCTGTTTGCCTCACACGTCTTCAGACTCTTCTGAACCTTTTTTCACGGCCAACAACTTTCTTTACCACACTGGGGATGGTTTTGAGTTCATTTTTGCAAGGAGACTGCGTGATCATTGGGCATTTTCATCTTCATCTGGTTGATGATGGTCTCTGGTAGTGAGGAAATGGCTTTAGACTCTCTGGTGATACAGTGAATGAAGGCTGTGATTGCCCTTCAGTCGAGGGATCAAGATGTGGAGAAGAAGTGGTAACAGGCTCTGTTGTATTCTGGGAATCTGGCATTATTCATTCTCTTGTATCTGATGGTGTACATTCCTCTTCGCCAAATGCATTAAGCGAGAAAATACCCACCTCTTTTCAATCCAGATAAGTCATTTTGCATTGTTGCTGTTCCAGCATATGCAAATCTGAACAACTGACCTCTTTGGTAGTGGATCGCCATTCTTCCCCAATATCTGTTGAGCCATACATTAATTTCCTGACTGTATAAATTGCCCCACCTCAAATGCAAAAATGGTTCAAATGGCTCTGAGCACTATGGGACTTAACATCTTTGGTCATCAGTCCCCTAGAACTTAGAACTACTTAAACCTAACTAACCTAAGGACATCACACACATCCATGCCCGAGGCAGGATTCGAACCTGCGACCATAGCAGTCGCGCGGGTCCGGACTGCACGCCTAGAACCGCGAGACCACAGCCGCCGGCACCTCAAATGTAAATATACTTCATTAAGGGATAATTAACCAAATAATTAGCGACAAAATTATCTAAAGAGCACTATGGGACTCAACTGCTGAGGTCATTAGTCCCCTAGAACTTAGAACTAGTTAAACCTAACTAACCTAAGGACATCACAAACATCCATGCCCGAGGCAGGATTCGAACCTGCGACCGTCTGATGGTATACATTCCTCTTCGCCAAATGCATTAAGCGAGAAAATACCCACCTCTTTTCAATCCAGATAAGTCATTTTGCATTGTTGCTGTTCGAGCATATGCAAATCTGAACAACTGACCTCTTTGGTAGTGGATCACCATTCTTCCCTGATATCTGTTGAGCCACACCTGTTGAGCCTGCACTGTATAAATTGCCCCACCTTAAATGTAAATATACATCTTCATTAAGGGATAATTAACCAAATAATTAGCGACAAAATTGACATAAAATAATTGCAAATTTTGTATGTTATTACTAAATTGTACTTATTGAAACGTGTATACACAAGTAGCGTGCCGTTAGAAGCACATACTTCTTATATCACATATGTAAGTTATATGTAACGAAGTCGTGGAGTAATATCAGGTAGTTCCGGTTTTACCTCATTGCTTTTATCCAGATTTACCCCAACTGTACCTTGTCTGTAAAATTCCTTTTGCATTAACAAGGTGAAGAATTGTTTAACATGGCATCTGTTCATAAAGCCTGTTCGAAGTATTATCCACTGTATTACTAATTTCAGTTTGTAATACGACGGCATCAGTTCACTACTGAATACAAAATTCACAAAAGTAAGGTACGCAACCACAAAAATAGGAAAATTCATTTTGCTCAAAAATAACGCATCTGACGCTATCAAACCTCATGGCGATACTGAGGTTGCCAGCCGTCTTCGTTGTCTAACGAACAGAAAACAGTGTTACCAACTCATAAAGATAAATATGAGGGTTCCAGTTTCACCCCAATATTATATCATATCCCAAATTCGTTAGTATATAAGGGGTGATTAAAAAGTTTCGGTATGGAGCCCACACAGTCCGGAATCGGTGTGCCAACTAGGCAAAATCGATGTGAGCACTGTGGCACTCATCTCACTGACTTACCAGACTGAAGATACCCGAGTAGTAAAACTGCACCCTGCTTCATGCCTACTGCACATGCCCATACGACAGGAATCGTCGAGCTTCGAGACTTTTCTTAAGTAAGTGAAGGTATCCTAATACCACAGGGAGAGGACTATAGTGCAGATGATCCAGTGTTCCCCACATGAGTTGGCTAACTTATGCATTATGTCATTTGCGATATGGGGAAAAGGGACGTGCGTTATCGTGAAGCACCAACACTCCATGTCACACCATTCTACAACTGTGGTTTTCAAAAGATTCTCAGACGGGTGTCAACCGGTGTTCGTCCTTCGTCAGCCAAGAAACCAATAAGTGCACGTTGGTTGTGTTTGGACATATTTAGGAATAATGGCGCCATAGTTGACGTTTCCGCATTTACCTACCAGGGTAGCCGAGGGCACTAGTGCGCTGCTACCTGAACTCGGGTGGCTACGTCGGCCCCGGACCAAATCCGCCCGGCGGATTAACGACGAGGGCCAGTGTGGCAGACAGCTTGGATGTGGTTTTTAGGCGGTTTTCCACATTCTGCTGGGTGAATACTGGGCTGGTCCCCACGTTCCGCCTAAGTTACACGACTCACAGACGTTTGAAAAACTTTCGCACTATTCCATGGCTTACACTAGACTCAGACAGCTGGGGCACACTAATTCCGTCCCAGAGGGTACAGGGTGGCGACAGAGAGGGCATCTGACCACCCCTTAAAATTAATATGCCACGTCCGTTAAACCATAACAGCGGACCCTGCATGTCAATACTAATGTTTGGAAAGTCAGAGTTGACGTTTCCGCATTTACAGTACACATGTTAGAAAGACAGGAATGCCATGCCAATCCCTTGTGTATAAATCAGCGGCTACATACTCGCATCAGAATCAGGGTGCATAGCATATATGCTACAGCATTGTCCTCAAACGAAAACTTCCTGATTGCCTTACAACCCGCAGGCTGCCATACAGTGCCTGACAGAGGGTGCCTCAACCACTATTACTCGTTCCATTTCCTGGCCCATTCGTAAATGGAGCCTCTGTAGTGTAATCTCCTCCCCTCCTTCTAATTCCATCTATTGTCCACGTTAAAGTCTTTTACGAAGATTTGAGAGGGGCGAAGATTACAATAAACGTTCTAGTTTACTTATCTTATGTTGAGATGGCTCCAGTTCTTCTTGTCTAGGGGTCTGAAATTTGAAGCTTAAATTGTCACATTAGGTCCTCACAGTTGGTTTGAACTTAATAAATCTGAACATTTTGTTGCAGCATTTTTTTTACGTAAATATATATTTTCTCACATTTCAGTATATCAGAAAGTATTTTGTTTTTTCACATTAACAAAGCCGAAATTACACTGTTCGCACAAAAATGACGTCCGATCACATCGACGGAATGCTTATTACTCCTTCAACCTGGGGAAATAACATTATTTCAAAGGGTTTACAATTCTTCTTGACGAATGACTTTGTGCTTCTTATCGTTACATTATTAATTCCGATTATTATTTCACAAATGAATCCAGAAATAAACAGTACAGCGTTGCATAGTTATGAATAGAAATTTTAAGTGTGCCAATAATTCGTAATGTCAAATGTTTCTAAAAAATTGAACCGCGGAGTCAGAACTGGTACGTATCGATTATAACATTGAAACTAAAATATATTATAAAATAACTCCTTTTTATAAATTTTAGCTTGAAATGTAACATAATGTGTGTAAAATTATATGAAAGTTTTCAGAAAAGATAATACTGACCCGTCCAAAATTCGAAAAATAATAGTGGTACCGACAACTACTGTTGAGGAAAAGTAATGCTAGAGGAGGATGTCCCGTTACAGTAGGACACCTAATTTCTCCTATCTTGTTTTCGATGTCGTTATGTGAGATGTACGATGGTGGCAGTATAATCATTCTGCAGCCAAATTTGGGTTCTCTAAAATTTTTCTAAAGCGTTTCGCGAAAACAGTCACCTTTTTCCTAGGGATTCCCATTTGGATTCACACAGCATTTCTGCAATACCCGCATGTTGATCAATCTGTAATCACTTACGGGACACCAGAGCCTGTCGCCGGATTCGAACGTGGGGCCTATGTTGGTCGTGGGGAAGAGGATGGTGGGGGTGCGTCCATGGATAGCACCTGATGACAGTAGAGCAACATTTATTGATCAGCCGAACACGTTGGTTGTTGGCCGTCAAGGTGAGACGTGCTTCCACTTTTAACTATTCTCGGCGGTGACGAACGAGGCTGGCGGACGCTCACACGTGCGCTCGCTGCTGCGACTGAAGCTGCTCTGCCTTTGCAGCGGCGCTGTTGCCTTGCTGGGTCCTACCGCGGCGGCCCCTGTTGTGACAGCGGCTGTGGGCGTGGCGTTATCGACAGTGGGACAGGTCGGCGCCCCAGGTTAGCGACAACCCCCGGCTCCGGCCACGGTCACAGCGTTTGTTGAGGCAGCATCCCAGACTACGGCGACAGTGAGTTACCACAACGCACCCCAGCCGATGACTGCCATTACAGGCGGCTACTTGCTGATGGCGTTGACGATTGTAAGGGTGATGACTTCAGCGGCGGCGTCGCTTTGGCGCCTTCTAGATGACGACCTGTATTGCGAGAGTGACTATTACGATGACTGCAATGACAGTGATAACTCCGAGCTCGAGGCAAGGCTGAGTGATAAAGCCGCTGCGTCATTTCAACGTCTCACAATGGTCAATGATGACGAGCTGTCTGCCGGTCGTTAAATACGGCTTTCTACCGCTGATGTTTATGGTTATTCCTCCACAGTAACGGTCCGCTCCCATAGCTGAGTGGTCAGCGCGGCGGTCTACATTAGATTAGATTAGATTAGATTAATACTAGTTCCATGGATCATGAATACGATATTTCGTAATGATGTGGAACGAGTCAAATTTTCTAATACATGACATAATTAGGTTAATTTAACAACATACTTAAGTTAATATAACAATTTTATTTTTTTGTGTTTTTTGTTTTCCTTTTTTTTATTTTTATTTTTTTTATTTTTTAAATATTTTTTTCTTTTTTTTCTTAATTTATATCTAAAAATTCCTCTATGGAGTAGAAGGAGTTGTCATTCAGAAATTCTTTTAATTTTTTCTTAAATACTTGTTGGTTATCTGTCAGACTTTTGATACTATTTGGTAAGTGACCAAAGACTTAGTGCCAGTATAATTCACCCCTTTCTGTGCCAAAGTTAGATTTAATCTTGAATAGTGAAGATCATCCTTTCTCCTAGTATTGTAGTTATGCACACTGCTATTACTTTTGAATTGGGTTTGGTTGTTAATAACAAATTTCATAAGAGAGTATATATACTGAGAAGCTACTGTCACGCCAAGGGGCCCGAGTTCGATTTCCGGCTGGGTCGGAGATTTTCTCCGCTCAGGGACTGGGTGTTGTGTTGTCCTCATCATCATTTCATCATCACCATCAGTGGAAGGCTACGGGAAACCACCACTGGAATCACTTCCCTAGTCGCTCATGCGGTGGACCTCTCTGACGAGGCTTACCCCATGACAAGACCTGTCGTAAGGCACAACACAATTTTTTCCCCAGTAACCGTCCGCTGTGATCAGGCGGTTCTAGGTGCTTCAGTCGGGAACCGAGCTGCTGCTGCTGTCGCAGGTTCGAATCCTGCCTCGGGCATGGATGTGTGTGATGTCCTTAGGTTAATTAGGTTTAATTAGTTCTGAGTCTAGGGGACTGATGACCTCAGATGTTAAGTCCCATAGTGCTTAGAGCCATTTCAATCCATTTGAGACTCCCCAGAAGGTCGGTGGAATATTCTGGTGTTGCTCGGATGACGCAACTGACCCGATTACTGCCCTGGATGCTGCCACCCTACTGAGCAGGGAGCTGCTTCTTGTCACGTCCTCCACCGGTCGGTGACACCGTGTTCACCTCCGTGTTGTATAATTCAGTGCTCCGCCGACCCAATTGCATCACAGCACCATACTACTGAGACATATGCAGTAGAATGTAACACACATGCGACTTCTGGTCCCCAGCCGCCCGGGATTAGCCGAGCGGTCTAGGGGGTTGCAGTCATGGCCTGTGCGGCTGGTCCCAGGGGAGGTTCGAGTCCTCCCTCTGGCATGGGTGTGCGTGTTTGTCCCTAGGATAATTTAGGTTAAGTAGAGTGTAAGCTTAGGGACTGATAACCTTAGCAGTTAAGTCCCATAGGATTTCACACACAATTGAACATTCCGGTCCCCAGTATTCCTTCACATTTTATGTAACTTCATTACTGTAAAAATCCGCAGCACCTCCCGCCGGAGGATAGAGTCCTTCCTCGGGGATGGGTGTGTGTGTTGTTCTTGGCATAAGTTAGTTTAAGTTAGTTTATGTAGTGTGTAAGTCTAGTGACCTAGGGCCTCAGAAGTTTGGTTCCTTAGGAATTCACACACATTTGAACATTTTGAACACAATCTGACCCTGTTGTGAACCCAAACACTCAACAAGTACTCACGAATGTGTTGCAAAAGTCTTGTATATGAGATCTCAGTTATAAATGAGCTTAACTTCCTTAGAATTCTCCCAACTACCAACCTTACGTCCTTTTTCCATTTCATATTGCTTTGTTAATAGACTTGAGTGTGTAAAAGAGCACAACATTAATATTAAATTCACTATTGTAGGATTGTTTCTCCTACTCATCTCATTAACTTACATTTTTTTTACATTTAGAGCAAGATGCCGTTCATCACACCAAGCAGACATTCTTTGTAACACATCCTGCATCCTTCCACAGTCACTGAACAACACCTTCCTGTAGACTACAGCGTCATCAGCGAACAATCGCAGAGTCACAAATTGCTGCTTACCCTATGCATCACGCTATGTACACTGGCGGAAGAAAAATCGCAACACCAAGAAGAAGATGTACGAAATAAACAAAAGTTGGTAGACGTGGATCTACATCTAAAAATGATGCCCATAAACATTTCGCGTCAGCTGCTAAAAAATGGCGCTATTAGCGCAATTATGAGGATGGAAATGAGGGTTGCTTTAAACGCACGCTGTAACGGTCTTGAACGCAATTTAACTTTGAGATTGGACGTTATGAGTTGATGTTGCTCGAGAATGTCTTTAAGGCGACAAAGACGCCATTATCAACATCACACTGACTCTGAACGAGGTCGTGTAATAGGGCTACGAGAATTTGATGTTCCTTCTGCAGTACTGCAGAAGGTCTTGGCAGAAACGTAGCCACTGTGCACGATGGCTGGCAGTGGTGGTCACGGGAATGCACGGTCGCAAGAAGTCGGGCTTCCGGACAACCATGTGGCTCTGTCAAGAGGGAAGGCGATCGGGTTCTGCATACGGCTCTGGAGTATCGTACTATACCTGCAGCAGAAAGCTAAGCAGCAGTTCGCATCCCGACGAACTGTTACGAGTCAGTTACGTCAAGGACACCTCCGAGCCAGACGCTATGTAGCGTTCATTCCACTGACCCCAAGCTACCGCTGTTTGCGACGTCTATGGTGTGAAGTAAGCTCTCATTAGAGGGCAGGGTCGCAGGCTATTGTGCTTTCTGATGATAGCTGGTTCTGCCATGGTGCCAGTGATGGCCATGTGTTTGTTAGGAGAAGATCAAAGGACCTGCAACCAAACTGCCTGCGTGTTGGACACATAGCGCTTAGACCTTGAGTTATGGGCTTGAGTGCGATTTTAAATGACGGCAGGAGAAGTCTCGTGTTTATCCTAAGCACCCTGACTGCACATTTTGGAAATTGGAAAAATTTGTGCTGAGGACTATGGGACCAAACTGCTGAGGTCTTCGTCCCTAGGCCTATACACTAATTAAACCAACTTAAACTAGAATGAGATTTTCACTCTGCAGCGGAGTGTGCGCTGATATGAAACTTCCTGGCAGATTAAAACTGTGTGCCCGACCGAGACTCGAAATCGGGACCTTTGCCTTTCGCGGGCAAGTGCTCTACCAACTGAGCTACCGAAGCACGACTCACGCCCGGTACTCACAGCTTTACTTCTGCCAGTACCTCGTCTCCTACCTTCCAAACTTTACAGGTAGCTCAGTTGGTAGAGCGCTTGCCCGCGAAAGGCAAAGGTCCCGAGTTCGAGTCTCGGTCGGGCACACAGTTTTAATCTGCCAGGAAGTTTCATACCAGCGAACACTCCGCTGCAGAGTGAAAATCTCGTTCTGGAAACATCCCCCAGGCTGTGGCTAAGCCATGTCTCCGCAATATCCTTTCTTTCAGGAGTGCTAGTTCTGCAAGTTTCGCAGGAGAGCTTCTGTAAAGTTTGGAAGGTAGGAGATGAGGTACTGGCAGAAGTAAAGCTGTGAGTACCGGGCGTGAGTCGTGCTTCGGTAGCTCAGTTGGTAGAGCACTTGCCCGCGAAAGGCAAAGGTCCCGAGTTCGAGTCTCGGTCGGGCACACAGTTTTAATCTGCCAGGAAGTTTCATAACTTAAACTAGCTTACGCTAAGGACAGCACACACAGCCATGCTCGACGGAGGACTCGAACCTCCGATAGGGTGAGCCGCGCGAAGCGTGACAATACGCCTCTGACCGCACGGCTACCCCGTGTGGCTGACTGCACATTTATACGTCAGTTTGTTGATCCGACCTACTGTACTTCCATCCATTACAGCATTACAGGGAGCTTTTCCAACGGGATAACAATCACCCACATACCACTCCTATAACCCAATGTTCTCTACAGGGTGTTGAGAAGTTGTCTTGGCCTGCTCGATCCGGCAAATCTGTCTCCAGTCGAGCACGTATATCATTGGGTGACAACTCGAACGTCATCCACAAACGGATTAACCGTCCCAGTATTGATCGATTAAGCTCAACAGGCATGGAACTGCATCCCACAAACTGATACCCGGCACTTGTACAACACAGAGTATGCACATTTACATGTCTGCACTGAACATTCTGGTGGTTACAGCTATTATTAATATACCAGCATTTCACATTTGCAGTGCCTTATCTCGAGCTCACATTAACTTGTTGAGCCGTGGCGGGGTAGCTGGCGTCGCCTTTCGAATTCCTGGCGGCATTAGCTCGGTCTGTCGTGTGATTTCCTTCTGGTTTGAGGCTACTAAAGTCTTTGCTCGAGGTTGTAGCTGGGAACGGGGCGTGTTCTGGCGTAGGAGTTGGGAGTTGAAGAGTGGTACTGGAGCGAGCAGGACGGTGTGAGAGGTCCTCCCGGCGCGTGAGGTGAGCACTTGCGCCAAGCGTCTTGGGCACGGAGTCCGGCGAACGCTTGCTGGGCACATTTGTGGGCCGATTTGAATTCGTTGCTGACGTCGAGTGCCGTCTTCGTACGTAGGTAGCCTGGCCATCCAGCTCTGGGACGTGGCACACCGATGAGAGAGTTGAAGACAGTTTCGCTTTGCTCAACTCTTGGTCCCCTTTGGAACCGGCAAGTTTCAGCCTCGATTCGTAAACCTAAGTTAAATTTTGGATTTTGAGGGCTTACCTATTATATTCTTATTCATACCTATAGGTCTATTGCGATCATTGCTAGTTCTTAGCTGATCAATTTCTCCACCAGTCGTTTACTTAAATTGTGGCTGTTGTTTGCGTTTTCTGAGTCGATACTGGCCTTGGTTGTTTATTAACAGGCTATCTTAAAAAGTGTGAGCCGATGTTTCCTGAGCCGGAGCGATAACGTATTCCATCCTCCCCCCCCCCCCCCCCCCGCCCCCTCCCCCGTCGTCACGCATTGCCCTACATGGTTGGCTGGTTTTTAGCCGAACTCCATGTCAAACGTCTTCGAACACCGTACAAGTACCTTTCTCTTGTAATAAGGCTGGGTGCCGGTTTCGAGATACCTTCGAGCCATCGCTCTGTTAATTATATTGCCATAGGAGGTGCCTGGGTCTCATAATTTGCAATTGCTGAGGCTATGTACTTGGATTTGGCAGCCTAGTTTTCTTCCGGGCGGTTCGCCGTCGTTGTAAGGGCGTTGTCTTACAGTGGCGAGGGTGTACCGTTTCATGTAATTACCTTGCTGCGTTAATAATTCTTTTGCAGGTCTGTACCCAACGAAAAGGAGTTTGGAAAGCCGTTCCTCACCTTGTAACCTTTCTTGGCCTTCTTATTTGGTGTAGTTTTGTGCTCCTTGCGTGTAAGCGGCCTGGTGCACCAATTGTGAGGAGGAAATTCAAACAGTTAGGTAACTGAAGCAGTCATGATGACCTACCTGTTTTCCATTTGATAAGCCTTATTTACCCGAAGCTGTTATTATTGAAGGCCTGCCTGTTTCCTTTTAATTAAATTAAGAGCTATTTCATAGTTTGGTTTAGCTGAAACTCTTATTAATCAAGCCCGACCTGTTTTATTTCCCTGTTATCGAGGTCGAATAGCTTACTCAGTCTGTGTCATAATTAACTGTTTCAGAGGTATTTTTGTCAGTACGGTAGTACCAGGAAATTGCACGTGGTGGTACGTGGATCCTAACCTTTCGCCTTACATCCCTTTATCCACAATTGTAGGTTTCAGCTATGATCTTCCAATGTTAATCAATTAAATATATTTCCGAGACAAATGTATTCCCGAATTTCATTACCCCACATTATTTATCTGCAGGTGTTGCCATTTTTTCCATTAGTGTATATTATAATCAAGAGCTCGCCTATCACACGTCCATGAGGCACACCTGACAATACCTTTGTCCCTTATAAACACTAATCAAGCAGGAAAACGTAACGGAATTTATTACATGAAAAGTAATCGAACCACTCACATACTGAGGACCCATTCCGTAAACTCGCATCTTCGCTGACAGTCTGCTTTGGGGCAATGACTCACATGCTTTCGAAAAATCTAGTATTACGGGATCTGCCTGTTACCCTTCATCCATGGTTCGCACGATATCGTGCGAGAAAAGGCAAGCCGAACTTCACATAAGCGATGATTTCGAAATCTATGGTGATTTGCGGTCTGAAGTTTTTCAGTCTCAAGGAAGTTTATTACATTCGAAAGTAGAACAAGCTCAAGAATTCAGCAATAAAACGATGTTAAGGATATTGGTATGTAATCCCGTGGCCCGTTTTTCGAATCGCTTACAACTTTACTCTGGGCAAAAGATCCCTGATAAACGCAAGCTGAGTTAGAGATGAGTGCCATAAAGCACTCTCTGTAGAACCGAATTGGGATCCATTCCGACCTGGCGACTTATTTCTTTTCAACTCCTTGAGTTGTTTCGCATTGGCAGGCATGCCTATTACTAAGTACTCTCTTCAAGAGCCGGTACGTACATCAAGCGCGGCATGTCTGTATGAAATTGAAACAATTGAGCTCTCGGTCTCAATTTTTGGTCTTATTAACCAGGTTTCAACACTTCTAAAAGTGCCTTCATCAGAATTTAAATGCTTAAAGTGGCCTATAACATAATTAAAAATGTATGGGAAAAGAAAATTTTTATACAAAAGTGTAAGTACCGACTAACAATACAATACAGAGACAGTACTTACATGTGACGTATAAAATAAAAAAAATTGTGACTAAAGCCCATGTAAGCCCATGTAAGCCCATGTAAGTACTGTCTCTGTCTTGCACTGTTAGTCAGTACTTTACACCTTTAGAGAAAAAAAATTCTTTTCCCATAAATTTTTAATTATGTTGTAGGCCACATTGAACATTTAAAGCCTGATGAAGGCACTCTTAGAAGTGTTAAAACCTGGTTAATAAAACTAAAAAATATGACCGAGGGCTCATTTGTTTCAACTTTAATTTATAAACGGCCACTGAATCAAGTAGCCATGTTTAAAACTTTGCGATGTCTGTATGATCCCCATGTATGAACTGCTTTTAAAGGCGAAATTTAAACCTTAACTGTAATTTTGTGGTATTCTACTGCTGCACCAGATTGTTGGACGCCTGGCTATGAAAGCTTTCGTTCTGTTTAGCGACTTGGCCCAGTTCTAGAATATCTCGGGTTTTCGTCAAGATCTTTTGCCAATGTACGATGATGGAAGTTGTTGTATACTTAAGCCTTTTAATACACACAAGAATTTCTGTTAATTTTTGTCAGTTGACATGTACGTGCTGTATTTTGAACCGAGAGTGCCAAAAATCTCTGTTTCCCCAGCATTTTATGAATTTAATTATTAAACCACGGTGGGTTTGTTCCGTCCGCAGTCCACTTACTCGAACCAGATAGTGATTTAATATCAGTTTCAACTTTGTCCAGAATCCCTCTGTGTCTCCTATGTTGTAAGATTTGGCATTCGATATGTGCCGCCTTCAGGGTACTGAAATTTCAATGGTCCGCTGTGTGTCATTTGTGAATTGGCAACACGTAGACCTCACCTCTTTAACTATGTACACAGCTATAGCAGCTACAGAAAGTGTGATACCAGTGTACAAAGGGAAGCCAAAAATGAGTGATTTATATCTTCAGTAAACTAAGCAAAGAGGCTGCAGTGTCTTGAAGGATTAACTATAAACGTGTATCTCTGTGCAGAAACATGTAGTGGGACGGTGACTCAATCCTAGTACAGGTTATCAAGCGCTGGACTAATATGTACCGAATAGAATAATTATTGATGGGAGGGAGGATGCCTGGTATAAAATTTTCGTAAATAAACTTCTAAAGAGAAAGTGATTACTACACAATATGTGCAAAATGAAGCATGTGACTATCGATGGGAATATGCTAAACTTAATGTAGATGAGTGTCAAAGGGGTCATGCAAGAGACTTTCAACGGCAATCTTATCTAAAGTCTTTCATAAAACTTTTTTTTTTTTTTGCATAACTTAACTGAAATAATGGATAAAATGACAGGATGCACCCTGAGGCATCAAGGGGCAGTAAATTTGGCAACTGAGTAAATATGGGAGAGTCATAATTGTGGAGGAAGACCAAGGAATGACTACAGTTAACCGGTTCAAGTGGATGTAGCTTTCAGTAGGTATGCAAAGATGAAGAGGCTCGCACAGGATAGACTTGTGTGGAAAGTTGTATCAAACCACTCTTCGGACTGAAGATCACAAGATTTAAACCAGTCAGTGGTACAAAGGGTAGGTCCCAGACATTCATGGATGACTCAAGAGCTGAAATTACGGATAGTGAAGCGAAAGCAGAAATACTGAAATTCGTATTCCAGTATTCCAGCCGGCCTAAGTGGCCGAGTGGTTCTAGGAGCGACAGTCTGGAACCGCGCGGCCGCTACGGTTGCAGGTTCGAATGCTGGCTTGGGCATGTATATGTGGGATGTCCTTAGATTAGTTAGGTTTAAGTAGTTCTAAGTTCTTGGGGACTGATGACCTTAGAGTCATTTGAACCATTTTTGAACCAGTATTCCACTACTCCTCCACTTAATAATAAAATCTCTGGAATCCGGCTTCAAAGATGAACATAGATTGTTACTGACCTTAGAACATCCCTGCACCATATCCTGTGTCGTATGAATTTTCTTCATTCTCCGTGGGTCTCTTAGCATACCTTGAGTGCATTCTTGCCTTCCTAGCTATCATAGTCAGTTCATAATTTCCTTTCTTCACACGGACAGCATCCACTTAGGAACATGGCATCGCTTTATTTACCCCAGGTTGTATGCCTAACTTTTGGAGCAGCCTAACTCTCCCCACATTGCCATCATTAAATGAAATAAGTGCATCATATTCAATGTATCTTTACCTACAAATACTGTTTTAAAAATTCTAGACCATATGACACTGTTAAATGATTCATTTGGGTTCTGGAAGGACGAGGCGCAAGTGAATGTAGCACACGAACAGGGTACCAACTATGAGCACGAAATATTTTGACAAATCAGCAAATTATGTTTTGAAGTTCAAGAAGGTGTCAGAAGGAAAAGGGGTCGTGGCAACATGTGATGCCCTTAAAGTAAATGAATATTTAAAGGATTTAATGTCTAAAATACCCTTAGAAAACATATTTCTCTAGTAAAATACTCTCCAAGGAATATTTATAACCAAAAAAATTTTTTTCTGTTTTGCCTCCTACGAAGGCATAATCTTCGCTTAAATTCGCCATTCGGAAAAGATGTATTTTGTAGACGTATAAACTCTTCTTGTATCTGCCACTATCATTATTGTTAATAATCTCACAAATATTGTCATTATTATTATTATTATTATTATTATTTCTTTCTTGTCTCAGACGTTATGTCTGGTTAAAAATGTAAGGTGACGTGGACCTTGATCAAGCGCGACTTCCTTTTAACTGTACAGTATATGTTACATTGCATTTAGGAACTTTCGGGTAATTGAACTAGTGTCAATAATTATAGATTTCTGTAGTCGTATGTATAAGTTTGGATGTAGCTGTATTGCATTGATGTACTGGTGGATATTGTGTGGTATGACTCCTGTAGTTGATAGTATAATTGGTATAATGTCAACTTTATCCTGATACCACATGTCCTTGACTTCCTCAACCAGTTGGATGTATTTTTTAATTTTTTCTCCTGTTTTCTTTTGTATATTTGTTGTATTGGGTATGGATATTTCGATTAGTTGTGTTAATTTCTTCTTTTTATTGGTGAGTATGGTGTCAGGTTTGTTATGTGGTGTTGTTTTATCTGTTATAATGGTTCTGTTCCAGTATAATTTGTATTCATCGTTCTCCAGTACATTTTGTGGTGCATACTTGTATGTGGGAACATGTTGTTTTATAAGTTTATGTTGTAAGGCAAGCTGTTGATGTATTATTTTTGCTACATTGTCATGTCTTCTGGGGTATCCTGTATTTGCTAGTATTGTACATCCACTTGTGATGTGATCTACTGTTTCTATTTGTTATTTGCAAAGTCTGCATTTATCTGTTGTGGTATTGGGATCTTTAATAATATGCTTGCTGTAATATCTGGTGTTGATTGTTTGATCCTGTATTGCAATCATGAATCCTTTCATCTCACTGTATATATTGCCTTTTCTTAGCCATGTGTTGGATGCGTCTTGATCGATGTGTGGCTGTGTTAGATGACACGGGTGCTTGCCATGTAGTGTTTTCTTTTCCCAATTTACTTTCTTCGTATCTGTTGATGTTATGTGATCTAAAGGGTTGTAGAAGTGGTTATGAAATTGCAGTGGTGTAGCCGATATATTTATATGAGTGATTGCTTTGTGTATTTTGCTAGTTTCTGCTCGTTCTATAAAGAATTTTCTTAAATTGTCTACCTGTCCATAATGTAGGTTTTTGATGTCGATAAATCCCCTTCCTCCTCCCTTTCTGCTTAATGTGAATCTTTCAGTTGCTGAATGTATGTCATGTATTCTATATTTGTGGCATTGTGATCGTGTAAGTGTATTGAGTGCTTCTAGGTCTGTGTTACTCCATTTCACTACTCCAAATGAGTAGGTCAATATTGGTATAGCATAAGTATTTATAGCTTTTGTCTTGTTTCTTGCTGTCAATTCTGTTTTCAGTATTTTTGTTAGTCTTTGTCTATATTTTTCTTTTAGTTCTTCTTTAATATTTGTATTATCTATTCCGATTTTTTGTCTGTATCCTAGATATTTATAGCCATCTGTTTTTTCCATCGCTTCTATGCAGTCACTGTGGTTGTCCAATACATAATCTTCTTGTTTAGTCTGTTTTCCCTTGACTATGCTATTTTCCTTACATTTGTCTGTTCCAAAAGCCATATTTATATCATTGCTGAATACTTCTGTTATCTTTAGTAATTGGTTGAGATGTTGATTTGTTGCTGCCAGTAGTTTTAGATCATCCATGTATAGCAGATGTGTGATTTTGTGTGGGTATGTTCCAGTAATATTGTATCCATAATTCGTATTATTTAGCATGTTGGATAGTGGGTTCAGAGCAAGGCAGAACCAGAAAGGGCTTAATGAGTCTCCTTGGTATATTCCACGCTTAATCTGTATTGGCTGTGATGTGATATTATTTGAATTTGTTTGGATATTAAGTGTGGTTTTCCAATTTTTCATTACTCTGTTTAGGAAGTGTATCATATTAGGATCTACTTTGTATATTTCCAATATTTGTAGTAACCATGAGTGGGGTACACTATCAAAAGCTTTTTGGTAATCAGTGTATGCATAATTTAGCGACCTTTGTTTAGTTTTAGCTTGATATGTCACCTCTGCATCTATTATCAGTTGCTCTTTACATCCTTGTGCTCCTTTGCAACAGCCTTTTTGTTCTTCATTTATAATTTTGTTCTGTGTTGTATGTGTCATTAATTTCTGTGTAATGCCTGAAGTTAATATTTTGTATATTGTTGGTAGGCATGTTATGGGGCGATATTTAGCTGGGTTTGCTGTGTCTGCTTGATCTTTAGGTTTCAGATAAGTTACTCCATGTGTAAGTGTATCAGGGAATCTGTATGGGTCTGCAATGTAACTGTTAAATAGTTTAGTTAGATGTGAATGTGTTGAGGTGAATTTCTTTAGCCAGAAATTTGCTATTTTATCTTTTCCAGGGGCTTTCCAATTGTGAGTAGAATTAATTGCTTGGGTGAGTTCATGTTGCAAAATTATCACTTCAGGCATTTGTGGTATCATCTTGTACGTATCTGTTTCTGCTTGTATCCACCGTGTATGCCTGTTATGTTGTACCGGGTTTGACCATATGTTGCTCCAGAAGTGCTCCATGTCTGTTATGTTTGGTGGATTGTCTATTTTAATGTGTGTGTTATCTATTGTCTGGTAAAATTTCTTTTGGTTTGTGTTGAATGTTTGGTTTTGTTTCCTTCTATTTTCACTTTTTTTGTATCTTCTAAGTCGTTTGGCCAATGCTTGTAATTTCTGCTTCTTTTCATCTAATTGCTCTATCACTTCTTGTTGTGAGATTTTACCTAAGCTTTTTCGTTTTCTTTTCTGATATTTCATTTCTTATAAGTTGTGTTAGCTGTCCGATGTCTTTTCTCAGTTTTTCTATTCTGATCTGTAGCCTGTGTTGCCATGTTGGTTTTGTGGGTTTCTTCTGTGTGTTGGTTGGTTCTGATCTCTGCCTAGAGTGTATATTTGGTGTAGTGAGTGCTCCTATATAAACCAGTAGTTGTAACTCTTCCATAGTTGTGTTTTCATTTATTTTGTTGTGTATGATTGTGTTGATAGTTTTTATTGTTGTTTCGACTTGTGGGTTATTTGGCGGTCTATGCAAGAATGGTCTAATGTCTGTATTTGTGTCTTTGTATTCTATATATGTCAGCTGAAACTTTTCTTCTATATCTAACATGTGTGTCACTTCATGTTCTATTTGTGATTGTTCTGGTGGCTGTCTTAAGATTTCGTTTTCCTCTGACTGTTTAATTGATGCGTGTTGTTTTTTGTTTGTTTGCTCTGGGAGTTTGAGTCCATTACTGTATTTTCTTCTTCTTCTGATCGCACATTATTTTGTTCCAGTATTTGTTGTACTTGTTGTTTGATGTTTTCTAATTCTGACTGGGGTATCCTGTTATTTTTGGATATTACATGGATCTGATCAGCTAGTCGTTGTTCTGTTAAAAATTTTAATTCTGGGTATCTGGTAATAAATGTTGTGTATACTTGTGATCTGTATCCAATTGTGTTGGTTCCTAGGTTTGTTGCTTGGTAATAACAGAACATGAGGTGTCGATTAACTTCATCTGACCATCTCATCCTCTGTCTTTGTTTTCCTTCTAGGGTGGTTGCAGGAAGCATATCCTGCAAAATACCTCTATTTGGATTTGAATCATTTTCCAGTTGGCTAGCAGTGTCGTTACCATTGTGGGCGGGCATAGGGTTCAAGTGTCGTCCCTGACCATGACGGCGCTTGTCCGAGGCTTCTTTAGTTCTGTCCTGAACCAACTAATCACACTAAAAGGGGGGTTAGCCCTATTAGTGGTTTGTTCTTTTCGTCGCCTTTTACGACTGGCAGAACATACCGGAGGCCTATTCTTTTCCCGGGCCTCCAAGGGAATTATTATTATTATTATTATTATTATTATTATTGGAAGGAAAATCAGCATTGGCCGTATTTTGTTGTTTTATTGTCAGCAAAATCGATTTTCGGTCACTTAGTGACCATCCTCAGTGCTGTAATATACAATTAAAATTGGTAGGCACTGGTATCAAGCTATAACTACAAGCTTAGAGCGATCACATTGTACGGCCAATGCTGATTTTCCTTACAATTCTATCCACTATTTGGTCGTGGAGCACACAACACGGCATGGAGTCGCCACTCAATTATTGTAATTATTATTATTATTATTATTTGTAGTAGTACAATATCATCACCATTAGTGGCTGCAGTTGCAGCAGTACGTGTAATACCAGTATTAACTTCGTTAACTCATAGTCAGTGTAATTTACCGACGCTGCCACTTCAGTCACTCATTATCATTTTAATACTAGTTATAATATTAAAATTGTTATTTTTAGGTAACTAAGAAGTAACAGATACTGTGTGTGAAACTATGGTCCGATACAGCAGAGGACCTGATGAGCCTAATCAGAATCAGATCAAATTAAATAAATAATGTAACTCTTCAGGCTTTCCCGGCGATCTAATGACATCTAGGGTTGTCGGGTGTTCTGCCGGATATCAGCGTCGTACTTGCACGATATTTCGGTCACGTAGCTCGTAACCTTCATCAGGTGCGACCTGAGACTGCTCCTCGAGTGGACCTGGTCCAGTATTTATGCCTATGGCCTTCCCCCTCCACCAACGGCTGCTGGCGCCGTTGGTGGAGGGGGAAGGCCATAGGCATAAATACTGGACCAGGTCCACTCGAGGAGCAGTCTCAGGTCGCACCTGATGAAGGTTACGAGCTACGTGACCGAAATATCGTGCAAGTACGACGATGATATCCGGAAGAACACCCGACAACCCAAGATGTCAATATATATAATTATCCTCGCTGTTATTTTATGTAGGAACTATACGTTTGACTGTCACAAGACTTTCTCGCTAGTATAGGCTGACAAAATAGACCTACACGTCGCCTCTGTAATGACATGAGCAGTCCTGAATTAATTTTTGACAAATTACTGAACATAGGCGACAGCTGGTTTACCTTTCATGCTGTTATGACTAATGTAATTACAGTGAGTTCAGCAGAGTGTTTTCTTCTGTGTGAGTATTTTTCTTACGTAATCATATCAGGGTGAAAAATCACGTTGGAAGCCGAGCTGATTAATTTCTATATTTTTTGATTGTGTTCGACAATCAGATTCATATATTCCACGTTATCCGTATTTCTAACCATGGATGAACCCTCTGATTTGTAAATGTGTGAATGTCTCCAAATGCACGTACACTGATGGGATCAGCACAGCTTGTTTGGTTTCTACAGTAAGGCGTGGGTACGGCAGCTGAATTTTCGCTGCCAGTTTGTGTCGCCAGTGAGTCCGTGGCGTCTGCCTGTCCCTCTCCTTTTCGAGGCTTGGCTCTGCGATTGGTGCTTCGGACCGCCGGCCCAGGCGAGGTCACGTTAAAATTTCCGACGTTAAATCGATGGAAATAGTGTGCAGCGGGCTAAGGCGTTATTCCAGTTGCACGTTTTCCTACGCTTGGTCTGTGGCGTGGGTGTAAACACAGCTACCCGCCGGTCGAATACGCACGCTATTGATCTGAGGGTGGTGCCCAACATCGTTCGTTCTTGATTTTTTTTTTAATTTTTTTACTTATCTTTCATTCCCTCCCGAAATGGCGAGAGCAGGCCCAGCCTAGCGGCCATTGGGCAGGGGGATCCAAGTCTGGAATACAATTCACCACATGTTTTAACTTCGCCATGCCATTTTGTGATTTACCAGCATTATCGACTGGAAGATCCGAGAACAGTGGAAGAAGAATGGGGAGATTTTAAGAGGGCTCTAGTTGAGGCAGCTGAGACTGTGTGCGGAAGAACTAGCACAAAGAGGAGAAGTAAGGAAACCCCATGGTGGAACAACATGTGTAAAGAGGCAGTACTTCGAAAGAACAAAGCCTTCAGAGAATGGTTCCAGACCCGAACAGAGGAAGCTAGGGTAAAATAAAAGGGAAGCAAGAAAGCGGCACAGACCATAGTAAGGGCGGAGAAGAAGAAGTGGATAGAAAAATGGACAAGAATGTTAGAAGAGGACAGTGAAGGGAACAAAAAAGTACTTTACACCATGGTAAAAAATAAGAGGAACGACAGAAGCGAGTGCCTGAGGATCATGGATAATAATGGAAGAGTTGTGGAGGAAATGCATGAGCTCAAAAAGATTTGGAAGGAGTACTTTGAAGATCTGTTGAATGCCGTCAAGCGGGTAACTAACAGCGATGGAGAGCCTAAGGCAGCAGACGATTATAATAGTGGGGAAATTGATGATCTAACTCGGAATGAAGTGGAAGAAGCCATAAAGAGGATGAAAGGGGGCAAGGCACCAGGTTGGGACGAAGTAACAGTGGATATGACACGAGCAGCAGGAGAAGTAGGAACCCAGTGGCTATACAGAGTGCTGAGGGTGGTGTAGAAGGAGAACAGAATTCCTGAGGATTGGAAGAAAGGAATTATAGTCCCGATCTTCAAGAAAGGGGATAAAAGGAGATGTGAGAACTACAGAGGAATCACCCTGCTATGCCACTGTGGAAAAATCTATGAAAAGATCCTGGAGAAGAGAATAAGAAGCAGTATTGAAAGAAGACTGCAAGAGGAGCAGTATGGTTTCAGACCGGGAAGATCAACAACGTACCTCATATTTGCGGTAAGGCAACTGCAGGAAAGGCACTATGAGTACGGGAAGGACTTAATCATGGCCTTTTTAGATATTGAGAAGGCGTATGACAGTATCTATAGGGACAAGCTCTGGGATGTGCTGAACACAAAAGGGATAGATGAAGAGATAACACGAAAAGTCAGAAAAATGTATGAGGGAAGTGAGAGTTGTGTGAAAGTGGGGAGGGAACGTACTGCATGGTTCAAGCTGGAAAAAGGGCTGCGACAGGGAAGTGCACTTTCGCCTTTATTGTTTATTATTGTTATGGTTGAAATCCTACAGCAAGTATCAGATGCAATTGGAGATCATAAAATGAAAGCAGTGCTTTTTGCCGATGACCTGATGTTATGGGGAAATTGCGAGAAGGAGGTGCAAGAGCAGTTAGATGTATGGGAGGCAACGGCAGCACAATATGGAATGCATTCCTCTGCAAAGAAAAGTGAAATAATTGTCACAACAAGGAAGAAGAATAGGCCAAATGTGGATATAACTTGTGGAGAGGAAAAACTACAAGTGGTAGAGAACTTCAAGTACCTGGGAAGCATGATTGAAAGTAAGGGGGGAAACACAATGGAAATAAATGAAAGGTGCAGAAAAGCAGGGCAGTTCTTCAAATGCATTAGGGGGCTTATTTGGAGCAAGGAGGTGCCACAGAAATCCAAGGGAATTATATACCGAACTTACTTTGTCCCCATATTGGCATACGGAAGTGAAACATGGATAATGCACAAAAGCGACAAAAGTAGAATACAAGCTAGTGAAATGAAGTTCCAGAGGAGCAGGTTGAGTGTAACAAGACGAGACAGATTGCGAAATGTGTATGTGAGGGAAAGACTAAAGGAGGAACCAGTACAGGACAGGATAGAAAAATCAAGACTGCAGTGGTATGGACACATGAAGAGAATGGATGAGGGAAGAATTCCAAAGAGGATGTTTGATCTGCAACTGGAGGGGAAGAGGCCCAGGGGAAGACCAAGAGATAGATGGGTGATGGGAGTGAAGGAATGTGTGACGAGAAGAGGAGAGAACTGGACGAAGGTGGAAGAGGGGGAATGGTGGAAAGACAGAACACGATGGAGAGGCTTGTGTTCCCGACAGACCCAGCCAGTGGCTGGAAACTGTCCAAGATGATGATGATGATGATCGACTGGACTCGCATTCGGGAGGACGACGGTTCAATCCCGCGTCCGGCCAACCTGATTTAGGTTTTCCGTGATTTCCCTAAATCGCTCCAGGCAAATGCCGGGATGGTCCCTTTGAAAGGGCACGGCCGACTTCCTTCCCTAATCCGATGAGACCGATGACCTCGCTGTTTGGTCTCTTCCTCCAAACAACCCAACCCAGCATTATCGAACATGGCCACTTTGATGCTGCACTTGTTGTGGCGTGGGGAGGCGTAATGTTGCACGGACGCACAGACCTCCAGACCTCTGAACACGGTGGCTCACCAGTCAAAGCTGTTGCTCCACTGTACTCTTTCCCCAGTTGCGTCATTTGAGGCGTGCATTAGGCCCCGGATTCGTTTTTACCGATGACACGGCGCGAACGCGTCGCACTACGCAAGCGGAGGAGATCACGCAACGAAAAGATATTCACCGAATGGACAAGTCTGCCTCGACTTGAGTCCCATAGAGAAAGTATGGCGTGCGTTGCTGAGACGTATTGGAGCTCGTCTACATGCACCATCGACCATCCAGAAGCTGTTAACTACGCTGCGGAGGAATAGAATGCCCCACAACAACTCATTTTCTAGCCCTGTGGGCAGCACGTCGCACGTCGTGCACTGCGATCACACGCCATACTAACAAGGGATCCTCCCCATCGCACCCCCTCAGATTTAGTTATAAGTTCGCACAGTGGATAGGCCTCGGAAAATTGAACACAGATCAATCGAGAAAACAGGAAGAAGTTGTGTGGAACTATGAAAAAAATAAGCAAAATATACAAACTGAGTAGCCCAAGTGCAAGATAGGCAATATCAAGGATAGTGTAAACTCCGGAACGCCGTGGTCCCGTGGCTGGCGTGAGCAACTGCGGAACGACAGGTCCTCCGTTCAAGTCTCCCTTTGAGTAAAAATTTTATTGTCTTTATTTTCGCAGTTATTATCTGTCCGTTCGTTCATTGACGTCTCTGTTCGCTGTAATAAGTTTAGTGTCTGTGTTTTGCGACTGCACCGCAAAGCCGTGCGATTAGTAGACCAAAGGAAGTGCCTCTGCAATGGGAACCGAAAACATTTGATCGTAAGGTCATAGGTCAACCGTTTCCCCCACAGGAAAACACTTCTGATATATTCTATGCGACACTGGCGACGGCATGTGCGTCACATGACAGGAGTATGTTGTCGACCCACCTAACTTGTACACTTAGCGAATGGGTAAAAAGATTCTTCTACCTTGCCCGATCTAGGTTTTGTTGTGGATGTGATAATCACTCCCAAAAATGTGATGAAAACATAAGAGTTTGTCACATAAACTGAAAATAAAAAAGTTAAACTTTTCACTAGAGGGAAGGCTTGAACCAAGGACCTCTCGCTCTACAGCTGCTGACGCTAACCACGGGACCACGACACTCCTGAGCCAATATTTTCCTTGATGTTGCGTATCTTGCGCATGAACTACTTGTTTGTATATTTTGCTTATTTTTTTCATAGTTCCACACAACTTCTTCCTGTTTTCTCGATTGATCTGTGTTCAGTTTTTCAAGGCCTATCCACTGTGCCAACATATAACTAAATCTGAGGGGGTGCGATGGGGAGGTTCCCTTGTAAGAACCACGTTCCGCATCTTGTATTGTCCAAGAAGCCATCATGAACATCGGTGACTTCAGTGTGATTACCGCCTTTCAGTCATTCATTTCTTTTCGTTTCGTTGTGTATTTGTTCAATTACCTTCTGTACTGTGCTGTGCTATATTGCGGTAGTTTTTTCTTTGCATGGTCCAAGTTTTATCCAGCTTTCTTACTAGGCAGTGATGCATCATGTGAAAGTTACTTTCGCCGTTATTATTGCAGATAAATGTATTTCTGGGAACCCTATAAACTTGTTGCCCCCCCCCCCCCCCCCCGCTCCCCAAAGCTAAGTGGTCAGCATGATTGACTGCCGTGAGGAGGACCCGAATTCGATTTCATGTACTGCCACAATTTTTTTTTTCTTGGTGGAACAACTAGGACGTGATGCACTTGGCCTCGATCAGCCAGTTGGCGAGCTTCTTGACCGAGTAGTGGCTGTACCACTTCTGCTAGAGACAATTTTGCACTGACTGTCGCTTCGCGTCACAACAATTCACTATGCTTTCCAAGTAGACGAATTCACACAGGCAATCAACAGACCATTGCGTTGCATAATGTCACGTCAGAGTTTCTCGGGAAGAAAGTTTTGACGGCGTCGTCGTCTGCTAACACCCGAAATCAACCTATACTTGACGCCCACACTAAAGTTACATTAGTGGAATTTGTGCTTTTCCCCTCTTCTCAATTTTCAGTTTAAGATAATGCTTTGTTTTCGTAGAAAACTGTAGATGTTCCATAACGCCTTAGATACTTTTTCCATTTCGTGTTGTTTCATAATAGAGCTCAGACGCCTGAAAGGGAAAAATTATTCAGGTTTTACAGTAACAGAACATGGCTGATTCCCACACTGCAGATACATAAGAGCAAAAGTTTATGAAGCAGTTTTCGTTAAATAATATTGTAAGTAAGAAAGTCAGAAAAATCCAGTTGTTTACGTCGCCATTAGCTTCGTGATCTAGGCCTAGCGGCTTTGACTAGTAATCGAAACCATCTTAGTCTCGTGTTCGAACTTGGAGACGGCTTAAACACTGAGTAAAAGAATTATCAATTGTAGAGGCCAAAGACTTCCGGCATCAGAAGTCGTCCTCGTTGTGTCAACGGCCTTGTGATACAGGGCGGAGGAACGCACAGAGCTTCAGGGCTCTCTCTCTTGCCCATGATGTGGGGAACGGCCCCTAAAATGTGGATTAATCACCAGTGATCAACTGCTTAAGGCCCTCATTAAAGACATAATGTGATAACCAGAGGACATGTGGCTTCTAACTGAAAAAGTGCCATCGGCAAAAATTCCCGGACTAGTCCCTAGTCGAATCTCCTGGATGTGCCATGAGAAAAAGGTTGAATAACCTACATCTACATCTACATCTACATCCATACTCCGCAAGCCACCTGACGGTGTGTGGTGGAGGGTACCTTGAGTACCTCTATCGGTTCTCCCTTCTATTCCAGTCTCGTATTGTTCGTGGAAAGAAGGATTGTCGGTATGCCTCTGTGTGGGCTCTAATCTCTCTGATTTTATCCTCATGGTCTCTTCGCGAGATATACGTAGGAGGGAGCAATATACTGCTTGACTCTTCGGTGAAGGTATGTTCTAGAAACTTTGACAAAAGCCCGTACCGAGCTACTGAGCGTCTCTCCTGCAGAGTCTTCCACTGGAGTTTATCTATCATCTCCGTAACGCTTTCTCGATTACTAAATGATCCTGTAACGAAGCGCGCTGCTCTCCGTTGGATCTTCTCTATATCTTCTATCAACCCTATCTGGTACGGATCCCACACTGCTGAGCAGTATTCAAGCAGTGGGCGAACAAGGGTACTGTAACCTACTTCCTTTGTTTTGGGATTGCATTTCCTTAGGATTCTTCCAATGAATCTCATTCTGGCATCTGCTTTACCGACGATCAACATTATATGATCATTCCATTTTAAATCACTCCTAATGCGTACTCCCAGATAATTTATGGTATTAACTGCCTCCAGTTGCTGACCCGCTATTTTGTAGCTAAATGATAAATGATCTGTCTTTCTGTGTATTCGCAGCACATTACACTTGTCTACATTGAGATTTAATTGCCATTCCCTGCACCATGCGTCAATTCGCTGCAGATCCTCCTGCATTTCAGTACAATTTTCCATTGTTACAACCTCTCGATACACCACAGCATCATCTGCAAAAAGCCTCAGTGAACTTCCGATGTCATCCACAAGATCATTTATGTATATTGTGAATAGCAACGGTCCTATGACACTCCCCTGCGGCAAACCTGAAATCACTCTTACTTCGGAAGACTTCTCTCCATTGAGAATGACATGCTGCGTCCTGTTATCTAGGAGCTCCTCAATCCAATCACACAATTGGTCTGATAGTCCATATGTTCTTACTTCGTTCATTAAACGACTGTGGGGAACTCTATCGAACGCCTTGCGGAAGTCAAGAAACACGGCATCTACCTGTGAACCCGTGTCTATGGCCCTCTGAGTCTCGTGGACGAATAGCGCGAGCTGGGTTTCACATGACCGTCTTTTTCGAAACCCATGCTGATTCCTACAGAGTAGATTTCTATTCTCCAGAAAAGTCATTATACTCGAACACAATACGTGTTCCAAAATTCTACAACTGATCGACGTTAGAGATATAGGTCTATAGTTCTGCACATCTGCTCGACGTCTCTTCTTGAAAACGGGGATGACCTGTGCCCTTTTCCAATCCTTTGGAACGCTACGCTCTTCTAGAGACCTACGGTACACCGCTGCGAGAAGGGGGGCAAGTTCCTTCGCGTACTCTGTGTAAAATTGGACTGGTATCCCATCAGGTCCAGAGGCCTTTCCTCTTTTCAGTGATTTTAATTGTTTCTCTATCCCTCTGTCGTCTATTTCGATATCTACCATTTTGTCATCTATGCGACAATCTAGAGAAGGAACTACAGTGCAATCTTCCTCTATGAAACAACTTTGGAAAAAGACATTTAGTATTTCGGCCTTCAGTCTGTCATCCTCTGTTTCAGCACCATTTTGGTCACAGAGTGTCTGGACATTTTGTTTTGATTCACCTACCGCTTTGACATAAGACCAAAATTTCTTAGGATTTTCTGCCAACCGACGAGAGCATAACGTTCTACGAGTTGGTGCGTGGAATAGCAGAAGTTTGCATGTGGCAGAGAAGCTAGAAAATCTGTGAAGTGAAACGTAAAAGCTCAATGTGTATACGGTATAACAGGAGTAGGATTCATTATGAACAAAATGGTAGGGCAGAGAATGAGTTACTGTGAACAGTTCAGTGATAGGGCAGCAAACCGACACCGAGAACAATAGTTCAGGTACACAGGTCGAAGTCGCAAGCACAGGGCAAAGAGATGGAAAAAGTATGAAGATTCTGAGTGGGTGATTTAGTACTAATGTGAGTTGGAATGTGCACTTAGTGGAAAGAGAGGAACAAAGAGTTAAGAGAGAATATGAGTTTGGTAACAGGAACGAAAGAGGAGATACACTAACTGAGTTCTGAAATATATTTCAGTTAGAAATAGCGAATACTCGGTTCAAGAAACACAAAACGAGGTTGTATACTTGGAAAAGGCCTGGAGATAAGGGGAGATTTCAATTAGATGAAATTATGGCCAGACAGAGATTCCGAAAACAGGTATTGAACTGTAAGATGTACCCAGGAGCAGATGTTGACTCACATCACACTTTACTTATTATGAAATGTAGGCTGAAGTTTAAGAGACTAGTTAGGAACAATCTGTGGCCACGGGAGTACTAACAAATGAAGCGATGAGCAAGAAATTCTCTGAGACTATAGATACTGCGATAAGGAATAGTTCAGCAGACAGTTCAATTGAAGAGGAATGGGCATCTCTAAAAACGGCAGTCACAGAAGTTGAATAGGTAGAAGGAAGGTAACAGCGAAGAAACAATGGACAAGAGAAGAAATACTACAGCTAATCGTCGAAAGAAGGAAGTGGAGAAATGTTCAGGGAAATATAGAAATAAAAGTAACTTTTGAATTAAATAAATGAGAAGTGCAGGGAAACAAAAGCGAAATGGCTCCATGAAAAATGTGAACGAATAAAAAAAAACAACATGATTGTTGGAGGGACTGTCTCAGCATATATAATGGCCAAAATAACCTTCAGTGAAAGTAAAATCAAGGGCAATGACATTAAGATGGCAATGGTAAGTCCACTGTTTAACGCAGAGAGGGAAGCAGATAGAAAAAATGTTCAAATGTGTGTGAAATCTTATGGGACTTAACTGCTAAGGTCATCAGTCCCGAAGCTTACGCACCACTTAACCTAAGTTATCCTAAGGACAAACACACACACTCATGCCCGAGGGAGGGCACGAACCTCCGCCGGGACCAGCCGCACAGTCCATGACGGAAGCAGATAGAGAGAGAAGTAGATTGAAGGCATCTATGAGGGTGTAAACTAGTCTGATGTCGTGATACATGAAGAAACAGGAGTCACCAGGGAAGAGATAGAAGATTAAGTATTAGAATCAGAATTTAAAAGAGCTTAGGACAACTTAAGGTCAAATAAGGCAGAAGAAGTGGATAACATTCCACAGGAAATTCTAAAAAATATTAGTGTAACTGGCAACAAGACGACTGTTCGTGTGTAGAACTTATGAGACTGGCGATATACCAGCAAATTTTCGAAAAAACCTCATCAACACAAAAACAACGATAGGAAGAGCCAACAAGTGCGAGGATAATCTCACAATCCAAGTGGTTGATAAGAGTAATATGCAAAAGAATGGAAAAGGAAATTTAGTATCTGTTATATGACGATCAGTTTGGCCTTAGGAAAGGTAGAGGCACCAAAGAGGCAGTTCTCACATTACAGTTGATAATGGAATCAAGACTGAAGAGAACGCAAGACACATTTCATAGGATTTGCTGACGTGGGAAAAGGTCGACACTGTAAAATAGTGGAAGATGTCCAGTATTCTGAGAACGTAGGCGCAAACCGTAGGCAAAGATGGGTCACATACAGTCTGTACAAGTACCAATAGGGAAGCAAAAGATTGAATACCAAGAATGAAGGGCTCGGATTAACAAGCGTTTAAGACACTAATGTGATCTTTCGCTCCAACTGTTCAGTATACATTGAAGAAGCAATGACGGAAATAAATGAAAGGTTCAAGAGTGGAATTATTTTCAAGATGAAAGGATATCAGTGACAAGATTCACTGACATCATAGCTATCCTCAGTGAAAGTGAGGAAGAATTGCAGGATCTGTTGTATGGAGTGAACAGTCCAAAGGGTAGAAAATATGAAATGGGAGTAGATCAAAGAAAGATGAAAGTAATGAGAAGTAGCAGAAATGAGAAAAATGAGAAACTTAACACCATGGTTGGTGATCACGAAGTAGTTGAAGTTAAGGAATTCTGTTACGTAGCAAGCAAAATTATCCGTGATCGATGAAGCAAGGAGGAAATAAAATGCAGACTAGCTCTGTCAAAAGGCATTACTGGCCAAAAGAAGTCTAAGCGTATGAAACATAGGCCTCAAGTGAGAAATTTCTGAGATTCTGCGTTCGGAGCAAGGAAATGTATTGTGAAACTTCTTTATTTAATTCCGAAACGGCTGAGTGAAGTTGAACATACTGTGCCCAGTATCTCCTTATTATTCTTTATCATCTCAAAACTGACCTACAGAATTTGCCCTGACAAACAGAACTCAAGGTTTTACTATTCATTAATTAATCACAATATTCAAGTATAACGTGATCTGAGTGCTTTAAAATTAATGACCGGACTTCAAATAATTAATACAAAAGAACGGCCCTGAATTAGAGGAAATCCTAACAATAACCAATACATATCATAAGTCACTTACCTCACAAAAAATCTTCATTACACGAGCTACTCCCATACAGCGAGCGCCAATACAGCCAGCTAAATAAAAGATTTTAATTACAGAAGGCTCTAACTACTAATAGGCATGTGGTTAGCAAAGGAATAATTTTGTTGCAGAGCAAACAATGTATTTACCTTAACAATGTGACAACCAGTTCAAAAATTATATAATCGTGCATGACATTCAGTTCCAAAAATTACATAATCTTCGACAAATTACTCTTCCATGACGGACAGACGTCCAGATCGTCTGCTCGCGCTAATACTGCGAACCTCCAATAGTGTTAACTATTGACCTCTAACTTCCATCACTGCTGACTACTCACTCACAACTTCCATCACTGCTGGCTGTGCACCTCCAACTGCCATCACCTCCAACTGCCATCACCGCTGACTGTTAACTTCCATCTGCGAGTCCAACCAGCCACAGAGTCTCTTACAGAGAGCGCACAGTGTTGTCAGAGTTATTAATGCAGTCCATCGCGCTGCCAACATATAAACAGGCTACTTTCTATTGTAGTGAAAGATGTACTGTTGGAAAACCTGAACAGAAGAGGATAGAAGTGTTGAGGATTGGCAGGAGCCAAACCACGGGGTTTGGAGGAAGCCGAAAGGCACGCGTTTAAGCTCACGCAGGCTGGCGTGAGGTCCGGAACAGGACAAGGTATTTAGACTTCAGAAAAAAGGTGGTACTGGGCGGAATACTTAACTTTAATCCATTAATGTTGAACGTAGCTCTTGTCTGTACATTATTTACAATATCAATAGTAACTGAACAATGGCGCCTTGCTAGGTCGTAGCAAATGACGTAGCTGAAGGCTATGTTAACTATCGTTTCGGTAAATGAGAGCGTATTTTGTCAGTGAACCATTGCTAGCAAAGTCGGCTGTACAACTGGGGCGAGTGCTAGGAAGTCTCTCTAGACCCGCCGTGTGGCGGCGCTCGGTCTGCAATCACTGATAGTGGCGACACGCGGGTCCGACGTATACTAACGGACCGCGGCCGATTTAAAGGCTACCACCTAGCAAGTGTGGTGTCTGGCGGTGACACCACAAGAAGAATTAGGAGATGTGACGCTACAGAAGAATGTAGAAAATTAGGTGAACCGATATAGTAAGGAATCAGGAGGTTCTTCGCAGTATCGGCGAGGAAAGAAATATATGGAAAACACTGACAAGAAGAAAGTACAGGATTATAGGACACGTTTAAATCTTTTAATACATCAGGAAATAACAGCCGTTCTACTAGAGGCAGCTGTACATGGTAACAACTGTAACGGAAGACAGAGACTGGAATATACCCAGAAAAAATTTAAGAGATAAGTTTCAATTGCTGCCCTGAGATGGAAAGGTTGTCAAACAACACGAATTAGTGGTTTTGGGCCACAAAAATCAGTCTGATGATGAATGATCCCCCCCTCCCCCACCCCCACCCACAAAAAAAATTGATAATGTTAACAGGTTCTATTTAATCTGTTATAAAAATCGTTTGATGTGTTTGCTTGTACATATTTTGGCTAACAGATTAATGTCGATGTTTTGAAACGTTGTTTCACTTATCAGCACTTTACCACACAACTTTATTCTTGTCAGTTCCTTAATTCGGATACTGTTCTCCAACTTGTTGCATCACAGCCTCACTTCCATCGCTCGGAACAGGACTAAGCGAACTGACGTGACGTGACGGACAGCGTAGTATCGACTGCCGGAAGAGGGGTCTGTTGACTCCACGCACTCCATACCAGACATCTACGATGACGTTGCCTGAGGATGACACGGCGGTCGGCCTGCCTTGATTTGCCCGTCTCTGGACTGAACGACGTGATTTTCCTGTAGACCTGTTACAGAACTGCTCCAATTCATTTAGGTATCTATGCATCTAGTACACTTAATACATATGCAGGGCCGTTTCTACCGTTAGGCAAGGCTAGGCGGCAGCATAGGGCGGCGAAATTTAATGAGCGGCAAATGGAGGGAAAAAATTAATTTCAGATCAGACAGAGAAAAAATTAAAGAAATGATGAGAAAAAATGGAAAAGAGGAAAAATTGAAACACCGAAATGTTTGGAAAGCGTAAGAAACAGTTACTTAACAAGTCTACTTACTTCGACGAAAATGAATATCGAAAAGGAAGAGATTTATTCCTCATTCTAAAAATATTTCAATTAAAATAGAAAATAAATAACAGTACGATTATCTAGATGACCTAAATTGATGCTTCGGCATGTCTCTCAACAGCGGAGCAGGATTTCCAAGTTCAAGTAAAAATTCGTTCTCACCAGAAAGTAGTTCCACACCTTTGTCTACTTTTTTCTAATTATATAAAACGAGTCACTGATGCCACATTCGGTCTCGCCGGTGTATTCAGTTGAGATCTAGTTTAAAACGGACAGCTATTGTGAGAGTTTCAAAAACTGAGGACAGAAAATACGAATTTTAGATCGTTTGTTGTCCTCAATCAGGTTTAAAGGAATTGATGATAAAGCATGAAAATTGAAGACTATCGTTGAGGTTGTTTAATTACCTTAGTTTAATGATTAAAAGTATATTAGGAAATCTGCACTGTATAAAGACATTGCTTTCCCCGAAAGCCAATAATATTTTTTTTTTCTTTTGTGCATTACCTTTAGTACTTATGTATCATTTATTTCAACTGTTCTTTATTTGTTAATATGTCACATTGTTTCTTCATTCATTTCGCTACTGTTTTATACTTTCTATTGTACTAATATGAATGTTCTGGTTTATATGCTTTGTAAATCTTTGGCTAGGCTAGGAAAAGTACTGCGTCTGAGAGAGAGCGAACGACTATCGATAGAGAGCGTGCGAGTTGCTGCGGTATCGTGGCCGGTCCGCGGATGGAGAAACGTTACAAAGTTCGGCGTGGAAGACGGTGATAAGCGGAGGAACAATTAATTACAGTGCGTCCGCTGTGTTAATAGGAGATTGTGCATTATTAAGTGAACAGTAAAACCTGAAAAGTATATCGAGTGTTTGCGGTGACGATTTTACATACTGTGTGAACTTATGACAATTAGCCGTGAACAAGACAGCATTGTCGTGTGGAGACGCTAACTGTTAGAACTGCGTGAACGTGGAACAAACCAAAATGTTAAGTAAAAGAACAGTGCTGTGATTTCATCAAGAAACATTTATTATATCATCCAAACTGTCTTTAAGACGACGACGTAAATTGAACTGATGTTTAACGGACTGTTATAGTGATGTGTTGTCCTTAGGTTAGTTAGGTTTAAGTAGCTCTAAGTTCTAGGGGACTGATGATCACAGATGTTAAGTCCCATAGTGCTCAGAGCCATTTGAACCATTTTTGTTATAGTGATAAACACATGTGACTGTTTTCCTGTGGCAACACGGTGAAAGAACTGTGCGAAGTATTGGCATTAACCGGCTATATATCGTAAATACTAAAGACATTGCTTAATTCCGACCTACCCACACAGCTTGATTAATAAACTTTTAATAATGAAACGTCGCGCGTAACGACAACGCGTACACTGGAACTATTATTATCGCGCCAGTGCTGCCAGCTGATTCGACTACAACGGAGACGTGTACCGCCGCTGTAACTCGAATATTAATGAAACAGGAGGATCCATCATTACCTTCACGCCACGAACAAGGATTAACATCACACATCGTCCGCGTGGACCACCGCTGACGTCATCGCACTGTCTGCAGCAACAGTTAAGACATTACAACAAAATATTTACGCTCTCTCTCATTTCGAAATGAAAGACAATTGCAGTTAAATTATCTATTTTAAAAATACTGTCACAACATTAAGGTCAATTTTGTTTAGTTCCAATAAATATTCTTTCCATTATTTCGTCTTGTTGACAGTGTTGAAAACACGGGAAATTAAAGTTCAATTAATAATTTTCTTCCAAAATTCTTCTCAAACATATTGCTGCTCATCATAACTTTATTTTGATGTTTGTGTGTAACTTCTTTTGGAGGGAGTACATATTTATTTTTTTATGGAGTACAATTAGCTACCATAAAATTACGTATATTACCAGCTGAAGCTGTCCGCCATTACTGCTTGAAAACTGACCAACAGTATTTTTGCACCTATTTTCTCATTGGCTGTCAGCTTCAAAACAAAATTACGTATTTCGTGGGCATCTAGCAGATGCGCGATGTCTACGTAGGCCCCTGCAATAATTTTTTTTTTGTACTTTTGCAGCTTTACTGGAATTATATTGACTTTAATTGTTCATTTGGCCCCCGTTAAAGTGATTTATCGCATCTATATAATAATTGTACTGAATTACCTAATTTATTTTTTTATTATGTATACATTGGCATACCATATTTAGAATAAAATTGACGTCTTATTGGCTCCACATAAGATTCTGCACGTTTTGACAAAGACTATGTCAATTTTTTTTTCGCCGATGACTAACAGGGGTAGTCAGATTCCTTGTATAGGTCATGTTTTATTCCTTAAAGCAGGTTTCCTTTCAGAAGTAGAGAACCAGTTTCTTTACAACTGCTGTACCGTTCGATGTTGGTTGTGGTGATGGAAGTCGGGATCATGTCGAGGAGACCGATTGTAGTAAAAATAACCGGGGCATCATTTTTTCCGTCCTGGCAGCAAAACACCTAGCAAAGGCCCTGTAAATATGGGCAATTGTCACATGCAGCTTTCATAGCGTTAAAATTCTAATGGCCATTAGTCTACTTCCTCAGTGTATAGACTTAACTCATTACTCCGCTGTGGGAGACACGCCCCTCTTGCGGATCCTTGGGACGCCAGCGCCCCGAGGTGGGCAGGTGCGGTGGGGGGCCGGGCAGTATGTAATAAACCGCGCCGGCGACGAGGCCGGCCGTTATTGGCCAGCGTATTTGCCGGAGAGGCAGCAGCCGGCGCCAGGGGGAGTCCCCGGGGCTCATATCGGCTCCAGCGCCGGGAGTCCCCGCCGGCCTGCCTGCCAGTACTAACTAGGGGATCCACGCGCGTGTCCCGCGTGCCGCACTGATTAAATAATCCCAGATGAACGCCCGGGAGCAATCTGGCGGCCGTGACGAGCAATATTTGCCGTATCCTTTTATTGCTTCGAGGCATCCGTGAGTCACCGCATCTGCATAATGCCTCCGCTTGTTGAGAGACTCTCGAGGAGTACTTTGCCGACAGAAAACTAGGGTGGGAATTGATTACTCTCCCCCTGTCACGTGGCCTAGAAGCACGTTACCACACGTGAGCAGGCAGTACTCAGTGCCTGTGTACACAGGATGTCACAAAAAGGTGCGGCTATACTTTCAGGAAACATTACTCACACACAAATAAAGAAAAGATGTTATGTGGACATGTGTCCGGAAACGCTTAATTTCCATGTTAGAGCTCATTTTAGTTTCGTCAGTATCTACTGTACTTACTCGATTCACCGCCAGTTGCCCCAATTGAGGCCGGCCGCGGTGGTCTAGCGGTTCTAGGCGCTGAGTCCGGAACCGCGCGACTGCTACGGTCGCAGGTTCGAATCCTGCCTCAGGCATGGATGTGTGTGATGTCCTTAGGATAGTTAGGTTTAAGTAGTTCTAAGTTCTAGGGGACTGATGACCACAGATGTTAAGTCCCATAGTGCTCAGAGCCATTTGAACCATTTTGGCCTAATTGAAGGAAGGTAATGTTGACTTCAGTGCTTGTGTTGACATGCGACTCATTGCTCTACAGTGCTAGCATCAAGCACATCAGTACGTAGCATCAACAGGTTAGTGTTCATCACGAACGTGGTTTTGCAGTCAGTGCAATGTTTACAAATGCGGAGTTGGCAGATGCCCATTCGATGTATGGATTAGCACGGGGCAATAGCCGTGGCGCGGTACGTTTGTATGGAGACAGGTTTCCAGAACGAAGGTGTCCCGACAGGAAGACGTTCGAAGCAATTGATCGGCGTCTTATGGAGCACGGAACATTCCAGCCTATGACTCGCGACTGGGGAAGACCTAGAACGACGAGGACACCTGCAATGGACGAGGCAATTCGTCGTGCAGTTGACGATAACCCTAATGTCAGCGTCAGAGAAGTTGCTGCTGTACAAGGTAACGTTGACCACGTCACTGTACGGAGAGTGCTACGGGAGAACTTGTTTTCCCGTACCGTGTACAGCGTGGCAGGCACTATCAGCAGCTGACTGGCCTCCACGGGTACACTTCTGCGAATGGTTCATCCAATAATGTGTCAATCCTCATTTCAGTGCAAATGTTCTCTTTACGGATGAGGCTTCATTCCAACGTGATCAAATTGTAAATTTTCACAATCAACATGTGTGGGCTGACGAGAATCCGCACGCAATTGTGCAATCACGTCATCAACACAGATTTTCTGTGAACGTTTGCCCAGGCATTGTTGGTGATGTCTCGGTTGGGCCCCATGTTCCTCCACCTACGCTCAATGGAGCACGTTATCATGATTTCATACGGGATACTCTACCTCTGCTGCTAGAACATGTGCCTTTACAAGTACGATACAACATGTGGTTCATGCACGATGGAGCTCCTGCACATTTCAGTCGAAGTGTTCGTACGCTTCTCAACAACAGATTCGGTGACCGATGGATTGGTAGAGGCGGACCAATTCCATGGCCTCCACGCTCTCCTGACCTCAACCCTCTTGACTTTCATTTATGGGGGCATTTGAAAGCTCTTGTCTACGTAACCCCGGTACCAAATGTAGAGACTCTTCGTGCTCGTATTGTGGACGGCTGTGATACAATACGCCATTCTCCAGGGCTGCATCAGCGCATCAGGGATTCCGTGCGACGGAGGGTGGACGCATATATCCTCGCTAACGGAGGACATTTTGAACATTTACTGTAACACAGTGTTTGAAGTCACGCTGGTAATTTCTGTTGCTGTGTGTTTCCATTTCATGATTAATGTGATTTGAAGAGAAGTAATAAAATGAGCTCTATCATGGAAAGTAAGCGATTCCAGACACATGTCCACATAACATATTTTCTTTCTTTGTGTGTGAGGAATGTTTCCTGAAAGTTTGGCCGTACCTTTTTGTAACACCCTGTATATCTACACTTAAGTTTATGTTCTGTAAAACCACTGTGAAGAACATGGCTGATAGTACTTCCTACTGTACGCGTCCCATTCGTATTTGGAGCGCAGGAAGATTGAATGTTTAAATACCTCTGTGCTGTCTAAGCTAATATTATCCTCGCCATCTGTACGTGAGCGAACCGTAGGTGGCTCTTCTACATGGTGAAAAGTATTTAAACCGACAAACTCTGGGGGGTTGTAGCGGACATCAAAACAAATGTTTTCCCTAACGTCATTTTTTCCTATGTGGATTATTTAAGCCGGTGGAGGCCGTATTACGCTCTTCAGTTTTTAGAGGCCGTATTACGATCTTCAGTTGTTAAAGGGCGTATTACACTCTTCTGTTGTCCACCAGTGTACTACTGCATTGTCTCTGTTTACTAATGGATCGATACACCTGGAGTGAGTAAACTGATGTGATTGGTGCGTAGTACGCAGCGCACCACGACGGACGAGCTGCACAGCAGGTTTATCAACAACAAATTCTAATCGCCGTACCCGCATCATACGACCTTTGCTGCTGTTACCAACGTCTGCGTGAGACCGGGTAGTTTAGCAGATTACCTCGACAGGGACGCCGTCGCACGGTAAGAACTCTGATATTTGAGGAAGCTGTCTTGCAGCATGTGGAGCGGGTTCCTTCAATCAGCACTCGTGCAATTGCACGTAACATGGGAACCAATCAGACGAATGTAAGAACAGTCCTTCCAGAGCAATTGTTACGTCCATTTCACTTATAGCGTGTCCACAACCTGGAACCGGTTGATTATCCACCCAGAGCACAGTTTTCGCAGTGGTTCCGGGAACAGTGTGAAATGCATCCTACATTTCCATCCCCTGTGTTTCTTACCGATGAAGCAACGTTCGGGCGTGACGGAATCTTCAACATGCACAATTTGCGTGTTTGGAGGGAGGATAACCGACATGCCACAGTTACTAGCGCTCATCAAGTGAGGTTCTCCGTTAATGGTGGGTCGGTGATGTTAGGGACTGCTTAACTGGGCCTTATCTGCTACCTAGGCCATTAAATGGCGGGCACTATTACAACTTTCTCGCCAGTGCATTCCCAGAATTGCTGGAAGACGTCCCGCTCCCTACAAGACAACGCATGTGGTTCCAACATGACGAGGCGCCGGCACATTTCAGTCGTCGTGTGCGTCGATTCCTGGACCGACGGTTCCCAGAAACGTGGATAGGCAGAGGCGGTCCTGTATCATGGCCTGCTCGATCCCCAGATATCTCCTCTCTGAACTTTTTTGTGTGGGGAGAGATGCGGAACCTTGTTTACGCTACTCCTGTTGCATCAGAAGAGGATGTGTTGGCCCAGATAGTAGCAGCAGCAGGAACAATTCAGGATACTCCTGGGATTTTTGACCGTGTCAGATAGAACATGATCCGACTGGGTAACTTTTGTTTACGTGTCAATGGAGGAATTTTTGAAAATCTACTGTAATTTAAATTGGGTTGTGTTAATGTGTTGTCTCTTGGTCATAAAAAAATTGAAAGGTGTTTGTTGGTTTAATTAATTTGCCTCCAGAGAAACCTTCCTCTACCGATTTAAATACTCTTTACAGGAAAAAATGACATTAGGGGAAAATAATTGTTTGTGTATAATAGTTTATTTAGGAACTTTAGTAGTCTTCAACCGGTGTTCTTGGTGTTTTCTGGTGAATTAACTTCAGAAGAAATTTTTGCGAACTGCTTTCAGTTTCGTTACTGTCATTAGACGTTTGATTTTCTTTCTGTGTTAGTATTTTGTTATATTCTCATTTGTTGTTGATTAATACTGTCAATAATAGTAGTTTCTTTCCTTGTAGAGCAAGTTTGTGATTATTGTAGTCAGTTTTTAACATCTTCTTATTGTAGTAGCGGAACTTAGATATAGTTGTTTTCTTGTTTCAATAACCGTAAAATTTTACCATGAGTGAGAAGTGTGGGCTTTGCCGTAGGTTCGTGAGTAGTGGATTGCGGTGTGAGACTTGTTCGAAGTATTTTCACTGGGGGGGAATGCAGTGGGGAAGCCAGTGTGCATTCTGGTGAGATCCTCTCCTGGAACTGCAGGTTATGTAGCAAGAGTAAGTTGATAGAGGAGCAGGAGCGTAAGATCTGTGCCCTTCAGGTGCAGTTGAAAAACGCGCAGGAGGAGCTAGATAGGATGAGGAGGGAGAAGGGGGTTGGGGAATGGGAGCTGGCTGTTGGCAAGAAATCTGCTAGGAGAAGGAGATTTTCAGATAGTTTTACTATTGGTGTTTGTAATAGATATGACCAACTGTCAGAGTCTAGCGGAGAGGAATCTCTAGTAGCTGTAGATGTAGGAAGTATGCAGCAGACCTCAGCAGTAACGGTGGCTAGGACAGTTGCAAAGTCTAAGAGAAAGAAGAAGGTTCTGCTGTTAGGTAGTTCTCATGGGAGAGGTGTAGGCCAGCAGTTGCAGGAAGTTTTGGGGAGTGAGTACCAGGTCACCAGCATTGTGAAGCCTAATGCAGGGTTGGCTCAGGTGACTGTTAACATAGGGGGGTTATGTAGGGATTTTACTAAAGAGGATCAGGTAGTGATTGTGGGTGGGGCTGGTAATAGTATTGATAGGGATGGGGAGTATGACATAGATGGTGACCTGGAAAAGATAGCCACTCAGACTGGCAACACGAATGTGCATTTCATGGAACTGTTTCAGCGTCACGATCTGCCTCATCTTAATACAGCCGTCAGGCGTAATAACATGAGACTTGGGGGAGCGCTGCTGACAGAAAGTGTGGTGACGTAACAAGACTGTTACGCCACACGGTAGTAGCCAAAAGAAAGGCACGCTAGATTAAGGCAGACGGGCGTGAAGTCTGGAACATGAGAACTTATAAATGAATACGAAGAAAAGTATGTAGATGCTTTTTACTTAACTTTTATTTATTCCTTGGAATACATCTCTCTTGAATACTCGAAGCTATAGGCACTGATACAAATGGCTCCTTGTTAGTTCGTAGCCATTAACTTCTGATGGCTATTCTGTCTCTCGGCTAATGAGAGAGAAAGGCTTCGTACAACTGGGCGATAGCTAGGTTCGCGTACAACTGGGCGGTAGCTTGGTTCTCGTACAACTGGGGTCGAGTCCACTCTCGTATCACGAGACCTGCCTTGGTGGTGGCGCTAGGTCTGCGATCACAGTGGCGACACGCGGGTCCGACATGTACTACATGGACCGCGGCCGATTTAAACTACCACCTAGCAAGTGTGGTGTCTGGCGGTGACACCACAGAAAGCATGCGTCACATTTCAGTGGTGTCGGTGGAGTCTATCAGCAGGACGGGTTTCACTAGACATGGCCTGCACCTCAACAGGTATGGAAAGGGGAGGTTGGCAAAGCTTATAGGTGACAGCATAGGTGGGGGTGGTGGGATCACTCATGGGAAAATTCCGGTAGTTGTGGGTGTTACAGCTGTACCTTTTTTAGATTGAAGTCAGCTGACAGGTATTCCTGCTTAAGGGAAGGTTCTCTAACAAAGAAACCACTTTCGACAAAGCTTAGGTATCCGATTAATGAGGGAATTAGTATATTTCATCAAAACATACAAGTCATTAGAGATAAAGTTAGTGAACTGCTTATAGATGATGACTCTGAAATTATTGGTATATCTGAACACTTCTTAAATAAGGAGATAACTCAGAGGCTTCCTTTACCAGGATACAGGTTGGCTGGCAGCTTTTCTAGGAGCTCTTTGCGGTGTGGGGGAGTAGCCATGTATGCGAAAAACGGTATCCCATTTGAGTCAATTGATGTTTCAAAGTATTGCACTGAAAAGGTGTTTGAATGTTGTGCAGGTGTGGTTAAATTTAGTGGAGCTAAACTTCTTACTGTTGTTATTTATAGATCCTCAGACTCCGATTTCACAACATTTTTGCTAAAGCTAGAGGAGGTTCTTGGTTCACTTTATAGGAAATACAAAAAGTTAGTTATATGTGGTGACTTCAATATAAATTGTATAAGTGATTGTGCAAGGAAAAGGATGCTGGTAGACCTCCTTAATTCATATAATCTTATGCAAACCGTATTCTTTCCAACGAGAGTGCAAGGGAACAGCAGAACAACCATAGACAATATTTTTGTTCATTCGTCATTACTAGAAGGGCATTCTGTTAGCAAAATGGTGAATGGCCTTTCAGATCATGATGCACAAATTTTAAGTCTAAAAGATTTTTGTGCTGCAACACATGTTAAATATAGTTACCAACTTTTTAGGAAAACTGATCCAGTTGCTGTAGAGACTTTTGTAAACATTAACAAGGAATAAGAGTGGCAAGATGTTTATAGTACTGATACAGTAGACGATAAATACAATGCTTTCCTCAAGACTTTTCTCGTGCTCTTTGAAAGTTGCTTTCCGTTAGAACGTTCAAAACAGGGTACTAGCACAAACAGGCAGCCTGGGTGGCTGACTAAAGGTATAAGAATATCTTGTAGAACAAAATGGCAATTATATCAAAACGTTAGAAACAGTCACAATCTAAACGCAGTAGCCCATTACAAACAGTATTGTAAAGTGCTTAAAAAGTTATTAGGAAGGCAAAAAGTATGTGGTATGCAGGTAAAATAGCTAAGTCTCAGGATAAAATTAAAACCATATGGTCAGTCGTGAAGGAAGTGGCTGGTCTGCAGAGACAGGTCGAGGATATAGAATCAGTGCGTAGTGGGAATGTCCGTGTTACTGATAAGTCGCATATATGTACAGTATTTAATAATCACTTTCTGAATATAGCAGGTGAACTAAATAGAAACCTAGTCCCAACAGGGAATCATATAGCGCTCGTAGAAAAAAGTGTTCCGAGACTGTTACCTGAAATGCTCCTCCATGATACTGACAAGAGGGAGATTGAGTTAATAATTAAATTACTAAAGACCAAGAACTCTCATGGATATGACGGGGTATCTAGCAGAATACTGAAATATTGTTCCATGTATGTTAGCCCAGTACTTAGCCATAACTGTAACTTTTCCTTTAGGAGTGGTCGGTTTCCTGACCGATTAAAGTACTCGGTAGTGAAGCCACTTTATAAAAAGGGAGACAGGGATGATGTTGATAATTATAGATCTATTTCTATGCCATCGGTGTTTGCTAAAGTTATCGAGAGGGTTGTATATACAAGGTTACTGCAGCATTTAAATTCACATTATTTGCTGTCAAATGTACACTTTGGTTTTAGAAATGGCTTAACAACTGAAAATGCTATAGTCTCTTTTCTCTGTGAGGTTTTGGACGTATTAAATAAAAGGTTGCGAACGTTAGGTGTTTTCTTTGATTTAACGAAGGCTTTTGACTGTGTTGACCACAAAATATTACTGCAGAGTTGGAACATTATGGAGTAAGGGGAGTAGCTTACAACTGGTTCGCCTCTTACTTTAAGAACAGAAAGCAGAAGGTAATTCTCCGCAATATTGAGAGTGGTAATGATGTTCAGTCCCAGTGGGGCACTGTTAAATGGGGCGTTCCCCAAGGATCGGTGCTGGGGCCACTGCTGTTTCTTATTTATATAAATGATATGCCTTCTAGTATTACAGGTGATTCAAAAATATTTCTGTTTGCTGATGACATCAGCTTGGTAGTGAAGGACCTTGTGTGTAATATTGAAACATTATCAAATAATGTAGTTCATGAAATAAATTCGTGGCTTGCAGAAAATAATTTTATGCTAAATCACAGTAAGACTCAGTTTTTACAGTTTCTAACTCACTATTCAACAAGAACTGATATTTTAATCAGACAGAATGGGCATGTTATAAGCGAGACGGAACAGTTCAAGTTCCTAGGCGTACGGATAGATAGTAAGCTGTTGTGGAAAGCCCATGTTCAGGATCTTGTTCAGAAACTAAATGCCGCTTTATTTACCATTAGAACAGTATCTGGAATAAGTGACATTTCAACACGGAAAGCTGTCTACTTCGCATATTTTCATACGCTTATGTCATATGGTATTATTTTTTGGGGTAATTCTTCTGATTCAAAAAGGGTATTTTTGGCTCAAAAACGGGCTGTTCGAGCTATGTGTGGTGTAAGTTCGAAAACCTCTTGTCGACCCCTATTCAATAGTCTGGGAATTTTGACGTTGCCCTCAGAGTATATATTTTCTTTAATGTCGTTTGTTGTTAGCAATATTAGCTTATTCCCAAGAGTTAGCAGCTTTCACTCAGTTAATACTAGACAGAAATCAAATCTGCATGTGGAATGCACTTCCTTGACTCTTGTGCAGAAAGGAGTGCAGTATTCTGCTGTATCCATTTTCAGTAAGCTACCACAAGAACTCAAAAAGCTTAGCAGTAGCCCAAATGCTTTTAAGTCGAAACTGAAGAGTTTCCTCATGGCTCACTCCTTCTATTCTGTCGAGGAGCTCCTGGAAGAGCTAAAATATTAAGCAAATTCCAGTGTTACATTCTTGATTTTCTTTATTTAAACTAACGACATGTCGCCTGAATATGTTTCTTATATTTCATTTTATCTGTTTCTACAATCTACAACTGAATATGTTTCTTATATTTCAATTTATCTGTTTCTACAATCGTGTTATAATTTCCTGTATTGACTCGTTCCATGACCATGGAGACTTCTTCTTAATGTGGTCCCACGGAATAATAAATAAATAAATAAATAAATAGATGTCCCCTACAACCTCCCAGAGTTTGTCGTTTTAAATACTTTTCACCCCGTATATTCCTAGATTCTTCATCTCATGCTTGTCCTTTAAGTTGGGTAAGAAGGCCCTCTTGGAAACCTTGCTTTTATCTAAAAGTGTTTGCCAGTTCAGTTTCTTCATTGTGACACTCCCCCACGGGTCAGACAATCCTGTCACAATGTGTGCTGCACCATTCTGCGAACGAATATCTCCTTTTAATTCTATTTCGCACATGTCCCACACACTTGAGGACGAGTGATTTCTAATCAATCTCCTTTGTAGAATGATAGCGTTATCAGAGTATTCTGCCAATGAGCCGAAGACTGTCACCTGCTTCACCAATGTAATCGTCGTATTTTTTTCCCTACAGAGTTCGTTAAAAGCTCCTAAGCGGCAGGGAATGGAGACGAGTGCTACGCCCTACCAACGGCAGTCGGTTCCATACTTTACAGGAACTGCTACTGTCAGTCCAGCTTATCGTATTTTACGGACTATTAGACGCACTTTTTTCTTCAAAAAACTGCCTCCAAAATTCAGATGCGTCTTATACTAGGAATTAACATAAAAGTTCCAGTGTTTGGTTTAAAATTCCAACCAGTCTTAAAAATGGCCATATATTCGATGCCGCGGGAAACTTATCTCTATCTGGCAACATTAGATTCAACTGGTAGCAGCGATGCACCGATGCGACGAACATGAGTTGAGGGGATTCACAAGTTTGCCAACACTGTCCTCCTCCCGTCCAGCTGTACAAACCCAGAACACCGTGTAGACTGTGATGCGTTATTGCCGTCTATGGTGCCAGTGATCTTGAATTGAAAGCGATTTGTGTTATCGGTAATAGCACAATGTTTTTGTTAGAGGTGTAGCCGCCCTCAGTTGACCTGCTTGACGTAAATATAATGTTGTTATCTACTGTATATGCTCGGCATTTGGTTAGATCTATACATTAAATGCAGCAGCCACAAACATCTTCACTGTAAGGGCAAAATAAATTTTGGGTTTTCATAATATTTAATGTTAACATTTTGGCTCACTCTGTAACAACAACAACGCTGTACTATTGTACAAATAATATTTTTTTCTGATTTTTCGATAAATTAGTGTAATCGATGTTCCGATTTGATTTCTTTTTTTTTTTTGTTTCATGTCATTATGTTAAGGAAACTGTAAACAAATTTCGATGTGAATACTAATGTTTATGTCAAATTTCAAGCAATATTATAACAGAATTGAAATGGAACAATCGTTGAAACTATTGTAAGATGTCAAAGTTGTAATTGTGCGTCTGGTCCATACGTAGGCAATGTATTAGGGTATGTAGAATGCAAAACCTCGGGTGAATACCCTGTCTGTAGGGGAGCGGTAAAAGGTGGATGGCAGGTGAGCGCGGGAAAATGCACACGGGCACTGCACGGCATAACGGGCTCAGCAGTAGTAGTCGGAGTTGGGCATCGGTCTGAGCAACACGTTCTGGATCGAGGAGGCTCTCCTGGAAGACGTGGTTTCATTGAGCCTCGGACATGCCGTTCCGACGCCTATACAGCATGGCAAAATTCCATAGGCCCTAAATGGAAAAGTATTGCGACGCTATGAAGAAGTAAAGTGCCGATACATCAAGAGCCATTGCTGTGGTTGTATGTGTGCTCTGTGCCTCGTCATCTCGCCGCCCGCCAACCGCCGCATCGATACGAACAGGTTGAAACTTTTAGTATTGTATCCGTGTGGACCAGTGTTACTTTTATTCCATATTGTTCAATAACAACTTAAATTTTACCAGAACTGTCCTATCATTTAATTATCCTCACAACTAACCTAGACAGGGTCCTTCCCAAAAGTTGTGCAATCCGAGTGTCCCGAAATGAAGACTTAAAGTTTGTGTTAATAATAATTACCTGCAGACCTAGCTATGTTAGAATGATGTTTAAAGAACTATTTTGTTAATGAACTAACTGAGGAATAACAAAGGTCTGACAAAGTTGGAAGATCATTTTGATATTGATTTAGCAATGAAGTTTAATTATTTCAAGACAGATATAATGGTATTTAAATGAGCAGGAAATAAAATGAAAAGAGTAGTAACTAATATATTGGAAATCTTGAGCACATAATGATCTCAGTAATTAATTGTTTTAATACAGTGATCATAACAGTTTCAGCCCCCCCCCCCCTTTTTTTATTCATTTGAATTCTGAAGTGGTCTAAACTGATTTGACCAGCAAGGTCAAAGCCAAAATAGAAACCAAAATTTATCAGTGTTTTACCTTTATCAAAACTGACATTGTGTATGTGTTTCGAAAGTGCTATTTCTAGGGTAACCTATGCCCGATTTTAATCAGATCAATAGACAGTATGAAGTTCTGTAGTAAACATTATAGTGTAATGTTATGTATTTATGGTTTATCCAAATTAGCACAGAAAGTGAAATTATCAGTTCAGTAGATTTTCTGGTTCTAAAATTTACCATATTATGCAGTGTTATTACGTGTGGTTTTGCATGAACGTACATCAACTTGTACAGGGAAGAAACTCAGTTAATGCCTAATTAGGCTGCCGACCGTATTATTAACAAATTGGTACAATCTAATGTGCTTTCTTTTGTCCGTCCTGACGTGTAGTTGCATTGCGAACTTGCTTGACGTATCATTGTTATTACAGAGTGGGTGTAAGTCTGATTTGCCTCCATTCAGGCACACACGGTCAATATCTATATAAAAATCCTTTCTCATAAGGTGAAGCCCGTCAACTTACCATAGTACAGGCTTTAAAGAGTATCGTGTGTGCACAAAGCGCAGCGTTACAACTCCAACACCCTCTATTTGTTGCTGCGTTACCGAAGACAATATAGTTAGTAACGTCTTTCGATGTTAGTTTTTATTCTCCAATACGTAAGATGCTATGGAAATCACTTTAGTTGTTAATTAACAACACTCAATAAGAATAAAATGATCATGAATGATTGCGTTTTGTATAGAGAGAAAAGGAGGGTTGATCCTACAATTACTCTCAGCAATTACGGCAACCAAAATGTCAGTGATTTTTATAGTTCGTCACTCAAAGCTATTATATCAAGGACTATAGTCCATTACTATACTTCGATATAGTCGTTCAAACTTCGTACTGTTTTATTTCCACATAGCTAAGGGTCCAGTCCGTTCTTATATTCAATTCAACATCCCTTCGTGTAATCCACAGTTCCTTTTATCAGTTATTCGGCTTGTAATAGAATTTAATATTGAGCACTACTTTCCCACGCGCACACAATTCCTCTGCTATTTTTAGTCTATGACCTTACGGCAAAAGTCTGTGCCGTTTAAACTAACCATAGCCCATTATCTTGCAGTTTAAGAAAAGTGCCCTGATCCCTTCCGTAGCATATCAGACGGAAATGCCCGCTATATCGCAAGCCGCAGAAAACAAGACAAGAGAGCTAAGAAGAGAGCTGATGAGAGATTATATATCGATAATTTTAATTAAAACTTTTCAGTGCTATTAACTATTACCGATACTATCGATCACCTCTCCCCTATATGAAAATGAGCCTGATAATATTGTTCTTAATTAAAAAAGCGTTTATAGGGGCTAGTCACGTAATGGAAAAAATGAAAAGTATTCTTATGAAGCGGGCCATAAATTGAAAGTAGTAGTATATGCAGAAGATCATGGAAACAGCAGTTGAGTGGCATTAGTGCATCCCACCAACACAAAAATCTATTTGCGTTTGGCGGACTAGTAAAGAAAAATTGAAAAGTAAGGAAGACTAAATGTGCAAAGAGAGGACTGAATGCAAAAATGTCGAAACTAATAGATGACGTACTGAAATGGTTTCAAGGACATCGTCACAACGGTACTGGAATTACTACAAAACTGATTCAAATGCACGCTCATAAGCTAGCGCTACAGTGGAACGTAACAGACTTTAAAGGTAAAGTTGGTTGGTGCTACAGGTTTATGAAGTGTCACAGACCTAGAAAATGAACCAAAACCAAAATATCTCAGAAAATACCACAATAGTATGAAGAGAAAATACTATCTTTCCGTCGATTTATCGTTCAACATCGAAAGAAAACCATTGTCGAACTAAGCATGAACGAAACTCCTCTGACATTTGATGTGCCGAACAACGAACTGTTGCCATGAAAGGTGCTAAGACCGTCACTAAAATACAAGTGGGCATGAGAAATGCACTACACTGTTGTCTTTTCATGTTGTGTTGACGGTCCTAAACTTAATTCAACGATAATCTTCAAAGCGCAAAACAATTCCAAAACCTTCTGAAACATCGCCAGATGTTTACGAACTTCCAGCATGCTGGAGTAACTTGGGCGAGCAACTTCTGTTAATCAAAAGAACGAAAAACCTGCCCTAGTTGCAAATAATTTATTTTTCATTCGATGACTACTTTCGGGCCGAGATCCATTTTCAAATCAACATAACAAATTCGAAAATGGCGTTTCCAAAGATGTCAACAAAACGTGTAATCTGTATGCACAGTGAATGTACATTACACATTTTCTTGTCATCTTCGAAAATGCTATTTTCGACTTTGTTATGTTGATCTGAAAATGGTCTGTGGCCGGAACTAGTCATCGAAGGAAACGTAGAATATTTGCAAATTGGGCTGGTTTGTCGTTCTATTGACCGCAGGTGTTGTTCACGTACGTGACAAGGGGTTGGATGGAAGAAACTGGTATGAAATTATTGGACGAAAGGAACGTCGGAGAGAAGGAACTGTGCTTTATTGAAGAAGAATTCTCTTCTTGTGTTAGATCAGTTCAGTAATCATTTGAAAAATTCTGTTTAAGAGAAACTGAGGCAGGGAAATACAGAACTTGCTGTTATTCCGCGAGGACTTGCTTCATATTTGCAGTCTATTGATGTCTCCATAAATAAATCATTGAGATAGGAATGGAACAAATGGATGAAACCTAACATAAATTCACGCCCAACGAAGCTTTAAAACTACCTACAATCAAACAAGTGTGTCAGTGGATAAACGGTTGTGGTCTAGAGAGAGAGAGGACATTATTGTTAAATATTCCAAGAAGTGCGTCAGAAGTAATTCTGTTCACGGCAGTTAAGACCATCTTATATATGAAGAGAACAACGATGACGACGAAGAGGAGGAAGAAGAAGAAGATACGGAAGAAGAAGAAGGAGGAGGTGGACGAAGGTCAGATGACGATTTAAAGGGCTTTCAAAGGTGTCTAGTCTGGTTTTGTAGTCTAATAACAAAACTGGTAAAGATGTTATTTTCAAAAAATTGCTTAAAAATTAAGGTGCGTCGTATAGTCCGTAGCGTCTTGTAGTCCGTAAAATACGGTAACCAGTTTCAGGGGAACGCTGCCAGAGGAACACCATGCGGTGGATATTATCTCTTATACCTAGGTATTATATGAGTTGCCGGATTCCTACTGTGACTCATTGATACTGTAGCCATAGGATTTTACATTTTTACGTGTTATGGAAGGCACAGTTTTACGTTTGTGAATATTTGAATCAAGCTGCCAATCCTTCCGCCACTTTGAAATCTTATCAAGGTCGCACTGGATATCTGTGCGGATTTCATCAGACAATATTTCACTGTATATAATTTCATCATCAGCGAAAAGTGTAAGGTTACTTTTATTATTGTCTGCTAGTCCACTAACTAAACCGCAATTATCCCAACATACTTCTCTGTTATATACCAAAACTCACTTCTAACTCTGTCATGATTCTCCATCCAAGATAAAAGGCTGTGTCTTTCCTACTAAGACATCCTCCAGTCATTTACAAATTTCGCTTGATGGACCATACGATTGTACCTTTGACAATAAGCGTAGGTGTCGTACGATCCACGGATTTCCGGTTGTTGTGCAAGAGAAGGAGTTGAGTTTCACGTGATCGATGTTTACGGCATCCATTGTAGTTGTCATAGAGGAGATCATTCTATTAGAGGTACCGCATGTGTGAGATGAGTCCTGGAGTCCTGCTCCTGTGTTATCGGAGCTTAAAAAGTAGCAACTAAATTTTTATGGTGTGTATTCGGTGTTGTTGAGAAACACTTCCGTTACAAAGTATTCGTTGCTCTCTTGTTCCCTTACCGAAAGTCTTTACTTTGTTTTGCTTCGTTTGTTGCGCACAAACTCTGTACGAATGTATCTGTAAAAAGAATTACACATTCCCATATTTCCTGGTTTTTCTCTGAAAATATCAAGTAGCATGGCTTTGTTTCTTTTCTGCTACATGACGACTGGCAACACAATTAGAAACTCTACTAAATTATCATCAAAGTGAATTCACATGAGTAGGAGGTATAACGAGACAATGTGTACTAGAACTAATCTCTCCATTCAGTTTATATCAAAGTTTAATTTCACAATCAGCCTGAAATTATTGAAAAAACTTGAGTAAGTCAAATTGTTTGATGTCAGAGACACAGTGTTCCTGTACAAGCCACTCATATCATCCACAGCTCGCCCACTGCATTTGAACTCATAGTACTAACGAAGCGATTGTTGAAGGGATTGATTAAACGTATAGAAAAGCCAAAACAAACAGGTGAAAGAAGCACCAATATTAAGAGCACAATACTAATTCCTCTGTAAACCTCGAGCGGAGAGCGGGTAGGTGGAGAGACTCTACAAGAAAAGGAGCTGTGTATTGAAATAGGAGTCAACATAGAAGAAATTGGAGTCAGATGTTGATAGGGCGTTGGAAAGATTGAGGTGAAATAAGACAGACAGCACAGATAACACTCCTTTTGTATTTATAAAATCATTAGGAAAAGTGCCATCCGAATCACTATATAGGATAGTTTGTAAAATCCATAAGTCTGGAGACATACCATCAGACTTTCGGAAAAATAACATACACACATTCCCGAAGATAACAAGGCAGATAATTGCGAGAACTGTTGTCAGTAGCTTAACAGCTTATGCGTGCACATTGCTGACAAGAATGGTAAACAAGAACTGGCGATTATTAGATGATCAGTTTGATTTTCAGGAAGCTAAAGGCACCAGAAAGGCTTGACAACCACAGCAGGACGATGCAAAATGGTGCAAAACATTCGAATTCTTAGAATATAGCTGTACGCTTTATGTAAGGAAGGTAAATATACAATGTATACAAGAACCAAGAGGGAAAAATTAGAATGAAATACTAAAAGGAGAAAATGGACTGGAGAGGGTGTAAGGTAAAGTAGTGTTTTTCCCACCTACTGTTTAATCTATTCATCGAAGAAGAAATTATGTAAACAGAAGAAGAAAGGCTCAAGAGTGGGATTAAAATGCAGGGCAAAAGCATATGAACGATAACATTCACTGACTGATATCCTCAGTGACACTAAAGAAGAATTACAGGACCTGTTGAACGGAATGAACAATCCACAGCGCATATACTATGGCTCAAGAGTAAACCGGCTTAAGACTAAAGTAATGAGAAGTAGCATAAATGATAGGCGGTAAACTCTCATCAAAACTGGGACTCTAAGTAAACGAAGTGAACGAATTGTATTACACAGGAAGGAAATTGACGCATGATGGAAGACTCTCGTAGAATTTAAGAAGCAGACTATCGCGGACATTTCTCGTAGAAAGAAATCTATTAGTATCAGACATACGACTTCGTTTCACGGAAGAAATTTTTGAGAATGTACGTCTGGAGCGCACCGCTGCATGGAAGTGACTCAGCGAAAGTGGGAAAATAGAAAAAAAAATAATCGAATCGTTTGAGATGTGGCGCTATAGGAGGATGCTTAAAGTAAGGTGTATGGATAAGAAATGAAGAAGTTCTCCTCAGAATTGGCGAGGAGAGGAATGTATGGAAAACATTAACAAGAAGGAACAAAATTATAGGATACGTGTCAAGACATCAGGCGATACCTTCCATGGCAATAGAGGGCCGACAGGATGGAATGTGTAGGGGAAGGTTGAGATTGGAGTACAACCAACAGCTGAAGATGCTGAGTGCAAGTGCTACTCTGAGATGAAGAGATTGGCCTAGAAGAGAAGTTCATGGTGGGCTACGTAAAATCTGCCAGAAGACTGATGACACCCTTCACGAAAGAAAGAAAACGTATCTGGGAGTAAGGAACTGGAGGCTTACTAATACTATCGACACTGCCCGAGTAGGACATGTAATGCTTCCGGAAAAGAAAACGTGGCGACTGACAAAATATATTCCGCATGTTGCGTAACTGCAGTCCAGGGACGTTCAGACAAAGAAACTGAAAGAATTCTAAAACGATCTAATCAGCATGAACAGCGTATGGGAAGGGAGTAACGAGAAGTTTTAATCACTTTAATTCTGCTAATTTGAGGAATACATAATTTACCCCCTTGTCCGATTCGAAGAGGAACAGCTTGCGAGGAAGAAGACATGCGACTAACTGAATGTTTTAGGCAGCGAGCAAACGGTATTTAGTCTCGTAGGAAGTTCACTGCTCAGTGCGAACACATTCAACAGGTCTAAACGCTACGCTTACGTCAACTAGAACTCTGCAACGTGTGAGAGCAAACCGAGTTGCTAAACCATACAAAAGGCTATAATTAAGCTTATGTCTATTCCAGTTCACTGGCAGTTATCAAACTTCATAAGACGTTTCAAACAGCAATTGTTCACCGTTTCAATTTCAGTTTTATAACTTAAATAGTTTATGAGATGTAGAAATATACATGTTTCATATCTTACACAGAATACCTACCTGATTCACTAGTATGACATTGTATACCTATCACAGAAGAACTCGAATAAGTAATAAATTCATTTCTGTCCTTGAGACACGTAAAGACATCTCCGTACATACAACTTCCAATGAATCATGAGACGACAGCTGTTATTACTTTTTTATCTAGAAGGTGCGACACCGTCAGCTGCTTTTATAGGTCTTATTTTTAAAGCAATCGATTTCAGCTTTCCGTTACACCATCATTAGGTTTCTCTATCAAAGATGGGAATAACTATGGTGTAATAAAACACCTAAATCGATTACTAAAAAAGTTGTACTGGCAAACGCAGCTGAAGGTTTCATCTGTACTACATAAAGACATAAATATAATATCAGCTGAAATTTTTCTGGCGTTTTTAGAGAATATGATTTAGTGGAAGATCCATATTTGTATCGTAGAGTTGTGATCTACTACTCATAGACTGAGGCTATGTCTCCAGCGGCTCTGAATATTGCTGCAACATGTTCAACAATGTATTTTTTTTTCTTTGCTTATGAACAGTGTGATAGAGGCCAGTGTGGAAGGTTCATTACTGCTGTTATCTGATATGGGAGATTGTTTATGAGAATTTTGTTAGCTACAGAGATAACTGTTTTTCCTGTTACACTTCGTAACACCGCTTGGCAATTATGCGGACTTTACTTAGAAACACTAGATTGCTAATAAATAAGCAAGTGCGTAATATTTTGACGAGCATAATTAATCATCGAATACTATGTGAATATTTGACATTAAGTAAACTGGCTTCGACGAGATTTCTTATCGGAAGTTTGATGGTATGATATAGATACTGAGTGTTAGCAAGAACGCTTGGTATGAATGAGAAATGCTCAAATTTGTGTGAACTACTAAGGGACGTAACGAATAGGAAGGTATGGGAGAGAGTGGGCTGCTGCAAACAACTCAGTGATACTGCTGTTCTCATCACAATCGACAGCAAACCAACACCGGCAACAACAGATCAGGTATGCATGCCAACGTCGCTAGCCGAAGATGAAGAGATAGAGTATATGAGGATACTGAAAGCGTATTACATTATGTAAAGGGAAATGAAAATCTAATAGTCACGGGGGACTGAACGCGGTAGTGTGGGATGCAGTAGAGGAAAAGATTAGAGGAGAAAATAGGCTTAGGACAAGGAATGAGAGAGGAGAAAGACTAACTGAGTCCTGTAATAAATTTCAGCTGTTGTTGTTGTAGTCTTCAGTCCAGAGACTGGTTTGATGCAGCGAATACTCTGTTCGAAACCACAAGAGGAACAGGTATACTTGGAAATGGCCGGGCGATGCGGGAAGATTTCAGTCAGATTACGTCATGGTTAGGTAGAGATTCCGAAATTGGATATTAGATTTTAAGCCGTGTCCAGGAGAAGGTATAGATTCAGATCAAAATTTATTAGTGATGAAGGTCAGGCTGAAGTTTAAGAGATTGGTCAGGAAGAATCAGTACACAGAGAAGTGGGATACGAAAGTACTAAGGAATGACGTGATTCCTTTGACATTCTCGAAGGCCATAAATATAACAATACGGAATAGCTTAGCAGAAAGTACAGCTGAAGAAGAATGGATATCTCTAAAAAGGGCAATCAGAGAAGAAGGAAAGGAAAACATAGGTACGAAGAAGATAACTGTGAAGAAACCAAGGGTAACATAAGAAATACTGTAGTTGATCTTTGAACGGAGGAAGTACAAAAATATTCAGGGGAATACTCTAATGCAGAAATACAAGTTACCATGGAATGAAATAATCAGGAAGTGCATGGAAGCTAAGGTGAAATGGTTACATGAGACATGTGAAGAAATCGAAAAAGAAATGACTGTCGGAAGGACTGGCTCAGCATATAGGAAAGTCAAAACAACCTTCAGTGAAATTAAAAGCAAGGGTGGTAACATTGATAGTGCAGCGGGAATTTCACTGTTAAATGCAGAGGAGAGAGCGGATCGTTGGAAAGAGTACATTGAAGACCTCCATGAGGGGAAAGATTTGTCTGATGTGGAAACTTCTTTATTTAAATGCGTGAATCTGCGCTTAAATTGCTGAATGACTGAGAAGATGAAACTTCAGTGTTATTTGATTCTGAAACAGCTGAGTAAAACTGAACGTACTGAGCCTACTTTCTCTTTACTTTTTCTTGGCGCTGATGACCTCGACGTTGAGCGCCCATAAGCCCCAACACAAACATACTTTTTCTTATCATGTCAACACTGACCCACAATATTCTAGCGCAACGCGATCTGACTGCTCAAAAACATTACAACGTGACTTCAAATTATTAATTAAAAAGAATGGCCCTGACTAAAAAGAAATCTTAACAATAACTGATGCATTTCATTAAGCACTTACCTCACAAAAATCTTCATTACGCGAACTACTGCAGTACAGCAAGCGTCAATACTGCCAGCTAAATAAAAGATTCTAACTACTAAAGTCACTAACTACTAATAGGCATGTAGTTAGCAAAGGAAATATTTTGTTGCAAACAAAATAATGTATTTTTTACCTTAATAATGTGACATCCAGTTCAAACACGAATATAAATCGTCATTTACATCCAGTACAAAGATCTATAATCATCAACAATTTTCAATCTCCAAGTCGGATACTTCCAGATCGTTAGCCTACACTAACACTTGAGACGTCTACCCTCCATCAATGCTAACTTCTCACATTTAACATCCATCACTGTTGTCTGTTCACCTCCAACTGCCCAACAGTACTTCCATGACTGCTGGCGACTAACTTCTAACTGTTTAACGGTACTGGCGATTAAATTCCAACAACGAGTCCAACCAGCCACAGAGATTCTTAGAAAGAAAATACAGTCAGAGATCCAATGCAAAGCGTTACACAGCGCTGCCAACACAGAAACATCCCGCTTACATAGCACCCCCTGCTCCCCACAAAAAATTTTACTAATTATTTTGGACACTGGGCAGGATCAATTTGTTACAATTTTTATACTAGCAATATCAAATAGATCAAATGCACACAGTTATTAATGCACTGTTGGTCAAAAGCAAATATTGTCCTCACAGTCTCTAAACAATGTCCTAATCGTATATGAGAGTAATAGTCTATGACAGTCTTATGCACAAAGTCTGAGCAGTAAAACAAAATGCGCACACAAGTAGTGGCTCACCAGGCAGTCTTGAAGAAGTGTTGTCCTCCCAACGGAAACACAGTGCTGACTCTTGACATGAAGATTGGTAATGGGCCAGAACGGAGCAAACCGACAGCAGAGTCAGTCGAAGTCTTGAAGAATACTGGTAGAATTTGTAAGTCACCACAGAGCAGACCCACAGTATTTCTTGTAGATATGGTGGTAGTAGTGGGCCACCAAGAGTGCTGATCCACTGTAGTTCTTGTACAGATTATGGTAGTAGTGGGCCACCACGGGTGTAGACCCACTGTAGTCCTCGTAGAGATTATGGTAGTAGTGGGCCACCAAGGGTGCAGAACCACTCTAGTCATTGTAGAGATGGCCAGCAGCAATCCATTGCGACTATGTGGGTGCAAAATCACAACTAAAGAGTCTCGTGGATAATGAAGCAAGTCCATAAACCACCACTTGTTCACTCACATTTTTTTTTTTTTTTTTTTTTTTTTTTTGTAATATCCTTCCAACGAGCAATGCCGTTAACCAGTCCCTTGCTGAATTATCAACACACGTCCAAACACTAAAACAGTCATTCAACCTTTAAGGTTTTACACGTACAGTATAACCAACTGAAATGTGTGCAGTAAAATGAATCCCTACAATTTACTTAATTTGGTGTCCATACAATACACAATTTTACAGCATAAGAATACAATTACAAACGTACAGAAAACATCATTTCAGAACATGATAACACAGATAACATTTATAGTAATACAGGCTTTACAGAAGTATAGAAATAAGCATGTACATGAGTATTCCAGGAATTGTGACATAAGTAAATAAATGAAAAATGAGAAAATCCACTGAAATATTAACTTGACACATGAGCATTAAAAGCAAATAGAACAGAATAAATAATGTCTAAACATCTTTCCAAGGAAAAGAATATAATAGATTTGAGGATAACAGTATTCCTCATCATAGTAAATGCAGCTTAGTACTAGAACAGAAAAATTCAATTAATCTTATCAGCTAAATACACAGAGACAGGTAGAACACAGATATACAGGGGTAAACATAAACACATAGCAGAATAACAGGAAAGGAAAGGACAGGGTTTGTTTTCAGTGTAACATTTCGTACTGAAGTACTTGTGATACTTCATTTCCAGTCAAAACTTCGTTTTCACACAGATATTTCCTTCTTATTTCAACATTTGTTCCCACAAGGAAAAACTCTTCACTTCTCACATTTAACATCCATCACTGCTGGCTGTTCACCTCCATCTGCCCAACAATACTTCCATCACTGCTGGCGACTAACTTCCAACTGCCCAACAATATTGGCGATTAACTTCCAACAACGAGTCCAACCAGCCACAGAGTTTCTTACAAAGAAAGCGCAGTCAGATCCAATGCAAAGCGCTACACGGCGCTGCCAACACAGAAGTAGCCCACTTACAATGTTATAGAAGAAGATACAGGTGTCGATTTAGAAGAGATGGGCGCTCCAATATTAAAATGAGAATGTAAAAGAACTTTGGGGGCATTCAGGTCAATTAAGGCAGAAGGGATAGATAACATTCCCTTAGAATTTCTAAAATCATTGGGGGGAAGTGGCAACAAAACGACTGTTCACGTTGGTATGCAGAATGCGTGAGTCCGGCGACATACCACCGGACTTCCGGAAAAATATCATCCACACAATTACGAAGACTGCGAGAGCTGACAGGCGCGAAATTATCGCACAATCAGCACAACAGTTCATGCATCCAAGTTGCTGATAAGAATAATATACAGAAGTATGGAAAAGAAAAGTGAGAGTGTGTTAGATGACGATCAGTTTGGCTTTAGGGAAGGTAAAGCCACCAGAGAGGCAATTATGACATTGCGGTTGAAAACGGAAGGAAGACTAAAGAAAACTCAAGACAAATTCATAGGATTTTTCGACCTGGAAAAAGAGTTCGACAGTGTAAAATTGTGCAAGATGTTCGAAATTCTGAGAAAAATATGGGTAAGCTATAGGGAGGGACGAATAATATTCAATATGTACAAGAGTCGAGAGGGAGTAACAAGAGTGGACGACCGAGAATTATGTGCACGGAATAAGGAGGGCCTAAGACAGGCTCTCGCTCATACTGTACAATCTGTACATTGAAAAAGGGATGATACAAATAAAAGAATGGTTCAAGGCTGAAATTAAAGTTCGGAGTGAAAGGATATCAAAGCTACTATTCACTGTGACGTTGCTATCCTGAGTGAAAGTGAAGAAAAATTACATTATCTGCTTACTGGAATGGACAGTCTATACAGTAGACAAATGGACTGAGAGTAAATATAAGAAAGATCAAAGTAATGAGAAGTAGCAGAGAAGTAGCAGAAATGAGAAGAGCGAGAAACTTAACATCAGCATTGATGATCAAGAAGTAGATTAAGTTAGAGAATTCTACTGCCTAGACATCAAAATCACCAATGACGGACGGTGCAAGGAGGACATCAAAAGCAGAGCAGCATTCGCAAAAAGGGTATTCATTGCCAAGAGAACTTTACTAGTACTAAATATAGGCTTTTATTTGAGGAGAAATTTCTGAGAATGTACGTCTGGAGCACATCATTGTATGTTAGTGAGACATGAATTGTGAGAAAACCGGATAAAAGAGAAAGTAAGAATTTGAGATGTGATGTCACAGAAGAATGTTGAAAATTAGGTTGACTGGTAAGATAAGGAATGAGGAGGCTCTGCGCAGAATCGGAGAGGAATTTGTGGAAGAGATTGACAAGGAGAAAAGACAGGTTGATAGGATATCTGTTAAGACACCAGGGAATGACTTCCATGGTACTGGAGGGAGCTGTAGAGGGCAAAAAATTTAGAGGAAGACACAGACTGAAATATATCGGGCATTAAGGACGTAGGTTGCAAGTGCTACTCTAAGATAAAGAGGTTGGCACAGGAGAGGAATTCGTGGCGGGCCGAATCAAACCTGTCGGAAGAATGATGACTCAAAAAAAAAAAAAAGAAGAAAAAGTGATCTGACGTACCTGGGGTTCTTGCAACAACGAGCGTAAAGCACTTCAAGTTTCTCATAGACGCCTAAGGTGGTAAACGTACGTGGGGAGAAAGGCGCAAACACATAAACTGCCTCCTATTGGAGATGTATGGAACCTTTCGTAAGTAACTGCAATTCATTGCGCAATCCGCATGTTTACTGTACTGTAGTTGAGCAAAATGATACAGTCGTCATGCTTACTGTGCTGTAGACGAGCGCTTGTTGCAAAGTTTATATGCCACAGAAGACAAATAAACATGGTATGAAAACTGCAACGAGAAATGAAGCCAGGAGATGTTATATAATAGTGAAGTGTACACTAGGGCAATACAGAAGAAACAGTTTTGAACGTCTACCTGATATAAAGCAAATTCTGACCATGGACTATTGGTTCACGAGAGTACCAGTCAAAAATCGTAAGGTCTCGTCTTACTAATTAACGATTTTGCTCACATTCAGAAAAGACAAACGTGAGATACAGCCTTCATTTTGGTTTCAATCAAAACCAGACCTACTAACTTATATACCAACCAAGAAGAAAGTATTTCTCCTTTTGTCAGCCAAGCATAGAGACATCACCAGTAAAGAAACTGGAAAACCACGTATAACATGAACAATTGACGATCAGATACCTCTCCTCAGTTTTTCAGCATATCTGCCGTGGCGAGACGAACAAGACGCTGGCCGCTTAGCCTATGGTCCACCGTAATGTATCAGGCAGGTATCAGAGCAATGATTCAGAATAGAATAGCAACTACAGCTCTTTTCATTTTTATGTTATTTTACTTTACTTATTTTTTATTTTATTTATTTATTTATTTTAGTCATTTTAGTCACCAGTCTTCTGAATCGTTTGATGCGTCCAACCACGAATTCCTCTCTCGTGCCAACCTCTCCATTTCAAAGTAGCATTTGCAACCCACGTCCTCAGTTATTTGTTCGATGTATTCCAATCTCTATCTTCCTCTACAGCTTTTACCCTCTCCGCCTCCATCTGATACCCTACAAATTATTCCCTGTCGTCGTAACAGATGTCCTACCATCCAGTCGCTTCTTCTTTTCAGCGTTTTCCACACATTCCTTTCCTAGCCTGTTCTCCAGAGAACATCCTCATTCCTCATCCTATCAGGCTACTTATTATCGACATTCTTCTGTAGCGCCACATTTCAAATGCTTCGATCGTCTTCTGTTCCGGTTTTCCCACAGTCCATGCTTCACTACCATACAATGATGTGCACCAAACGAACCTTCTCAGAAATTTCTTCCTCAAATTAAGGCCTATGTTTGATACTAGTAGGCTTCTCTTGGCCAGGAACGCCCTTTCTCCAGTGATAGTCTACTTCTTATGTCCTACTTGTTCCATCCGTCGTGGGTTATTTTGCTGCCTAGGTTGCAGAATTCCTTGACTTCATTTATATCGTGATCACCAATCCTGATGTTTGTCGGTGTTCTCATTTCTGCTACTTCTCACTACATTCGTATTTATTGTCAGACTATTCATTCCATTCAGCAGATTCTGTAATTCTTCTTCACTTTCATCGAGGATAGCAACATCATCAGCGAATCTTATCGTTGATAGTCTTTCACCATGAATTCTTATTCCAGTCTTGAACCTTCCATTTATTTCTGTAATTGCTTCTTCGATGTAAAGATTGAACAGTAGGGGCGAGAGGCAATATCCCTGTTTTAAAGCCTTCTTAATCTGAGTACTTCGCTTTTTGCCTTTCACTCTTAATGTTGCTTGTTGGGTCTTGTACACATTGTTTATGACCCATCTTCCCCTATAGCTTACCCCTGTCTACAGCTCTTTTGGAACCACCCCTGGAAGAGAGTGTCAACTGCAGGTATGCAAGTAATTGTGAAGGTAAGAATTTCTCAAGTTGTTCAGAAGCCTCTGGTTGTGGACACTTCCAGAACTTCTTATGTTGTGAGTTAAAAGTGTTCATATGCCCATATTCGAAGGACAGAAAAACATCATTGGTATGCAGTAACTGCAGCAAGTCCTACTGTCCTCAACACAATGCTAAGTAGTGTCGAAAGTACGGAAATAATTAATTAATCTATTTGAGAATAATTGATAATATCTCAAAGTGTTTGTCTAATACGTGTATTCCATTAAATGAATAGCATCTTCACCTAATTAAACATCAAGTAAAATCACTGGATCCAGATCACTTTCATTCTTCATCACTGATAAGGTTCCATGACAGTTTTTTATTTGTCTCGAATTTTGGATGCATTAATACTAAGGTTGACTGAAAAAGTATATGAGACAGGTGATGTAAAATGCGTTTTAGTAGTTGAGAGTCCAATTTTACTATAGATTATTCTATATTCAGGCAGCTTCTCCATCAAATCATTGAAGGTCACTATGACCCTGTTGGACAGTTCGTATGACAGTTTCAGAGGTGTGTACTACCAAGTTTAAGAGTGCTTCAAACACCTGTTGTATATTTTCCCTTTTGCACCTGGCTTATCTAATTGTTTTCATTGGTGTCTCAATGAATCCAGGTGAATGACCTAAATGGCTGTCGACCGTTAATTCACAACCACCGATTCCTGAATCCTCTTTATCTTTCTGCACTACCTCCATTTTTCAAGATTATTCAACCCCAGTACCTTGCTTTGGCCCAGAAGACATCCTGATTATTCATAACTAACTGGCAAATACTATTAAATAACCCCTTGGTAATCAAAACATTCCTCCTAATTAACAAATAATTAAGTAAACCTCAACTGTACTACTTCAGATAACCTACAGTAAGATTCTTGCTATCACCACCGAATATAGTAAAATTGAGAAGCCTTACAAAAGATGGACCTAGCCATTCGTGCGGTGGTTTATGTGCCTGGGTGATCCAAACAGCTACACCACATGTGCGGCCACAATAGAAGGGTATCTGTTGAGAGACAGACAATCATGTGGTTTTAGAATATGTGCAGCAGCCTTTTCAGTAGTGGTGGAGACAACAGTCTTAGTGATTGACGGATTTGGCCTTGTAATATCAACCGAAATGGCCTTGCTGTACTGGTCCTGCCAAGGGTTAAAAGTAACGGGAAACTAAAGCCAGAACTTTTCCTGATGGCATGTAGGTCTACTGTATGATTAAATGATGAGGGCGTCCCTCTTGAGTAAAATATTCTAGAGGTAAAATAGTCCCCAATTCAGGTGTATGAGAGCGGCTACTCAGGAGGATTTTGTCATCAGGAGAAACAAAACTAGTGTTTTACAGACTGGAGCATGGAATGTTGAATCTCTTAATCGGGCAGGTAGGTTAGAAGATTTGAAAATGGGGGATGGAAAGGTTAAGATTAGATATAGTGGCAATTTGTGCAATTAGGTGGCAGGAGGAATAGGACTGCTGGTCAAATGAAGACAGGGTTGTAAATATAAAGTCAAATAGGGGTAATGTGGGAGTAGATTTAATACTCAATGAGAATGTATGAATAGATGTAAGTTACTATGAACGTCATAGTGAATGCATTATCATAGCCAGGATAGACGTGAAGTGCACAACTATAGCAGTACTACAAGCTTATATGCAAACTATCCCCACAGATGACAAAGAGATTAAGTAAATGTATGAGAAGTAAAATAAATTATTTGGTCAATTAATGGAGAGGAAAATGTAATTGTGACAGAGGACAGTAGGAAAAGGAAGAGAAAGCAAAATATTAGCTGAATATAAACTGAGGGAAAGGAGTGAAAGAGGATGCCACCAAGTAGAAATTTACACAGACCATAATTTAATCATCACTAACACTTGGTTTAAGAATCATGAAAAATGTTGTATGTATGGATGTGGTCTGGATACACCATCAGGTTTCTCATCGACTATGAAATGGTGAAGCAGAGATCTCCAAACCACATTTTAAATTATAGGACATTTGAAATGGGAGATGTGGGCTCTGATCATAATTTATTGGTTATGAACTGTAGATCGAAACTGAATAAATAGCAAAAGGTAGGAAATTGATGGGAAGGAACACGGAAAAGTTGAAAGAAACAGAGTTTGCTGAGGGTTTCGGAGGGAGCATTAAGCACGTTTAAGAGGGAGCATTAGGCAATGGTTGACGGTAACAAGGGAAACGAATATTGTAGAACACTAATGGGAGAAAGCAGCACAAGATCAAATAGGTGGAAAGACAAAACGTAGTAGGAATCAGAAGATAACAAAGGAGATACTGAATTTGATTGAGGAAAGGGGAAAATATAAAAATGCAGCAAATGAAGCAGAGTGGAAGGGTATTAAAAACCTCTAAAAATGGGATTGACAGGAAGTGCAAAAGGACTGTGAAGAAATGGCCAGGTGACAAATATAAGGATTTCGAAGCACATTTCACTAGGGCTAATGTAGATACTACCTACAAGAAAATTAGAGAGGCCTTTGGAGAAAACTGGAGCAGCTGTATGAACATCAAGAGCTCAGACGGGAAAACAGTCCCAAGCAAAGAAGGGAAAGCTTGTAACACCACAATCGATTGTGAGCAATCGGTACAGTGGAAATTTATTTAAGAAGTGTCTACGCGTTACTAGTTAATATCTTTGAATCATTGGAGAGAGGTGGTATTTTATGATGTATAAACTGTTTAACGTAATAGTGTTTCTAAAAAATGGAATTTTATTTAATATTTTTGTTTATGTATGAGGATCTGCAATGTAAAAACTGGTTCATACTTAAATTTGTATTGTATAATATAAAAGACATAGTGATTCCCGTCCGCTACGGAAGTGGTTTGGCATGCAAAGAAAAGGTGGAAGTGGCGGTCAGGCTGAGCGGGAAGCGAGAGAGCACAATTGGCAGTCAGTAACCAGCAGTTGTACAGTGAACAGAAAAAGCGCCGAGCGAGGCATCCAGTGACCAATTTGAAATGGAATGGCCTTGGGTGTGATCGCGGCTGTAAAATGGTGGAATCGGCTCCAAAAATGATATTCACGTTGCCAAGAAGAACTGTACACAGCATTTTACTGCCAAAGAAGAGACCAGGTAGCCACCACATGATCACCACCACTATTGCGCCACCACTTCACCAGATTCAAGAGGTTAGAACTGTATAACAGTATGAATCAGAATGTTTGCGAGAATTAATTTCCAATAATAATTCAAATATTGCAAAAGTTGTGTTTAAACTTTGAGTCGGTCCTTTGTACATAACCAAGTAGGATCCTATCCTTAACTTGATAAAGTCCAAGTGTCCTCTGTATAAATAACTGGGTATTGTCAGATTTATTTTCATGTGCCTCAAATTCAATGATAAAGTATTAACATGTAGCTAATTAAATTAATTGTTACATAGACATAGAGGGGCACTCGATGTCAAATTTAAGAAAGGCTCCTATTTACTTCGGTTTGCTTCTACTTTACAAGTGTCATTCCTTTACACGTCATATAACTGATAAAAAGTATTGATTTTCTATGATTTGCTACAGTTGGAATGTGCCATAGTTATAGTATTGATGAACAAAATTGTGGTTAATTTAAAATCACTTGCTCCACAAGTGGTGTTACAAAGCACTTGATTTTTGATGCTAATTGCAGTGTGACTTTAACTTGAAGCCATCTCTGAAGTTTGTCGAAAATATTGTCAGTTTAAATTGTTTTAATGTATTGCATGATAAATGATCTTAAGTGGGGTAGTAATTCAGCTGTTATAATGAAAATGGTTTCTGAAAAGTATGCATAGTCTGCTCATAAAAGTAGGGCCAGTTTGTGGTCCACCAATTTCAATATTTCCTTTCAGGAAAAAGCCAAACTGTATAGAGCTTTTCTAGCTAAAGAAATCTGAAGTATTTATATAAAATAGTCTACATAAAACGGATGTGTATAGTGTTAGCTTACTGCATTTGTGCTGTGTAAGTGTGTGTTGTCCTAACTTGAACTCTGGTCAGGTGTCATTTAGTCTCGTGTTCTTATGAGAACATCCTCTGTGATAAAGGAGTAAAAGGTTGAAGTAACGATTGTAGTTAACAGGGATAAAAGTCTTTTCCATTATAGTGATTACTGAACTATACTGTCGATAATTACTGCTACTCAGTGTGTAGTTCGCCTGGTTGAAGTAGTTGTGTTCATTGCACTTTACAAAGAAAGTAGTTATGAAAATTCCTTTTTGCAAGATTAATGTTTTCACATTATTATGCCTAATTAGGCTGGCGACCGTATTTTCTTCATTCACAGGAACTCTGTTACTATTATTTCTTACAAAATTTTAGTCTTTCTGTTGTCTACCAACTGCTAACCTTACGAATTTCATGTTCGATACCCTCTTTCTGTTAGGTAACACACGATCAAATTCAAAAATCCTCCCAGAGGGGGTAACACTATATTGTGCACGTTTAAAGCAAATTTTGGTGATCATTAATTCGCGGTAGTGTCATAAGCTGAGAGGTGAAAGAAGTATATAGAAGGTCTAAGTGAGGTAGATGATCCTGCGGACAATATTCCAGAAACGGAAGAGGACGTAGATAAAGAGGAAATTGGAAATTTGATAATTACTAGAAGAATTTGGCAGAACACTGGAAGATCTAAGTCGAAACAAACCCCAGGACTAAACGACATTCTGTCACAAATACTGATAGCCTTGAGAGAGCTTTTTCTATCTGGCGTGCAAGATGTATGAGACAGGTGAAACATTCTCAGACTTAAAGAAGAATGTTATAATTCCAATTCTAAAGAAATCGGTTGCTGATAGGTATGAACATTACCGAACTATGCACTTTAAAAAGTCATGGTTACAAAATACTAACATCAATTTCTTGCATAGGAATGGAAAAATTGGTAGAAGCTGATCTCTGAGAAGATCAGTCTGGACTTTGGAGAAATGAAGGAACACATGAGGCAACATTGACCCTACGACTTACCTTATAAGTAAGATTAAGAAAAGGCAAACCTACTTTTATAGCATTTTTAGGCTTAGAGAAAGCTTTTGACTATGTTGACTTGATTACTCTCTTTGACATTCTGGGGGTAGCAAAAGGCGATTTCCAACAAGCGCAGATAGCAGACAGCAGTTGTAAGAGTCGGGGGTATGAAAGAGGAGCAGTAGTTCAGAAGGGAATGAGACAGGGTTGTAGCCTATCGTCAACATTATCTAATCTGTACATTGCACAAGCAGTAAAAGAAGCTAAACAAAAATTTGGAGTATGGATTAAAGTTGAGAGAGAATAAATAAGAACTCTGCAGCTTGCCGATTTTATTGTAATTCCGTCGGAGACAGCAAAGGACTAGGAAGAACAGTTGAACTGAATAGACGGTCTCTTGAAAGAAGGATATAATATGAACATCAATAAAAGCAGAACGAATGGAATGTAGTCGAGTTAAATAAGGTGATGCTGAGGTTGTTGGATTAGGAAGTGAGACAATTACAATAGCAGATGAGTTATGTTATTTGGGCAGGAAAATAGCTGATGATGAAACAATATTAAATGTGGACTGTTAATGGTAAGAAAAGCGTTTCTGAAAAAGAAACATTTGTTAACATCGAATATAAATCTAAGTGTCAAGAAGTCATATTCCGAAATGTGGTGTTACAGAAGAATACTGAAGATTAGATGGGTAGACCGCATAACTAATGAGGAAGTACTGAAAGGAATTGAGGAGACAAGAAATTTTTGGCACAACTTACTAAAAGAAGGGATCAGTTGACAGGACATATTCTGAGATATGGAGAGTCCAACAATGCACTACTGGAGGGAAGTGAGGGGAATGAAAATCGTAGAGAGTGACCAAGAGATGAATACAGTACGCTGATTCAGAAGGTTGTAGGTTGGAATAGTGATTTGGAGTGAAGGGGCTTGCACAAGATAGAGTAACATGGAGAGCTGCATCAAACCAGTCTGCAGACTGACGGCCACAACAACAAGAAAACCCAAAACCAAACTAAATCATCAACATTCATTATATCACACAAAATATTTAAGAAGGCGTATACCATAAATTAATAAATTTATTAAATTTATGAAACAGTAATTCTCAATAAATTGTGAATCTGAATTGCTGCTGTCTGCTACAGTCACTGATCAGTTATGTAAACATGCACACTTAAGCGGGCAATACTACGAAACAAAATTTTAATGAAATTTTAAATAATGTTTATTACTCCCTGCATTAATGCAAAAGTGAATTTAAAATCATTTATTTGCTCTGAAGTCTGGAACAACGGTAACTGTAGCGCCAGCAGATCGTCTGCTGTCACCGTGTATTGACACAAGCACAAGGCGCGATTTTTGACGTCCGTGTGGATGCTGGCTCGCACCGCATGTTCTGAGTATCTACGTCACACCGTGGAGCAGTGTCCTTGGTGCACCAACAAATGGTTGTCTGTCGTGGTAGTTGTAGTCTGCTAGCCGGCCACTCGGTGGAGCTGTGGTACTCAGTCGTTTGCAGGTGCGCTGCTAGTAGACCCTGCTGCTGTATTAGTTTGGAGTTCCATCAATAGCACTCCAGGTCGGCGCTTGATGTTCCCAATATTATCACTTCGCACGGTGTGGTGTAGTTCATCTGCGATGTCCAAATTCCTTGAACAGGTCTAGCGGCGTGTAAAATTACTTTCCCACTTCCTACTATTTGTCTCGTTGTTTCCGTCTGCGCCCGTGGCGTAATTTAACAATAGCGTCGTTTTCGGTACAGATTGCCCTGTCTAGTATAAAATGACTAGAAAACACTTCCCTGACAAGTTCTTTAAGAATATTTGACCTGTTTAGTTGCAATAATGTCCACACGTGTCTTTCTTTAGCACCTGAACTTCACTATTTTACACATGGAATTTCGTGTTCGCGCGTTAGGACACTGCACATTGACACTACTTATATCATTTGATATTTTGAAAACAGTTTTGACCCACGATATACCAGATACTATTTCGCAGTGCAGTCCATACTGAATTGTTACTTCCCTCGGTTTTTGGGTTTCAGAATTATGTTGTGTCACACTTTCCACAGATTAAGATTCGTTATTATTCGATCCAGAAAACAGGTCCTAGTCACAGTATCCAAGATGAAACATTACTGTCCCTGTCACAATTACAAGATGAAACACCCTCGATTAAAATTCAGTATTGTTAGCGGTCGAATATGTAAAAGCTTGACCTCTATCTTAATGATTATGGCCTAATGCAGGCCTGTTGTGGTGGCTGTTAGACAGCCATGAGCGTTCAAGATCGCTCGCCGCCTCAGCAGTGAGCGCACGTGGTAAAATGTGGCTGCAGAACGTCATTACGTAGCTGAGGGGACATGCACACTGAGAACTGTTTTCAGAGGATTGACAACATGTAAAGTTCTCCATATTGTTACACCCGAGCCTATAAACTTCATGTCTCAGTGCGTAAAGCGCACAGTAGCTCTTTTAAAATCCATGAAAAGCAGCAATATGGCCGGTTAAACATTTCAAAACGAAAGTCAGACGAACCAGTATAAATTTGTAACACATCAGCGCAGGATGCCTAGATATACATAAAACTTATAGACTTGCAATTTGAAAGGCAGTTGAGTGTTTAGCGCGTGAATAAAAGAACCACGAAATAAATGTTAATGTCAACTTAAACTTTAGTTCATCACGTAAATTCTGCGCTTTTACATATCAAAGCAACTACTTTTGGCGCAGTTTACATGCAGAAAATAAAAAAAAATGCATAATAATTGTTGTTATTTTGTACTCAATGGAACTCTCTTCATCATTGTGACAGGCAAGAGCCTTCTGTTATTACTGATAAGTGCGAAAGTTGTTTATGAATAAAAGAAATAGGTTTCACATAAACTCGACAAAATATTGAACTGAAGTTTGATACGTTTTTGCTTTTTTATTTTGTTAAAGGACACTGCGTTTTCTAGCACTACGTAATTTTGCTAGAGCACCAATTTTCGAGAAAAACCTAAATTTAAGACCAATAATTTCAGTTTTGCTATTAACACCGCTTATGTTCAAGTAACAGACAGGAGGATATTTGTGTGGTACAAAAATGTTCCGTAGGACACGAGGCCATCTTTGTATCCTCACTACGCTCTAGACCGTTTACCTCTCCCGGTTTCTAAGGGAATGTAGTAAGAAATCGAAAGCATACGCAAACAAACCGATCGAAATGAGGTAACGCCAAGTAGGTACGCAAAACATTTAACGTATAGGTAACTTGGGTAGGATAATAACTGACCAATGTACTGGGAGAACTACAGCTACCTACGCTTACTTATGACAGTCTGCGGTAGTTTTACAACTCTAGGCCTGATCTAATGGATAATCACTAATCGGTTTTGACCGATACGGGAGATGTTTAAATCGGATGTTGGCTGCTCAGTATTGCTGTAATAAAAGAATATGGGTTTTGCATTAACCAAGGCAGCGATAAGTTTCCACTACACAACACAGGTCTAATGTAAAGAAATATTGTCACACGCTGTTGTAACCTTCGACCAGGGCACTAGACACGAATGCTTAATGTTGCCACTTCATATTGATAATCACTTTTCGAGGAAAGAACAATACTTTGTCACCATTCCGTATATTTATTATGTTTGCTGGAGGCCAACCCACTCAGCCGGTGCTATATTTCTCCTTCCACTACGATGACCACTTACTAACTCAACTGCGTCTCCAACACTCTCACTCGCTGGCGCACTCAGCACTTGACTATCGATTCTTGGTCTATCTTCGAACGGTTCAAGTAAAAATCTTTGAATAAGACACCGTGGCATACCTAAAGGAAGTTCTGGACTCTCTTCCTCGCTGACTGAAGCCATATGAACGCTACAGGCGGTGTTACACGATTTCAGCGTGATTTTTTTCCTGTGCCTCACTAATATTTTGCCCTAAGAGGTTACCTGTAGTTGTAACAGACTATATTACAAAGAAGTAATGATCTACTGGAAATCTATGCCTTCGTCACATAACCGACGTTGGTGCTGCCTTCTAGTACCTACCAGAAGTGTTAAAAGTATTTACAAAAACGGGGATGAACGTGAGAAATAATTTATTAAAAAGATATAGTGCTAAAATTTTTTCTGTTTGATGGCATACGATATAAAATTTAGTCTGTTGGATATATAATAAACATATTTCACCCAAAAGATCATCATCATTGCAGAAATCGAATCAAAACTACAATAACTTTGCATCAAAGCACCTACGCAAGTCTGCTGCCACAGTAGATTAGTAATACTCGAGAATAGTTAATCTAACGCTGAAATAACTGTAGGGACCAGAGTATCCAAAAGAAGTTATGAAAGATGTTAAGTATCGTCAGTAACAAGCGATATAAACGTTAGAACAATACTGAAGGAGATGGATAACGACTTAGGGTAACGGAGAGGCTCAGACGCATGACGACTGCTTCACATCCTATACCGAAACGGTAATTTCTCTAGAAAAGTGATACTACGTAAACGATTTGGCTCACTACTTCTTGTATTCAAGAAACTGGTGCATCGACTTAAATCATTTCAATTAGATGCAGCATTTCATTTCTTTAAACCGCAAGGAAACGAGAGAACAGAATACACATAAATGCTGAAAGAACTATGTGAACAGAAGAAATATCAGCTTAGCAGAAGTGATATACAGTAAGAAGCAGAGAACTACCTTTTAACAAGGGTTCCGTGATTTATCCTGTGGTGTCCTGAAGGCGATGTTTCCTAAAGTGCCAGTACTTCTTACCTGAAATACGTGCTATAATCGAAATACAGTTAGTACTGAAACCAGAATAACAACTGTGATAGAACGATAGGCATAGTAGGGATGTAAACCTTTCTCCAACGATTCATCTATTTGGCAGAGATCGAGAGTCTGCCAGATAACAGGGAGCGGACTGTACGCCCTTCACAGTGGGCGTGCTGGTGCAGACATGGCGTGGCCGATGGACACAGATTGATGGCTGTGCGGAGATCGCATCGGTAGGAAGGGGACTGAAATTCAGCTTCATTCGACAAAGAGGTATATACTACGGCTCTAGAATCGAAAAAGGGACGGTTTTGCAAAATTCCAAGCTTCGGACCCTGAGAACACGTAACATGCAATTATTCTGCGTAAACCCTCACATTACGAACGGGGGTGGGGAGGGGGGGGGGGGGGGGTGGCGGAGGAACTCATTTATACCCACTATTTGAAAATATTGAAATCTAGTCAACTACTTTATATTTCAATTGTTTTTAATGAATTATCCTGCCAAATCCCATACATCTTTTAAATGTTTCGGTTACATTTCAGTCTCAGTAGCTGATATCACTTTCCCCATTTAAAGTTGCATTCAATATTTCCAGGTTCAAAGCCTTACTTACACATCAATACCTCTTTAAACACATGTTGGGAGTAAAAATCAACAAAAGTGAGCAATATTTTGATCTTTTTTATTTTTTTCTTTCATTGAAATCGGTAGAGCATATTATTCAGTACGCTGATACTGCTAAGAGTGTGCTGAAATGCATTTTCAGGTTCTGGGCCCTACATACACATCAGAACATCTTTAAAGAGTACGTTGTTAATAAAATTCAACAAAAATTAAGGAATTTTGTTATTATTTAATTTTTTAGGGTTTTACGGAAAATACCTTGGTTTTGCTTAAAAAAGGTGCGCTAACAACCCTCAACTCCTTATACTCTTACTCCGTTATTAGTTAGCCGCTTAGTGACCAGAAACTATGAGAGCAGCTATAAACGAGACAAGTGTAAGATCTCACTAGAAATGTTGCTATTGTAAAACACATTGATTAGTGCTGAGCGTAATTACCATTCCTTATCACAGTCGCCCCTGCAGATTCGGTGCCACTAATTTATCCCTAATATTTCAGGTAAGATTCATCGGACTTTCAACACTTTATTTCATTCTGTATTGTACGGATGACCGCTTCATACATTCATTGCGATTCATTTCAGAAACGCTAAACAGCTAGCTAATTATGCTGTTATATCTACGGAAAAGTCTCTCTACTTACAATACCGTGAAAGCGGAATTTTTTCATGTCACTTCTGAAGTATGATGAACATATTTTGTTGAATATTGCGATGACTGATGTGTGCACACTCTTTATGACTCCAAATGTATTCGATAGATTCAGACCGAGGTTTTTAATACACAATCTTAGTCAGCAGTCACTTTACATCTGAAATAAGATGATATGCACGGTGTCCCAGGAGGATTAGTCAATATTCAATATTCAGGGCAGGAACAATCATCCCGACCTCCCCCCCCTCTCCCCCTCCCCCCCCCCCCCCCCCCGTAAAAAAAAGTCTGGTAAACATGGTGTCTAAAATGCATACATTTAGAGCTGTGAAAGCATCTCCATTTTTCACAGTGTGAGACAAATCTCTTCTAGTGCAAGGTTTTTGCTTTCCGTACTTTAAGTAGTGGTAGTATGGACTAAATCAAGAAAACAATTGCCTTGAAAACATGAAGTCTAAAATGCATGTCTTATTAGTTATCGCCGGCCGGTGTGGCCGTGCGGGTCTAGGCGCTTCAGGCTGGAACCCCGTGACCGATACGGTCGCAGGTTCGAATCCTGCCTCGGGCATGGATGTGTGTGATGTCCTTAGGTTAGTTAGGTTTAAGTAGTTCTAAGTTCTAGGGAACTGATGACCACAGATGTTAAGTCCCATAGTGCTCAGAGCCATTTGAACCATTATTAGTTATCAGCACTTACTCAGTAGAAGTACGTGTTTGACACTAACGAAGATGAACAAGAGCGTGGAATTCTTAAGTTACACATTTTATAGCTCATGTTTAAGACTTTTTGCTTAGATTGATCGTTAGTGTCGGACCCCGGAATACTGATCATTACTCCCGGCACTATTTGTATATGGGGAACACCATTTTCATAATTCGGTAGTTAAGCATCCCGAGGAGAACCCCTCCAAAGACAGCCGAAATGTCGGTTTTATTTTTTAGTGTTTTAATGTTGGCCTAATGCTCAGAAATGTTTTATTGAAATTGGCGCTTGCCGTGGAAGCCTACCAATTTATATTAAGATTTCGTTATTTAACAGCCTTGCTGGTGTTGTGAGTTTGATGATCGGCAGGTATATGAGCACTGCACTCCGTCTTCAGGCCACGAGTGGCCTACCGGGACCATGCGACCGCCGTGTCATCCTCAGTGGAGGATGTTTATAGGAGGGGCGTGGGGTCAGCGCTCCGTCTCTCCCGGTCGTTATGATGGTATTCTTGACCGAAGCCGCTACTATTCGGTCGAGTAGCTCCTCAACTGGCATCACGAGGCTGAGTGCACCCCAGCTATATGAGAGGCGCTATTAATTGCAAAGAGTCCTCTTCTCATTTCGAGATTCCACGTTCCACTGCAAGCCAAGAAAAGTTTTCTTTTTCTAATTTCTGTCTCTTGTAATAACCGCGGGGAATAAATTCTGATGTGATCATAAAGGAGGATGCGGGAAATGGGGAGTAGTTCTTGTATTATATTTACTTCTCTCATACACCATACGGTAATATGAGGAGTACCAAAGAAAATAAAGAAAAATGAGAAGTCATTCACATGAGTACTAAAAGAAATCCGCTAAATTTCGATAGCGCGATACTCTAAATTCGAAAGATCACATAGATGATGTTGTGGGTAGAGTCAACCAAAGACTGCGATTTATTGGCAGAACACTTAAAAGGTGCAACAGGTCTACTTAAGAGACTGCTTACACCACGCTTGTCCGCCCTATTCTGGAGTACTGCTGTGCGGTTGAAACGTAGCGCCGTATACCGATCCTGCCTTGGAGGCGGTTAAGTGGGAGATGTGTCTCAGAGATGGAGAGTGACAGATGGTGACACGAGACTGGACGCACACGTGGTTTATGTATCAACCGATAGAGGACAGTATTCGATAGGGGACTGTGAATTAGTTTCGATTGTTCCTACTAGAGTGCACTGAAGTAATAGAATGTTTTTCATAAACTGTTCTAGTATTTTCATAAAATGTTATTACGTCTTTTTGAGTATGTAAAATGTTATAAATGTGTTTTAGCAGTATGAATGATGCGTGAGTGTGGTTTAAGGTTAATATGAAGATAACTGTTTAACGACTTATGTAGCAGGATTTAGTGTGGGAACATGTCGAAGAAGTATGGATGTGGACAAAGGGGATTTTTGTAGAATAGCTTTGTAAAGTAAGTTTATGGTACAGGGAAAGTTAATTCAGGTATAAATAGCAATAGTAAATAACGTTATGCATAAACAAAACGTCAGCATATTAGATAATTACGTCGGTAAAAAGTGCAGTCGTTAGGTTTACTATTTTGGGATTGGTTATTGGCGAAAAGCGCGGACTGACGAGGGAGAATGTTGTTTTGCTATTGGCTGTTGAGTAAACTGACCAATGGTAAAGCAATATTCTTCGCGCTCCTTGCTCCGCTGGTAGAGAAGACTTAGAGCATTCTAGAGAGGAGCCGGAGCCTACCCATGAAACAGTTCGGACGTGTGTAGTAGTAGTTCCGATGGAAATGAGAAGTTGCCGGATCCAGCAGTGTTTCATACATCAAAAGTGTTGTAAAGTGTCGGCATAATTATTCCGATGGGTGTGTAGAAATTTCGGAATTTTTAAGTGAATTTTGTGACGAGAAAAGACATAAATTCCGCGTGGCGTATCGAGCAGGTCGATGGCTAAAAACTGTGACTGCATTAGGCACCCACGGACTTAATATTTGTCGAGCATTCTCAGTCAAAAACAATCCGTAATTTTGTATCTATTACGTTTTCGGGAAATGCCACACCATAAAATTGATAATGTGAGTGAAAGGGATTGTGAGTGACTGCGTTAAGACTAGTAGGTTTCGCTCGGCTTCCCTACTGATCATCTGCCGAGACAATGTTCACAGGTAGGTCGAGGTTCGTTACAAAGGGACGGAAGGAACCGCGCCGCCGCTCGGTGAGGGATCTGCATCAGGTGGGACTGACGGATGACATCGAAAAAGTACAAAGAAGGACAGATCGTTTTGTATTATCGCGAAGTAGGGGAGATAGTGCCACAGACATGATATTTGAATTGGAGTGTCAGTCACTGAAACAAAGGCGTTTTCCGTTGCGAAGGGATCCTCTCATGAAATTTCAATCACCAGTTTTCTCCTCCGATTGCGAAAACATTCCTTTGGCACTGTAACGTTCCCTGGCAACACTCACACTACTAATAAACTAAAATTTGATTGTACTATATACGCCGCTATGAAGCAATTTGTATATACTGTAATTATTTAACAAAAAATAATATTTAATTTTGTGTAAAGGACATTCGTTATTATTGTAATATTTTCTGTAGTAACATTCTCGATGTATTTATGATTGTAATATTTCTATACTCATAATGTAATTGCGAAATGTGTCAATATCTGCGATATCAAAAATGTAAAATTCAGCCACAGAGGAAAATAATGTTGTAAGATTACAAAGAGATGTTAATGGTCAGCAGTAGTATAAAAAGCACCACGTATTGTGTATTCTTTGTCGTCTTCCTGGAGAGCTGAAAGTGAGAGGAACCTGTGACGTAGCATTTTATGAATGGGTAGACTTCTTTAGTCTGTATCTAGATTTAGCCGCCATTAGAGGAGAAATTACAAACTAACGTAAGTTGAATTATTGTTGTAGTCTAAATACATTATAATTTAACAAAAGTGTGTATTACTAATGTAAATTAGCTTGCCCATGTCATCTATAATATTTCTTTAAAGAATTTTCAGCATTTTTAGCGGTGTTGCTGGGCTGTGCCGCGACCGAACGATTTGCAGCGGCGGCACATTTAAAAAATTGTTCCGCTAAGAAAAATTAACCAAACCCGTAAATCGGGAGCAGATAAAAATTAGCAGTGAATTAAGAAAATGTTTTTCTTTTACAGCGATCCTGAGACTGACGGAATTTATTACTAGTTTCACATTTGTGCATTCATAGGCGGATAGTTAACGTTGAAATTTAACAATTTTGGTTTTTTCAAGTAACTTAAATGTATAGTGAAGTGTGTTTTATCAATGATAATTAAACGTCGGCTTGGCAATATTTAACCATTTTCTGCTAATAGAGACAGTCCAGTGTTCCATAGCTAACGCCGGGAAAGAATTCAGTAAATATTTTTTAAAAAAACCACTGCATTTAGAAAATGGGTGCCAAGGCCGAATTATGTAAAGGATTTAATTCTCAACTAAATATTCTTAATCAGTTAATATGAATTCACGTAATTTTAAATGTACTTAATTCTGTGTAAATGAATTTTTATTACCACACGTAAATAAGAGGTTCTACAACAAAGTTCGTACGTACAGAAGGAAAGAAAGGCAAATTAACTAAAAACAAACTTAAAAAAGGTAACTGATTATTCTTTAATGTAATTTCATTAAAGCACCCACCTACACAGCGTGATGATGATGGAACCTCCTTGCGAACGATTGCCGTACTGCGCCGTACGGGCTGCGTCTGCACTTCCTAACCATCTGCCCAGCTAACGTAAACACCTCTCGCAACCGAAAGAAAAGCAGTTAGGAACTCTTCTGGTGGCCCATTCCATGCCGTTTGTCCTAAACTACATCAAAACATGTTCAAATGTGTGTGAATTCCTAAGGGACCAAACTGCTGAGGTCATTTGTCCCTAGACTTACGCACTACTTAAACTAACTTATGCTAAGAACAAAACACAGATCCATGCCCGAGGCAGGATTCGATTCTCCGGCGGGAGGGGCAGCTCAATCAGTGACATGACGCCTCCAGCCGCGCGGCTATCCGCACAGCCTAAACTTACTGCCGGGATGGTTCCTTTGAAAGGGTACCGCCGATTTCCTTTCCCATCCTTCCCTAATCCCAAGCTACGCTCCGTCTCTAATGACACCATTGCCGATGGGTCGTTAAACACTGATCTCCTCCTAAACTTACGTGCAGTAGTGCAAACATTAGGAATGACGGTCATCGCTGAAACACACGGTTTCTGGTTATGTTGGTTTTTTAACGCCATTCTGACGGAATATTAAAACCGCTCAAAGTAATCGGCCCCTGAAACAATCGACTTAACTTTGTTTAGTCATTTTGAGCCGCAAGGAGCGATCTGTGGTAATATTTTGGAGAAGGTAAACTTCTTTGCCAAGATCGCTAATAATAACCTTTAATCTCAATGACCGGTTTCCGCAAACAATGTTACCATCTTCAGATCTGGAAAGTATCCAGTAAATTAAATACCGTGTGACTAGGGCCTCCCGTCGGGTAGACCGTTCTCCGGGTGCAAGTCTTTCGATTTGACGCCACTTCGGCGACTTGGGCGTCGGTGGGGATGAAATGGCGACGATTAGGACAACACAACGCCCAGTCTCTGAGCGGAGAAAATCTCCGACCCAGCCGGAAATCGATCCTTGGCTTTAAGGATTGACATTCTGTCGCGCTGTCCATTCAGCTACCAGGGGCGGACAAGTATCCAGTATAGCTAGAGGAAGAGGTAATATTGTGGGATGGGGGTAGTAATGCGAAATACTATGGCTTCTCGCATTGTAATTGCTGTAGTCTGGTGAGCTCCTTAAAAACTACATTCACCAGCTGTAGATTGTTTTGGGACGTATTCATGCTGCAGTTGGCAGTCATTGTGAGTGAGTGAAACTGTTTTATCGAATTCACTAGGAGGAATGATTGTTACAGGTGGATGGGTTTCAATTTCAGTCTTATCATAATGAAGAAATGATTGATATACTTTCTAAACAGACTCTTAGCTAATACATTAAACTGTAAAATGGTGTGTTTGCCTATTTAAATTTAATTTTCGATTATATTTTATTTTCTGTGTTTCAAAATGGCTGTGTTACTAATACAGAATACTAGTATTCCATATTTGTATCCTAATATTAATATTTGTACAGTACTTTTACAAACTGGTTTATTTATAGGTATCTCTTCAGAAATGACTTCACGAACTCGAAAGCAGTGGGACGAGTTTCCTATGCAATCAGCAATTTAAAATGTTAAAGAAAATAAGATGGACTTTCTGAAGGCGGCAAAAACTTTCCAAGTTCCCACGGCTGCTCTATTTAGGCTAGTAAAATCAGATTTACCATTTGATTTAGCCACAAAGATCAAACTGGGACGAAAAACTGTTCTATCTACGAGCAAGAGCAACAGTTGACACACCGAGCGAGGTGGCGCAGTGGTTAGACACTGGACTCGCATTCGGGAGGACGACGGTTCAATCCCGCGTCCGGCCATCCTGATTTAGGTTATCCGTGATTTCCCTAAATCACTCCAGGCAAATGCCGGGATTGTTCCTCTGAAAGGGCACGGCCGACTTCCTTCCCCATTCTTCCCTAATTCGATGAGACCGATGACCACGCTGTCTGGTCTCCTTCCCCAAAACCAACCAACCAACAGTTGACTGAATGACAACGAAAAGTAATTTTTTGAGACTTACCCGAAAGGATCTCCAACAGATGGGTTTTCAGTTTACCAAAGCCAATAACACCCAGAATTAGTTTTTGGGTAAACGGACTGGAGGAGGGTGGTTAGGCCTTTTCTACAAGCGGCACAAAAATGATATTTCGACTCTAAAACGTATAGTACCCTCATTTAATAGATCTCTAGGTTTCACACGAGAAAATGTGGCATAATTTTTCTCTCTGCATTCTTCATCTAATAGATCTCTAGGTTTCACAGTAGAAAATGTGGCAATGTTTTTCTCTCTGCTTTCACATGGGATGGAGAAAAACAGTTTTCTAACTATAACGACTCTTTTAATTCATAACAATATTGTCAGGCTTATTCACGTATAGTGGAGATGTGATCGATATTATTGAAATTAATTAATAGCATTGAAAAAGTTTTAATTAAAATTATCGATATCAGAACAACGCCCACAGCAAAGTAGCGCTACACGGAAATCAAAGAGGATTTAACTCGGCTACTTTTATTTCTAAATTCTACTATATAAACCATGCGCCGGTATTGTTAGTTCTCTTGTCTTCTTTTCTGCACTATGAATAAGTATACGTAGCTGCGGCGTGCGATATAGCTTGAATTTCGGTGTGATATGCTACGTAATGGATCACGGCACTTTTGTTAAACTGGAAGAAAATTGACTATAGTTAATTTACACGGGATAGAATTTTGTCGTAAAGTTACGGACTAAGAATATCTGAGGAATTGTGTGGGCGAGAAAAAGTAGCGTTTAGTATTAAATTCTATTACATGCTGAATAACCGATAATATGATCTGCGGACTACACGAAGGGACGTTAAATTGAATTTAAAAAAACAAAATTCGACACTTAACTTTGTGAAAATAAAAGCGGATGAATTTTGAATGATTATATCGTAGTATAGTAATGAAAGATAGTCCTTATTATAATATCTTTGAGTGACGAACTACAAAAATCGCTGACGTTTTAGTTGCCGTAATTGTTGAGAGTAATTGTAGCATCAACCCTTTCTTTCTCTATATGAAAAACTCAATCATTCATGATCATTTAATTATTATTAAATGTTGTTTATAAAAAACTAAAGTTATTTCCACAATAGCGTGTGTATTAGTCCACGATAATTATAGGCAAGCTGCTAACTGTATCTCTGGATTATGAAATATTACGAAGCGTAAACTGTAACTTAAAAGCTGTTTAACATTTCATTTCCAATCGGTTAGAAATAATACAAAATCAAAAAGAATGCGGGTAAGTAGGTACGTCGGAAATAGGAGGCTAAAACAATAACTAACATCCAAAGACGTTATTAACTATCTTGTCTTCGGTAACGCAGCAACAAATGAAGGGTGATCGACTGTGCAAAAAGTCAACATTAATTATTATTAAAACCCGAAATTTAGTCACCGTTACAGTGAAGATGTTTGTGGATGATATGTAGGTATAACGGAAAGTCGGGAATATACAGTGGTAACAACATCAATATCTTACGTCAGAGAAGTCGACGACGGCAGATTGACCGAGGGCGGCTACAACTAGCGCCTAACGCATGGCTCGAAAAAAGGTATGAAAACAATTATTACGTAATTAACAGTGGTGAAATATAATTATTGTGATTGCGTAATGAACAGTGACTGAAAACGTCCGAATATATGTTTCATAGCCTCCACTAAGACAACCCACTACGCACACGAAACGACACGAGCTAATAGGGGACGGAGGATCGCATCTGCGAGTGCGAACGACAACGCGGCGCCTACCTCCGGGAACTACAAGACGTCTGAAGCCATAGGGAAGGTAGGAAGTAATTGACTTGTGTTACTGCGGCTCGGACTTGTATGTGTAAAGACATTTTATTACTGGTTGAACGGTACCTAATTGTGCTTCCTTTTAATTTTAATTGCGTGGATAAATGAGGCAAGTCCTTGACGCAGAAACCATCAGTAATCAGAGTTATATTTTATTTATTGTGTATTATTATTTTGGTGTTGTTCTGAGAGTGTATACTGATATCCGTCAGCCACACGCCATTAGGTGGCTTGCGGAGTATTATGTAGATGTAGTTAAGTGAAACGGGGATCCATTTAAGATCGGATCTAGGTACAAATCTAGGGACTTTGGGGAGAGAAGATAAGAGAGGGGATGAAAACCGTGTGGAAAAATTTAGATGTTAATATGACAGAAGATTTATTGTAACCTGAAATGTCAAATATAAGTAGAACTACTTTGGTAAGGAGTAATTACCATACCAAAAGTGATGAGGTTTAAACTGTAGGCCTTGTGGGAAAGTAATCCTACCAGTGTTGTCAGTATGCCACCTGGAGATATCAGTATCAACAAACTGTTTGAATTTCTACTGAAATCAAATCAGGAACGAATATAGCTGACTAAACAACGTGATCTTAGAGATAAAGCATTTAGAGAGGAAATTTTATAACAAGAGAAACGACGAGAACTTGCGGAAAAAGCTTTTCAGGAGGAGATGTGAGAATTACAGAAACAACGAGATCATCAAGACCAATCATTTAAGAAAGAGGTATTAAAGATTCTTAATGACCTAGAAAGGTTTCGTTTGGAGTGTGGCCCTGTACGGGTGTGAAACTTGGACAATTGGAAGAGAAGAGAGAAAACGGCTAGAGGCCCTGGAGATGTGGTGTTATAGAAGGATGATGCAGATCAGCTGGAAAGACAAAGTAACAAATGAAGAGGTGCTTAGAAGAGTACAGGAAACCAGATCTCTGCCGAAGCACGTCCAAACAAGAAGAGACAAACTTGTAGGGCACATATTACGACACAACAACATCATTGGAACAATAGCAGGAGGAGCTATTGAGGGAAGGAATCGGTGGGGACGACCAAGGATATCATACACGCAATAGATAATGAGTAACGTTGGATGTAATACATACGTGGAAATGAGGAAGGCAGACAGAAGAAAGGAGTGGCGCTCTGCTGCAAACCAACCTCAGGGTTGAACACTAAATAAAAGAAGAATGACCTAGAATCACGCACAAGGAAAAGGGATGAATACTTTGCTACCGAGATGTATAAATTAACATTAAGTGTAAAATCTTCTAACGAAATGAGCGAAACATTGCAAACTTCTACCTCCAAATTAGAGGGGAATGTGGAGGCAATAAATAAAGAACAGATTGAAATAACTGAACACATAGATAAGTAACTAAACAATTAGAAGATTTAAAAATAACAGGTCAGAAGTTTCTTGATGACTATCTTAGTAAACAGACGATTAAAATAGAGGAGGATTTCTCAGAATGGTTAGAAGCAAGGGCGGGAGAAGTTCACACGCAGGTTCAGAATGCTATCGAGAAGGCGACTCAACAGAATAAAGCAAATACAACGCGACGTTAGGAGGCAGATAGCGTGGAACAAATGAAACCAGAATTCAATCTTGTTAAGAAAAAAGTTTTATCCGAGATGCCTGTGTGTCAGGAATACGTAACCAAAGGTGAAAGTAGTCCTAGAAGGCAAAACCAATTTGAAAGATATCCGGAACCATATTCTAGAAATCAATCTCCCGTTAGGAAGCGAAAGTGGCGAGAGAAGTAGAAGTAGGGATTAGTCGGATCTTGTAAATCGATATTATGATCGCAAGTGTACTGTTTCATCCTCTAAGGTTGAACACAGTATTTTTAAAGCTAAGCAGTTTCGAATTCTTTCGAACGATAAAAATTCTATACACCCAATGATGTTTATAAAAAGTATCAGAAATGTATTTCCCCGATCTTGGAAGGAACAAGATAAAATATAGTTTATAGAGTCAAAGACTAGTGGAGAAGTTTCACTGTGAGCATCGGAAGCTGTGGAAAGTTGCAGAACATGTAGAGGTTTTGAAAAATTATTCATCACGAAATGTTTGTTGCAAAGCAAACAAAATCGATTAAGGAATGAAGTTTATAGTCCGGGATTTTACAATCTCTCCAACAGATGGGATTTCAGTTTACCAAAGCTAGTAACACGCAGAATTATTTTTTGGGTGAACGGACAGGAGGAGAGTGCTTACGCCTTTTCTACAAGCGCCACAAAAAGAATATTTCTGTTGGAAAGCACACAGCACCCTCATTTAATAGATCTCTAGGTTCAAAAAGTTCAAATGGCTCTGAGCACTATGGGACTTATCATCTTAGGTCATCAGTCCCCTAGAACTTAGAACTACTTAAACGTAACTAACCTAAGGACATCACACACACAACCATGCCCGAGGCAGGATTCGAACCTGCGACCTTAGCAGCCCCGCGGTTCCGGACTGCAGCGCCTAGAACCGCACGGCCACCGCGGCCGGCAGATCTCTATGTTTCACAAGAAAAAATGTGACAGTATTTTTCATCTGCTTTTACACGAGTAGGAGGGAAACAGCTTTTCAACGAACAAAATATACAGGGTGGTCAAATGACCGTGACCGGGCCAAATATTTCACGAAATAAGCGTCAAACGAAGAAACTACAAAGGCGGAAACTTGTCTAGCTTGAAGGGGGAAACCAAATGGCGCTATGGTTGGCCCGGTAGATGGCAATGCCATAGGTCAAACGGGTATCAACTGCGTTTTTTTTAAAATAGGAACCCCCATTTTATTACATATTCGTGTAGTACGGAAAGAAATATGAATGTTTTAGTTGGACCACTTTTTTCACTTTGTGATAGATGGCGCTGTAATAGTCACAAACGTATGAGTACGTGGTATCACGTAACATTCTGCCAGTGTGGACGGTATTTGCTTCGTGATACATTACCCGTGTTAAAATGGAGCGTTTACCATTTACGGAAAAGGTTTTCAAAGCAATGCGAATTTTCGAATAAATATTACTCCTTCGTCAAACAAGTGTATTCAAAACCGAAAAATCTTAGGCCTGCTGCTATGGCTAATTGATATTTCGTTTGTAGCCGGCTATTAGTGATAACTGAAGACATCTGTTGTAGCCGAGACCAAACAAATACCGAAAAATACCGGTTATTCTGAACTAAAATATTGGCTCGGTTTTAACAAGTCGGTTTTTCCCACTCCTACTAAGCATCTACCAGCCAGAAGTGCAGCGCTGTCGGACTCCGAAAAATAAATAAACAAATGTCCAACAGCACAACGTCGTGGCGCAAGTCATTCAATTCGACGCCACTTCCGCGACTTGCGTGTCGTGAAAGCCAACGGCACCCTGTTTTCCGCTAACGGTTACCCATTCAACTAATATCTGGACCCAACGTTGTTTATTTTCGGAGATCAGGCGGAAACCGGTGTTACCAACGTACCGAAAAATGTGTCTTAGGTGGTTCAAACAGTAAAACCAATTTAAAACGTAGTGATGTCTTAACAGTAAAAAGAGACAGAATAGCAGTCCTTGCAGAAAAATGTACCACAAGGACAACTGATACTCTGTCTCTCTTATTGTAAAGATCTCACTCTGCTTTAAATTGGTTTTAATGTTTCAACGACCTGTATTTTACTTTCATATTTCGTGATAACGGGTTGAAACGTTATTGCAATATTTGTCATATTTTTGGTTTTTACGACTGAAGGTTATCTTATAGAGGACGCTCTGACCAGCGGAAAAAGTAGGAAAATGGTAGTACACTTGGTTGTGTGTATACACTTCCCTGTTTTCTGATTTTATGTTTAATTCACAACGCTTGAACACTTGTCACGGAATGCCAGCCATGTGTCTGAATGTCATGCGTGTTAATAGCGCTTTACCAAGCTGACAAGTAGACCTAGTAAAAACAATTGCACCTGTTTCAGGTCTTAACATAAGCTTTTCTTTCCTTTATCGTAGCATTTTAAGATGGTCCTTGTAGGCCGAAACTGATTGTGTCGAAACTAAAAGAATAATACCTACTAATAAATCAATCACCATCTCCGCAGACGGAATGTTCACGTCAGTGGAGATCCATTTCGCACTCGGTATACGATGAGGCGGCAGAAGTCATGAGATATCTCCCAACATCGTGTCAGACCTTCTTTTTACCAGCGTAGCGCAGCAATTCGACGTGGTAAGGGCTCAACAAGCCGATGGAAGTCAACTGCAGATACAATGCGTCATGTTATCTGTGTAGCTGTCCATAATTGCGAAAGGGCTGCCGGTGCAGGATTTTGTGCTCGAACTGGCCTTTCGATTATGTAGCATGTCGGCTGATCTGGGTGGCCAAATCATTCGCTCGAACTGTCCACAATGTTCTTCAAACCAATGGCGAACAATTGTGGCCTGGTGACGTGGCGCGTTGTCTTCCATAAATATTCCGTCGTTGTTTGTGAACATGAAGTCCATGAATGGCTGCAAATGGTCTCCAAGTAGCCGAACATAACCATTTTCAGTCAACGATCGGTTCAGTTGGATCAGAGGACCCAGTCCATTTGATTCATCCTATACCATAATGGGGCCATCACCAGCTTGCACAGTGCTGGTTGACAAGTTGGGTCCATGGATTTGTGGGATCTACGCCACACTCGAACCCAACCACCGTCTCTTACCAACTGAAACTGGGACTCATCTGACCAGGTTACGGTTTTCCAGTGTGGATGATCCCGGTGGAGGTTCGAGTCCTCCCCCGGGCATGGGTGTGTGTGTATGTACTTAGGATAATTTAGGTTAAGTTGTGTGTAAGCTTAGGGACTGATGACCTCAGCAGTTAAGTCCCATAAGATTTCACACACATTTGAACATTTGGAACGGTTTTCCTGTCGCCTAAGATCAAACATGTGGTTACGAGTCAAGAGAGGCACTGCACTCAGTGTCGTGCTGTTAGCAAAGGCACTCGCGTTGGTCGTCTGCTATCACTGCCCATTATCCAAAATTTTGCCACACTGTCCAACGTCGTACGTCCAACATTGATTTCACTGGTTGCTGCACACAGAGTTGTTTGTCTTTTAGCAACGACAACCCTACCCAAACACCGCTGTTCTCGATGGTTAAGTGAAGGCTATCGGCCACTGCGTTGTCATTGGTCAGAGGTACCACCTGATAGAGAACGTTCCATGCAGCTAGCTTCCACTGGAATTCCGCATTCAAAGACTGTTAATTCCCGCCGTGCGGTCACAATCACATCGGAAACCTTTTCACCTGAATTACCTGAGCACAAATGACAGCCACGTCAATTTATACCTGTTGTACACGATACTTCCGCCATCTGTGTACAAGCATATCGCTGTCCCAAAACCTTTGTCGCGTCAGTGTAGTCGCTACAGTGCTTCACCACCCTCTTTACTCTGCTTATATGCTTATGTCTCACGAGTCCGTAGCGCAACCACGCGGCATTCAATCTCGCAGTGAGAACTGCTCATAGCGTTTTTATTCATCTCTGTGGCTTCTCTAAAATGGATGGGCCGTATACAGTCAGTAAATAAGCTACACACACTGCTTCAGTATGGCTAGACCTATGGGAGGCTGTGATACTGAGAATTAACCTTCGCAGGAAGGACGGAGGTTGTCAGTTTTTTTAATAGAATGGAGCAGTCCGCACTATTCCGTTTTGTCAGTCTCTGTCACCATGCAAGTTCTTCTTTGTTGACAACATTTGGCCTACAACAATAGCCCTTCTTCTATTTGGATTTGCGAGGTGCCGGGGCTATAAGTGTATTTAACACTAAATTCTTCTAGAATCCACATATGTAAATGGTGCTCTAAGCCCCCCCCCCCCCCCCCCTATTCTAACTCCGACTTTTGCTGTTGCACAAGGATAAAAAAAATACGCGAACTGACTCTAATCAACCCTGCCAGTGGAGTAGAAGAGAGTTTGGCACCTGCAATAATTTAATTTGATAAATAAGTTAAATAAACGAAGGTTTCATTAACATAGTGAGGAATGATAGGGTTGCTCTACCGATTAACACAATGAAAGTTTTGTCCAAATTAACAATATGATTTATTAAGACTAAACACAAAATAATGAACAAAAACACTTGAAACCTTTACAATACATCAAACTGACTCAAACTGGATACTCAAACAAACGCTGTGAATGTGAAGTTGTCCCTAAACTAGATTGTGAGGATTATGACGAAGTGGTATGTGCAGCCAATCCTTGGAACCCAAATCTTAAGAGAAAACATACAGCCAACCCAACATTAATTGCTGCTACTCAAGACAGAACAAAGTTAGAAAAAGACGAACAGGCGCGCTCTGCTGAGCTCTGATTATCACCAAGGAAAATCCCTATCTGCCGGTACTGCGGACATACATTACCAAACTGTCTTCTTAACTGCAAGAACACGATCTGGCGTACCACAGGCGATGGCTGGTTGCTTCGAAGTCCTCGACCGAAAGGTGAGAGCCGACTACCTAGAGCACCCGTACAGGCCGAACACACAACATTCCCGCACCACGACAGTGGCCGTGGTTAAATGTTCCAATCAGCAACTCGAAAACCGGCGGAAAATTCCACTCCATTGCCGGAGCACTACCATTCCACCAATGGAGATTCTTGGCGCCAATTTCTGCGCTGATTTTGCTACGTCACGGAGCTATGCCCTGAGCAAGCCAATCACAGTTACTATTTTGCAGAAAGCGCGGGAATTTTCCCGCCACAACTGCCTGGGTACACAAGTCATTCCCACGCCTCGCTGGTAGCCCGCCAGAAAGTGTTTTCGCTAAGATTCTGCGAAGTAACGGAACCTCTAGCCCAGCCGCTACTTCAGACCCCTCCGGGCGTGTCTTTTGACAATGTCGGCGTCTGCAAAGCATTCACTCGACTTCCTCACAGCCGTCGGCTTAACCCTCTCCAGAACAGCAGAGCCTGCCTGTCACCGGACCACCCGGGTGACGAGAGACGCTGCGTGGGAAGTCCGCGTGTGAAGGAATAGCAACTTTCCACCGCATGCAATTAGAGAGGATAATCGTAAGATAGAAATATGAGAGGGGGCTCATGCCACCTCTCCGATTTTTCCATATACACTACTGGCCATTAAAATTGCTACACCACGAAGATTACATGCTACAGACGCGAAATTTAACCGACAGGGAGAAGATGCAGTGAGATGCAAATCATTAGCTTTTCAGAGCATTCACACAAGGTTCACGCCGTTGGCGACACCTACAACGTGCTGACATGAGGAAAGTTTCCAATCGATTCCTGATACAAAAACAGCAGTCGACGTGCGTCGCCTGGTGAAACGTTCCTGTGATGCCTCATGTAAGGAGGAGAAATGCGTACCATCACGTTTCCGGCTTTGATAAAGGTCGGATTGTAGCCTATCGCGATTGCGGTTTATCGTATCGCGACATTTCTGCTCGCTTTGGTCGAGATCCAATGACTGTTAACAGAATTTGGAATCGGTGGTTTCAGGAAGGTAATACGGAACGCCATGCTGGATCCCAATGGCCTCGTATCACTAGCAGTCGAGATGACAGGAATCATATCCGCATGGCTGTAACGGATCGTACAGCCACGTCTCGATCCCTAAGTCAACAGATGGGGACGTTTGCAAGACAACAACAATCTGCACGAACAGTTCGACGACGTTTGCAGCAGCATGGACTATCAGCTCGGAGACCATGGCTGCGGTTACCCTTGACGCTGCATCACAGACAGGAGCGCCTGTGATGGTGTACTCAACGACGAACCTGGGTGGACGAATGGCAAAACGTCATTTTTTCGGATGAATCCAGGTTTTTTGTAGCATCATGATGGTCGCATCCGTCTTTGGCGACATCGCGGTGAACGCACATTGGAAGCGTGTACTCGTCATCGCCATTCTGGTGTATCACCCTGCGTGATGGTATGGGATGCCATTGGTTACACGTCTCGGTCACCTCTTGCTTGCATTGACGGCACTCTGGACAGTGAACATTACATTTCAGATGTGTTACGACCCGTGGCTCTACCCTTGATTCGATCCCGGCAAAACCCTACATTTCAGCAGGATAATGCACGACCGCATGTTGCAAGTCTTGTTTGGGCCTTTCTAGATACAGAAAATGTTCGACTGGTGCCCTGTCCAGCACATTCTCCAGATCTCTCACCAACTGAAAACGTCTGGTCAATGGTGGCCGAGCAACTGGCGCGTGACAAAACGCCAGTCACTACTCTTGATGAACTGTGGTATCGTGTTGAAGCTGCATGGGCAGCTGTACCTGTACACGTCATCCAAGCTGTGTTTGACTCATTACCCAGGCGTATCAAGGCCGTTATTGCGACCAGAGGTGGTTGTTCTGGATACTGATTTCTCAGGATCAATGCACCCAAATTGCGTGAAAATGTAATCACATGTTAGTTCTAGTATAATATATTTGTCCAATGAATACCCATTTATCATCTGCATTTCTTCTTGGTGTAGCAATTTTAATGGCCAGTAGTGTAATATTGATGATGTGAGGCAGTAATTCCTCTTATCTTGTACCTGTAGATAGCCAGCGAACTCGAGTGCAGTCTAAGTGCCCAGTTTGGTTCGATGCTCCGAAATACAGTTCCACTCCGTAATGTATAATCACCACAGCGTTGCGAGCACTACTTGTGCTGTTGAGGCACCGCTGAGTGGGCACTGCCGGTGTCGGTATTCGAGCTGGAACGCCGATCCCGTCGCCTCAGGAGGTGGGGGGAGGCGGCACGGAGCACGCATGCGCGCGGCCGCGCCGGCGTGCGCCGCGACGGCCCGCCGCCTCCACCCCCGCCGCCTCCGCCGCCGCCGGCAGTACACCTGTGGCTGCAGACGCGACCGCCGCCGCCTGCAGCTCCGACGCAGCTCGCCCTGGTCCCGCGTGGCATGGCACGACGCTAGCCGCCGTCTCCAGCGACCGACGCCGCCTCCAGCGACCGACGCCTGCCGCCTGCCACCGCGACGCCAGTCACCCGCCTCTCGCCGTCGCCACAGCCACCGCCACAGTTGCCCATGGCTTTCTCCGGCGTCGCCTACCTGCTTCTCGCCTCTTCAGCAGCGTTCTTCAGCTACGGGCTAGCCGGTGAGTATCACTTTCTTATCTTCGTAGACGTAAATCTCTGTCATCTCCTCACAAATACTCTCTGAACTAAATGTAATTTCATCTGATAACCAATTCAGGTGTATTGTCGGTGACTCTTAATTCTCATAATCGATCTCGAAAAGTACAATGTCCTCTTGTGGCAATCCAAGTCAATCGAAACAATGAAGTACACGAAATGATCCAAAGGCAGTGCATTGACTGTTATCATCGCTTCAATACTGAGTATGACAACAAGTAGGAGACCTATCATTAGTAACTCATGACCGAACTACTGCTCTAACAAGAACCGAAAAATATCGCTACCGTTCATTAGCAAGTTTACATTACACTTTCCATAGCGTATTGTTGTACTATCAATCTTCTGATTTGCAGCTCCTTGTATTGGCCGTGTTCGCAGTTAAAATTTTTGGGATTTGAGTTCCGCCAGTTACGCAAAACATCGTTCTTCTCAGTACCCAAACATGTTTCGGCACCGCTGTGCCCTCATCAGTGAGTTTTCGTTTTTATTTATTCTGCAATGCGAACATTTTTGATACATGATTATAAAATTATGTGCAGTTTTAGTTCAAATAACAGATCGCTTGTTTTGGTAAATAACTTTACATTTGGCGAGCATGAAATTTCTGGACCACTTTTGTGTTAATTATTACAGGTAGCTTGTCATCTGCAACCAAACGATGTTGATGAAAAAGTGTTTTTTTTCTTTTTTTCTTTTTTTTCTTTGCAGAAAGTTGACCTATCTCCTAGAGTGTAATTTAGTTTTGCGATGTTTTCGCACCTACTTTCGTATTTACTTACGTTTTTCGTGTGGCAAGCACTTCTATTATCCGCATCATGCTGAGATGTTGTGATGCACTCGTATCTATAACAAGTATTTTTCGCAAATATCGTAGTGAAACGCTTTTCACTACACCAGAACACAGTGTGATTGTGGTTTGTTATGTGTCCCAGCACAGTCAGTGTTCATTTGTTCACCAGAGACTGATTAAGACAAGAAACTCCGATAAGGGTTTCAACTCCATATTCGCCCAATATGATGATTTACATTACCCTCGGTAACCCAAGAAAACCGGAGGTGATTATCAGAACGGTACCTTAAACATACAACGGCTGTTTGTGATTCCCATCCTTTTACAATAAACGTTGCCAAACCCTTTAGGGCTCGGATTTTGATCTGCTCATCCATTTTCACTTTGTGTAATTCCTTAAATAGCTCCAGAATAATGGCATAACGTTTTTCCTTCGCCCTTTTGTCCGAAAAGATCACAACCGTTGTGTTTTGCTCATATTCCCCACCTACGAGTGTGTTGCCCTCTGAGCGATGGACCCACCGAGAAAAATACACATTTTTACGACTGTCTCACATCATCACATGAAAACTTATCTTAATAAAATTCTCAGATCGGCAGTATTTAATACCATTATGGTATTTTTAATTTTTGAATAGTTATCATGCAAACTAAAAATTCTTCGACACAAAACGCGCTTTACGCTATTTGTACACTAACTGTACACAACACCAAGACACATACACTCGTTCGCGCTGAACGTTCTACAGCCGCAAGAGATGTTTGAACTGGTGACCCAGTAACATTATTTAGTATCTGTACATGATGTATTATCCAACAATCCTAATCACGACAGCACATGGATGCAACTTTCACTGATAGCAGTGTTTCTTTATAGGCTCATGCGATTTGATAACGTACAAATTATCTCATACTGTTAAAACAAGTCTGGGAATGACGTGCACACAAGAACTTGACTAAGATCGACAATTGCTTTGAACGACTAAAACTTCTGAATGTGACTATTTGGAATCATCTAAGTCTCATGAGCTTATGGCACCTATACTTGCCGTTGTACCTAATAATGTAGCGTAGAACAATAAAAAAGTAGATTAGAATTGTTGGCATGAAATATGTTCTTGTTTTCAGAGTTATCTGCAAAAGTAATTTATGTTAAATTCGGCGATATTCTGTGATAGTGCCACTAACTATGGTGAAATAGTACAGACTAGCGTTGAGATCAGCGCTTAATTCGTTTCGTAGTTTTGAAATGAATATTAATAGATGATTTTCCAAAGCCAGAGTGACGAGGAGCTGTCAGAACTTATGTAACATGTTTCCGATAAGCTAACTAACAGATTTTCTACAAACATTTCGTTATTACTAACTGTTATTCAAAATACTAATTCAAACAACTTCTTCGTATTTCATCTCCCGCATATTCGTCTCATACTTTATCGAAGTGTCTTAACAAAACTTGCTCGACCCAGATTTAAAATACTGTGTTTCTGGATATTTTGTTAAATTTGTGACATTCCTGTTAGGTAATGGTAAAGAATAAATGTTACGGTAACGAATATGTCTGTCGACGTAAGAATAGTCAAGTCATAGTCCGTAATCCCGTTACAGTGGACGTGGACATCCTATTTTTTTTTTAACTGTTGTGGTGATCGCCTTTTTTCTATAGGTAAGTCTCTCTGGACTAAGTATCTCTCGGTTTTCAACAGTTGGTACGGAGCCTCGCTTACGTATCGCTCATTGTGTTGATACGTTTGCTTCTTCTTCCCTTGTAAATTTTTATCACTTGGCTCGCTTGTTTTTAACTTTCTTAACTACTTCATTAAAAAAGAACGTTTCTAGACACAAACTGTAGCTCACCGAAAAAACAAAATATGATAACAGGGATACTGCCAAAAATAATATTTTTTTTTTTTATAATTCATTCATGCCTGATGAATCCGAACTCCACCGAAGAAAAATTAAAAGTCCATTCGTAAATATTTTCTGAGTATATGGTCTCATGTTATTTGTCAGTAAATGAATTACGAGGGTAAGTCAATTATTATCCGCAAAATGGTTATAAAATTTTATTGTAATCAAGTAGGAAACTTACAAGAACATCATTTTTCGACATAGTCTCCTTGCGTTTCAACGCACTTGGTCCATCGTTGTAAAAGCTTCCTGATGTCCTCATAAAAGAAGGTTCTCGGTTGAGCTGCGAGCCAGGAATGCACCGCTTTTTTCACTGCTTCGTCCGAGGAAAATCGACGGCCTCTTAATACCTGTTTGAGTGGACAAAACAAGTGATAGTCAAAAGGGACAAGATCGGGACTATATGGAGGATGATCCAGTAATTCAAATTTGAGTTTCTGGAGCGTTTCGGCAGTGTGGGCAGCAGTATGCGGACGGGCATTGTCTTGCAACTACACAACACTTTTTGACAGCAATCCCCGGCGTTTGCTGGCTTTAGCCTAGCAGTAAGCCTCTCATTGCTACACTACTTATTAGTGTGTTCGATTACTGGAACTTGTGAGTACCAAAAAACCGTAAGCGTCAGTTTCCTGCGGACGGTTGGGTCTTGAACTTTTTCTTGCACGGCGAATTTGGATGTTTCCATTCCATATTCTGCCGTTTATTCTCCGGCTCGTAATGATGGATCTATGTTTCGTCACCAGTAATGATCCTGTGTAAGAAGTTGTCCCCATCGTTACCACAGCGATCCAAATGCTTTTTGCAGATGTCCAAGCGCGTTTGTTTATGCAACTGTGTGCGTTGTTTTGGGACCCATCTTGCACAAACTTTATGAAACCCAAGTCTGCTGTGGATGATATCGTAGGCAGAATCGTGACTAATTTTCAAACGATGTGCCACTTCGTCAATAGTTAATCGTCTGTCTAAGAGAATCATTTCGCTTGAACACTCAATGGTTTCTTCATTTGTGGCGGTAAACGGTCGTCTGGCTCCTTCATCGTGCGTAACACTTGTGCGACCATTTCGGAACTTTTCAATCCGTTGGTAGACACTCCATTGCGACATAACACTGTTCCCGTACTGAACCGAAAGTCTTCTACGAATTTCTGCGCCTGATACGCCTTCCGACTACAAAAAACGAATAACTCAACGTTGCTCATAGACAGTGGAACAGCCATGATTAACAGCACAGCAGCGATAACGAAACTAACCTAGCAGCTTGAAAATTGGGAAGATATAACAACAAATAAACAAAGCTTGCGTCATAAACGTAAAACTACAGTAGTAACAAAATATACAAAAATATAACTAAATTGCGCATGTTAATTGACTTACCTTCGTAATTTGATTTCTTACTCTCGTTTATTTTTGTGTCTGTATTGCACTGGATATACTTGCACAACAGTGCAAATGACGTTGTATTGCGCTGTCGGTATTGTTTGAAAAGTAGTTCCCGTTGAAGACTAAAGTCCTCAATCTTGCATTCAGTTCCGCTCGGTTCTGTCTTGGGCTTATGGGTCCGGGAACGTTAGTTGTGCTTAACGTTAATACGCAGCGGTATCGGCAGGCTCACTGATGAAGAGTTGGGTGACATGCAACTCGTGTGTTTGTTCAGTGAGTGCACTGGCAGAGGGACGCAACGACACTATGTTGATTTGTTCCCGAAGCGACGAAAACCACATCACAGACGATGTCACCCGGTTGCATTCCCGTAAGTTGTCTGAGCAGAATACAGTAGCTTTGTATCTGAGGGTTCTTGCATTACCGATACTCCCCTTTCTGCGTTGTACGTTCTCCTTACTGCATATTAAAGGGTTTTTCACTGTTATAACGATATTTACGGCGGAAAAGGCGTAACTGTAATAACAAACCGAATAAATCATAATTACAATAAAATCACTATCGAGCACTAGAATAGGTTTCTCGTACCAAAACACTTATCCGAACAACTTCCGAAATTTTGTCCGTCGAGTTCGGATGCACAGTGTGCAACTACTTGTTATATCGACAAGACACCACGTATAGTCAGATGCTCATTCATTTGTGTACCTCAGACAGCCAGGCAAGCCCTCCCCATTTTTCTGCACTTAGCCTATATAGGGTTCCTCTCCTCAGAGCTGTCAACCGCATTTTTCCTAGTGTTTCGGCAGATATTTGCAATTTTGGTTTTGCGATGGTATAGCTGGAGTCACCCAAACAAATACAATTCATCACGTCTTCCATGCGACGCCCAAGGTCGATAGAGAGCGACGGTTTGTTTTCCATTGCGAACTAAACTATTTTTAATGCGGAATTTTATGTCCTAATTCGATAGAGCAGTCAGAAATTAGAGAAGAACGATGTTCGTTTTATCAGTTCATAGTAACAAAGACATTTTAACACGAAGAATAGCAAGTACTCCAGCAGCGAGCGAGTAGCGCCGGTGCACGATGGTAGCAGACAGTACGGCTCAGGGGCCTAACTCAGCCGCTGCTGAAGTACTGGCTATTCTTCGTGTTTCACTCTCCCTGCTGTTAATACACACTGATAAAACGAATATCGTACTAGATTAATTTGGGGTCTCTCTATCGAATGGGCACGTAAAATTCAGTTTAAATAATAGCTTCCTTCGTAACGGGAAACAAATCGATGGGTTGCATCGACAATGGGCGTCGCATGAAAGATGTGACGAGCAGTATTTGTTCCGGGTGGCTCCAGCTACACGTCGCAAAAGCGAAACTGCAGATATCTTCCGAAACACCAGAGAAATTGCGCCGGACGACCTTTATAAAGGATAGACGGTATAGCTGGAAAGGCGAATTTCCACTTGCATTCAGCGCTCATGTGTAATCGTATTGTAAGTGCGAAAACAAAACTTATCTACGTATAATTCGTGCTCGACTCTCTGATATAAGTAGGAAGTTCTATAATAGATCGTGAGTATTATCTGCGAATATTTCTTCGGTTCCTGACATATAGATCACAATAGCTTGTCCGAAATACTGAAAGCGGTGATCATATCTGAAGCATGACACCGTACGACAGTGGCTTGAATTTATCGCTGGCAGACTGAAATCACAGTTTAATCGCTGGAGATAGCTCAATAAACAAACACGTTCTCAACTGTGATTCTTCTGTTTCTCCCGACGTATTTCTTGCTCGAACAATCCATGGATGTACTGCCGGTCCATAGTGTCTCTCTCCATGCTGCGATATATCTCCTCCCCGTAGAGGTATATGATGTGATTCTTCAGTTTCTCCCGGCGTATTTCTTGCTCGAATAGTCCACGGGTGTACTGCCGGTTCTTAGTGACACTATGGACCGGCAGTACACCCGTGGATTGTTCGAATGTTCTCAACTGTCTATTGCCGTGAATGGATTTTGTTTTTCATTAGTTTCACTCCATTCATGTCGTTATGTTATTCGAATAAGAAACTGATTCAGATACAATATTTTGTAGACAACAATTTGTTTAAGATTATCCTTTAAAATCGGTAGACTAATAGAAATGAGATACGCGGAGTACATTGCTGTATTGTTACTAGATGCTCATAAATATAAATACATGCGTTCAGCAACCAGTTTGTAGCTTTCTGGAAGATTCAAACCGTATGCCAGACGGGACTCGAACCTGGGACCTCTGTCTTTCGCAGCCAAGTACCCTACCGACAGAGCTATCCAAGCACTACCCAGGACCCATCCTCACAGCGGCGGGAAAATGTTAAGCTGTGAGGACAAGTCATATGTCCTGTTCGGGTAGTTCAGTTTGTAGGGCACTTAGCGGCGAAAGGCAAAAGTACCAGATTCGATTTGTAGACTCTCCACTATATTTTGTTTCTGTAATTTAGAATTTAGCCCGACTTTACCTCCTACTCTATGAAATTCTATCTATTACCAAAACTATGTACCCAAAAACTGTTATCCAATTTAAACTCGTATATTAGTCTATGACTAAACAGAACCTAATTTGGACTGAAATGTAACTGATCTGAATGCAACTTGTCTTATATTAAATGCGCAACTGAAGTAAAACAGTTATCTGGCTCTACTCAAAATTTCCATTTGCCTCGCGTCTCTCGAAAACACAACAGCAAATAGCAAGCAGGAAGATGCTAGCTAGATTTCCATTTCTAAATGAAATTTCCAACTGTTGCATACCACATGTCGTAATGCGTAGGCTAGTAATTAACAGTAAGTGCGGAGAGTAATTATTCCAATGAAATTATGTTCCAAGACAACGATTTTAGAATGAAGTATATATTCAAACGCCCACCTGGCTAGCCGTGCGGTCTAAAGCACTGCTTCCCGAGCGGAAAGGCGTGCCGGTCCCCAGCACGAATCCGCCCTGCGGATTAGTGTCGAGGTTCGGTGTGCCGGCGAGCCTGTGGATGGTTTTTAAGGCGGTTTTCCATCTTCCTCGGCGAATGCGGGCTGGTTCCCCTTATTCCGCCTCAGTTACACTATGTCGGCGATTGGTGCGCCAACGCTGTCTCCACGTGCGCATACACCATAATTACTCTACCACGCAAACATTGGGGCTACACTCGTCTGCAATGAGACGTTCCCGAGGGAGTCCACTGGGGGCCGAACCGCACAGTAAGCCTGGATTCGGTGTGGAGCAGCGGTGGGGTGGGTGGACTGCTGTAGCCTGTTGTGGGGTTGTGTACCACCGAGGGCTACGGCGGGGACGAAGCCTCTCCGTCGTTTCTAGGTACTCAGTCCAATACACACATACATACATACATACATATTTTCAAAGATTTTCACACGTAAAATCGGTCTGAACAATACTATACTTAACAAAGTCAATAGCGATTTAAAGAGGGTACAATATCAACAGAGAATTTCTATAAAAATCAAACAGCTTACCCATTTAATATGTTAATGCATGACTTAGGGATGTGGGGGTGGCCTTTCTCTCAGCTCTGAGCAAGTGAACAACGTTAGCTAGGTACCAATAATTATTTCTACAAGTTAGGTGCGCAGTGCTGCAGTCTTACCTCAAACTCCTGCTCTTCAAAACGTAATAACATCACTCAAAATTTATATTCCCTTCGCTTTCCAATATATAACGCAACGGCCTTGCCGCAGTGGATACACCGGGTCCCTTGAGATCACCGAAGTTAAGCGCTGTTGGGCGTGGCCGGCACTTGGATGGGTGACCATCCAGCCCCCGTGCGCTGTTGCCAGTTTTCGGGGTGCACTCAGCCTCGTGATGCCAACTGAGGAGCTACTCGACCGGATAGTAGCGGCTCCGGTCAAGAATACCATCACAACGACCGGGAGAGCGGTGTGCTCACTCCACGCCCCTCCTATCCGCATCCTCCTCGGAGGATGACACGGCGGCCGGATGGTCCCGGTAGGCCATTCGTGGCCTGAAGACGCTTTCCAGTATATACGTCATATTCATGCTTGCTGTTCTTTACAATAAATCTTTCTTCATCTAACAGATACAAATCACAAGTCAACACAGCACTATTAAATACCACACTTCAACTAAGGATATACCAGACTGAGCAGAGGCAACGACTGTGCCACGACAAGAGCAAAGACTGTTTAACAGTAACGTAACTTGCTCTCTCTCTCTGAGGTGCACATCGATAACATACAAAAACCAAAATGACATGACCATCTCACAGAGTACAGTCGCGGTTCGGCACAATTTTAATCTACCACGAAATCAGCATACACTCAGTGCAGCGTGTAAATTCATTCTGAGAGCAATCAGCCTTTTCCTTGACTCATATTCCACATTCCACCTAAAGTAGTGTACCCTGTACTGCAGTAAATCCTTACACCACACGCTAATGACATGTGTCTTGCAAATCTTTTTGACGTCAAAAAGATGTATTGGCCTAAGGAGAGCCGCCCCTTTCTGAAATCCTACGCTCTCCGCTTTGCGAAATCTATTTAATTTTCCGTACGCCATTAGGGAGCCGGGAACCGCACCCTCTCCCCTGTATTTCCCCTGTGGTGTTTGCTGGCAGCGGTCCACGGTGCGCGATGTTCGCCGTATGATTAACTGCCTCAAATACTCCCTCCAAGCGGAATGCGTTTTTTAATCATCCGCATCGCGCCGTCCTGTTAAGCTGACGCATGGTTGCTGGAGATGAAATAGCTCTGTCATTAATTAAATGTCTTTGCGTTGGGCAAAGCAAAGAACGTATTCGAGTACACAAGCTTTTTTTCGTAATGCCACGCCGATTCCTTTTGGTATTCAGTTTATATAGAGACGTTGAGAAATCTTGGATGCCAGTCTGCAAAGTTCACCATACTTACCACTGCCATCAGTCATGCCGATGAGAAGCAGTCTTAGTATTGTGAAAAATTGGTTTCATTTCTCCAATCAATAACATCCTTGTAGCTACAGGGAGGTGTGCGAGAAACCGGCCTCGAATACAGCCTGCTCGCCATTTACGCAGACGAATTGTTACCCGCCATGGGCAAATACAACAACAAATAGATAAAGATGTAATAATTAGATAATAAGAAATAATAAATAAGCTCATGCGAAGATCTATATTTACTGAATTAAATGGCTCTGAGCACTATGCGACTTAACTTCTGAGGTCATCAGTCGCCTAGAACTTAGAACTAATTAAACCTAACTAACCAAAGGACATCACACACATCGATGCCCGAGGCAGGATTCGAACCTGCGACCGTAGCGGTCGCTCGATTCCAGACTGAAGCGCCTAGAACCGCACGGCCACTACGGCCGGCGTCTACTCTTGTTTAAAAAAATATGGGACACGTAATCAGACATACTGGCCCATACCCCACACTCCAACTGTTTCAGCGTACAGCTGATCCTTATAAATCCTATAGTGATTGTTTTCCAGTATGTGGTGTTCTTGGAGTTCACATCTCCTGTCAGCTGTAACCAGGCTTCATCACTCGTGAAATGCTGCAGAGGATCTAACATTCCAGTCTAAATTGTTTGACATAGCCACGCACAGTAGTTCCTACGTTTTTCCTTGTCTTCTGCCTTCCTTTCTTGGAAACATGCCATTTTGTAGGGCTTGATCCCTATACGGGTCCGCAGCTCGTGGTCTAGTGGCTAGCGTTGGTGTCTCTGGATCATGGGGTCTCGGGTTCGATTCCCGGCCGGGTCGGGGATTTTCTCTGACCGGGAACTGGGTGTTTGAGCTGTCCTCATCATTCCATCATCATCATTTGTGAGAGTGACTAGACAGGACTGGGAAAAGAAAATGGACTGTGTAAAAATCAGGACTTTGTACGGGTTCTGATTACTGCGCAGTTAAGCGCCCACAAACCAAACATCATCATCATCATTCCTATAAGGAGTAAAACACGTTAACAGTCCTACGTGAAACGTTCAGTTGTTGCGATAATTTACTTATCGACTTCTTTGGGCTCTGGATCATTCGTGTTCGAATATCCGCTATCACAACACTCGTACGAACAGACCGGGCTCGACTTTTTTTTTTTTTTTTTTTACCAACTGATCGTGTAATAGGCTACTTTGTCACCAACTCCTGTTCACTGCCCTTTGCTGGTACGGAAGCTCCAGGTAGCTTCTTTGCAAAATATGTACCGCGTTTCCTTAAATGAACCGGTAGACACGTATGCCCCCACTATTGTGATTCTTTCTTGGGAAGAATACATCCTTCTGAATTATTTAATTCACGCGTCTTGACCAAGTCGCAATGGCTTGCCTACTGACAGCAAAAAGAGTAGTCGCTTCAGCTTCGAAATAGATAACAATAGATGGGCGACAATGCGCAGTCTAATACTCGGAGCCATTTTTTCGTGCGCCATCCTGTATTACTGATGAGAGAAAACTCTGATTTTTACATTAAACATTAATTTATGATACTCATTTGCAAGTCAACATGCACTGACGCTTTGGAGCCAGGTGATCATTCGTTACCAGGTTTTGACAAGAAGCAGCAAATTGTTTATTGAATTTTGTACCTCGTATGGAGCTACGTCAATGGAAGTGTCATTGGTACCAATCTGTGACGAGAGAAACTTCGTTCACTATACACATTGTACTAAGCCTACTCTCAAAAATCTACAGACTGCAATACAAGGTCTTCTGGATGAGTGAGGAAGCAATATTATTGGCACCTCCTTCTGCGTTACTTGTAGAGTAACATAGTTTACAATTTATTGAGAACGACATTGATATTTAAGTACATGATGACCGTACTAAAGCATCTCATTACACAGATTGAAAAAAAAAAAAATCTCCTATGGACTTACTCAATTCAAAAAGCGCGAGTCTGAATACAAAGAGGCAACAGGTTATGTTTATTGTGGTGCTAAAACATTACAGGCATATCGATGCAACCTATTTCAGGAGATATCTATAAAAACATTTCTAATATTGGAAGTTCTTAAAAATATTCTTAATTTGAAAATATTCTTAACTTAAAAATATTCTTAACTCACCGTTGTATTGTACATTCGTTACCTCTTTCACTTTTCAGGAATCATTGTGAGCAACCACAGGACATAATTATATTAAAATTCGTGCGAAAAATGATAGAAAAGGGAAATAGACGTGCCATATTTCGAGTATAATCAATTAAAATGTTCGACATACTATCATAGCAGTTATTTAAATGTGCAACCTTCCTTGGCTTTCAGTAGAGGAACGAAATACTGCCACCGATACGGGCAGTGTTTTACGCTCCTACGGACACTTCACACCAGACTGCTCTTACAAGAAGGAAGGAGATATAGATCGCGTGGTATTTGACTACAGCTACAGTAAACGCAAACTGTGAATGCCGTTAACATCGAGGTAAAAAATAAGTTAACAGAGAAACGTACTGCCTTCTTTGGATTATGAACGTTGCGGAGTACCTCATAACCTCATTAGAATAACCAGAATGTAAGGTTTATAGATATTGTGTTCTGCTTGCTATCAGCTAAAGATACGCAAAACTGCAAAGGTGTGTTTGTCAACATTCTGTGGGAGTGCCAAAAACCACTGTTACGTAAAAAAGATTGAAGAGTATCGTCACTTAGTGGAATCAGTGTCTATCATAAACTCAACCTTGACAAAATGTATTAAAGCAGAATATTAATGCGAGGGCATTAGTTTTTTGGCGTCGATATCCCTGTACACAACATTCATATTACTCCGTAGGCTCTTAAGCCGTGAAGGGTCTATAAAGAAGAGGTAGTGATCTGGCAAAGAACGTCTAAGACTGAATGCTACAAGCAGAGGTACAGAATCTGCCTTAATACGCTGTAAATTCTTCCTTGACTCTTTGACATTCTCAAAGCAACCGATGATTTGATAACGAAAAATCTACCATCGAACATTCAAATAGGATCCAGAGTAACAATAGGGCAGATCCACAGGAGTAGGCTTTCGTTCCATAAAAAGGAAGCTGCTTTTTACATTGTTTCATTTTCAATTTCATTGTGTCGGAATGGTGTTCTAGTACCGTGGTCATCACGAATCTTGATCGCTCCGATTAGAATACTGAGCGTTTACAAAGGCCTCCATTCTTTAACTCATTTAAGTCCTTTACCTCTTACAGTACTCTGCTTCCTATTTCCACATGTCTCTTCTTTCTCTGCACATTTTCCTACCTCTCATTTTCCCTTCCGGCATCTCCCTCACATCAGTTATTCATGGAAAACTCCAGTCACACTGGCTGTATTAAGTTGAAAAGACTGTATTATCTCCACACGACCATATTTTGGACTTTAGAAAGGATTACAGTGCCTCACAGATGTAATATCACGGGATCGCAAGAAACAGAAAACGTTTAAGTGCAAAAAAAAAAAAAAAAAAATCTGATTTTTTCCACTAATATGTGTCAATTAGAAACTGGTTTTCGGTTTGTTTGTGGCATCAAGCAACAATCAGTAATTTCTGGATGTTGGCCTAATAAGCCCGAAACCCACTTTGTTTTAAACATGCAGTAATGGGACCATATGCAGTTGGTTTCTTTTGCGCACTTACCAATTTCCACGATATTGTAATGCTAGTGTTGTTCTGAACTACGATGAAATGTTCCTTCGAGCAGGCATGAATTGCGGTGACAACAGCCGTTATGAAACACATGAAAAGCAATCGCAGTTGCAAATATGGACAACCATCAACTGTATAAGGGAATTGAGGCAATGAAAATTTGTGGCGGACTGGGACCCCAAACAGAATTTTTTCTACCAACAATGGTGGAAAAATCCAGATAGGCAAATACCAAAAGCCGTATTCGTGGCATGCAGCGTTGTATTACGTGAAAGATGTACTGTATAAAGATAGTCAGCACATACAAATACCTGGTTATAACAGTATGTAGGGATATGAAAGGAATGATTACATTGCCTCGCATGTAAAGCGGGTTGCAATTTCAACTCATTGACAGGTTACTGAGATAGTGAATTTCATCTACAAAAGCTTTCGAAACGCTCGTGCCGCCCACCCTACAGTATCGCTCAAGTCTTTGGGATCCATACTAAATAGGTATGCAGGTGATACTAGCATACACAGCGGAAGGCAGCACAAATGGTCACAACGTTTGCTTGACGTGAGAAATAGCGCCATAAAAACATTGAAGAACCGGAAATGATAAACACCAACTATGCCTCGAAACACGATACTGTAGACAGAACCAAAGGAGTAGGCATTGCGGCGTCTACAGCCGTTATGAAATACAGCAGTTGCGCATAGGAGCTACCTCCAACTGTAGAATGGACTGACGACCTTGAAAATTTATGCCGTACCAGGACCTGAACCTGGGTTTCCCGTTCGCCGCTACCGGTCGCCTTAACAATTCCGGTTATCCGTGCGCGCTTCGCGGCCAGTCTCAAACTTCCATAAGTCGTCGTCCATGTGTCATTAGCTTGTACTCTTACTTCTAACATATAAAGGCATTGCAGTACCGAATTTATCTTCCGATACCGGGGTGACGACTTTCGATTAAAATGCTTCCTCTGTGCGGGAATGAGAGTAAGTGTACGAGAGCAGGTCAATCACACATGGACATTGGGAACTTTGGGCCTGACTATGAAGCGCGCAAGGACAACCGAAATGGTCAAAGACGGTTTATCGGGTCCTGTAACGTGGACGACCCGATAACGTCGTGGAGAGGAAGCACCCGAACGTCAACTGGCGAGTAGTGTGGAGGACAGTTCACCACGTGACACTGGACACTGACGTCACGGCGATGTGGTGTATCACTGTCAATGGTAAGCAGGTGACCAGATCCAGGCCACGTGCGATCCACGTGGTAGACTCACCCACGTGCACGAGCTGTGGCGCTCAAAACAACGATGAACACCGTCTTAGCTGTGGCGAGTCTACGGCAGTGTGGCACTTATTGAAGCAAATGTCAGCGTACTTCCTTCGAGTGATGCGGAATAATATCGAACCCAAGACTATCTTATTCCCGGATGAGACGTATTACCCACGCAATAAAACTAACGCAATGACATGGCTTCGTGGACATGCAGTACATTATTTGTTTCAAGACGGCACTAAGGACACTTTAGACTTTTTGAACTATTTACAGGAACGACATTGTAAGATCCTCCGTAACCCAAAGTATCGACAGTATTTTTCCAATTATTTGTGGAGTGCGCTCCACGACCCTCCACGTAGCTGGAACATCACGGGTAAGAGAAGCTAAAATTACAAGACGATGATAGAACACTACACGGTACAACGTGGGATCTACTTTCATCATTACGAGAAGTCATACCTCGATGATACAGCAGAGGGAGAGTTTCGTCGTGAACCCTCACACTCTGTAGCAGTACTTGTCCCATTTCCTCTTTTTGTCCCCGGTGCGAAAAGGTCTTCGCAGTTTTTGTTTCCCATCCGGTGCAAGATGTAGCACTGGTTAATGGTGGTATGGATTCCACAATTCAGTTTTCTTTCATGGTTTCCTTAGCCCCGCACTTTGCTCTCTTTCAACTATTAGCATGTTTTTAGTTACGTGCGTCCCCAACTCGACGCAACGAGTGCACTTACTGGTTTTCAATTCCTTACTGTTAAAAAAAATAAAACAAAAATTTAAAAAATGGTTAAGGCGACCGCACCTGACAAGCGGAAAGTTCGGGTTCGAGTCGCGGTCGGTCACAAATTTTGAATGTCGTCGTTCAATTCTACACTTGAAGGTTATCCGTATTCGCAACTGCGTGTACATTTCTTGTATCCCCCGAAAGCGAGGAATAGTAATATACGGTACGCTGCGTATCGGAGCCGACCGGAGCTGCGGTAACAAGCTACAGGATGAGCTCTTCACTTATTAGTTCTTCCTTATTCTTCCTGGGTGATAAGTTTTACCATCGCTCGCTGAAAAGTAATACCTGCGATTTTTTTTTTCTCTTCTCAATATCGGTAAACTTTCGCGCTTTGCTGGCGCAAGTTACAACCCACTGCCCTAGAGGGTTCCGAAACGTGGCATTTAAAGTGACGGAGTGTAACGTAACTATGATGTTGCGTGCCAGACCTTCAGAAAATTGAAAGCACGAAATCGAAGAGTTCGGCTGCATATGGAGCAGCCTCTTTCTCAGCTTGACAATACCAGACCACGTACGAGCACTGCAACATCTGCAGCAAACCGACGCCTTAGGTTCACTGTCATCAGCCATCACCCATCCAGTCCCGAATTGGCACCATACGATTTACATCGGTTTCCGAAACTTAATGAACACCGGCGAGAACTTCGCTTCGATAGCGATGAAGCGGTGCAAGCAGAGTTGAAGTTGTGGCTCTGTCAAAAAGTCAAACACTCTCCACTGACGGTATCAACGAACTGCTCTCTCGTTCGGAGAAATGTCGTCGCCAGGGTGAGTGCTGAGAAGTAAATATGTAAACATAAAGAACAAAGATGTAAAACGTTAACAAAGTTTTGCTTTTCATGTGTACACCGAATCCTGGTGTGTATAGAACACACCTACACGAATATGAATTGCACTTCCTGCTCCCAACACGGATAAATAAAAAAGAAAAAAACTTGCACGTTCCACAGCATACAGACAAGACCTCAGGAACCAAGTAGCAGGTACAGTTGTAAGAATACCATTCACTGGAATCTTGAGGTCAGAGAAAACAACTGCGTGAAATAACTTGGAAGGCAAAGAATTATGTACGTCATTCATTCCACAAACAGTGTACTTTTCATCCCTTAATTAATGTATATCATAAAAAGTCGTTATTTATTTCAATAAAAAATTTAAGATTTTTAAACAAATCTGCTAACATGTAAGCGTACTTTACTGCCTTGAAAATATGATGTCCTCCGTGACAATTTGGTTCCTTAATTACATCTACATCTACATTTACATGGATACTCAGCAAATCACATTCAAGTGCCTGGCAGAGGGTTCATCGAACCACCTTCACAATTCTCTATTATTCCAATCTCGTATAGCGCGCGGAAAGAATGAACACCTATATCTTTCCGTACGAGCTCTGATTTCCCTTATTTTATCCCTACGTAGGTCGGTGTCAACAAAATATTTTCGCATTCGGAGGAGAAAGTTGGTGATTGGCATTTCGTGAGAAGAATCCGTCGCTACGAAAAACTCCTTTCTTTTAATGATGTTCATCCCAAATCGTGTATCATTTCTGTGACACTCTCTCCCATATTTCGCGATAATAGAAAACCTGCTGCCTTTCTTTGAACTTTTTCGATGTACTCCGTCAGTCCTACCTGGTAAGGATCCCACACCGCTCAGCAGTATTCTAAAAGAGGACGGACAAGGGTCGTGTAGGCAGTCTCCTTAGTAGATACACCGATTACGGTTGTGACACTTCCCTCGGAATTTATTTCGCTCAAATATCCAATAAGAACTACGAGATCGTTACGAAAATTGCGGTCTCGTGTTTGGAGAACGTTGACCACAAACAATTACGCGCTGTGTTTTAGTTACTGAAGCCCACTATTAAAGTTCCAACTCTTATATATATAATTTCAGTTTCAAATGTTGAAATGTATTCCTTAAATTCAACTACTCAAAGCACGAAATGAAAATTTGTGGCAGTCTGGGTTGGTCCAGGGAGCATGTTCGGATATCCAAAGTGATAAGGTGGGAAATCCGGATTCAAGACCCGGTCCGTTACAAATTTTCATTTTTCATACGTCGCTATAAGAAGTACACCTAAACGTATAAATTTCAATTTCAGTTGCATTCCCCAGTGTACCACCCATCCTCCTCCTGATCAGCTCACAAGGAAGAGGAGAAGTCATCTTTTTCCAACATCGTAGTGAAGGTGGAATGCAATGAAAGTCTAATGAATACAGAATGCAGATTGATACACTACTGCTACACCAACACGAAACGCAGATGATAGACGGGTATTCATTGTACAAATACACTCCTGGAAATTGAAATAAGAACACCGTGAATTCATTGTCCCAGGAAGGGGAAACTTTATTGACACATTCCTGGGGTCAGATACATCACATGATCACACTGACAGAACCACAGGCACATAGACACAGGCAACAGAGCATGCACAATGTCGGCACTAGTACAGTGTATATCCACCTTTCGCAGCAATGCAGGCTGCTATTCTCCCATGGAGACGATCGTAGAGATGCTGGATGTAGTCCTGTGGAACGGCTTGCCATGCCATTTCCACTTGGCGCCTCAGTTGGACCAGCGTTCGTGCTGGACGTGCAGACCGCGTGAGACGACGCTTCATCCAGTCCCAAACATGCTCAATGGGGGACAGATCCGGAGATCTTGCTGGCCAGGGTAGTTGACTTACACCTTCTAGAGCACGTTGGGTGGCACGGGATACATGCGGACGTGCATTGTCCTGTTGGAACAGCAAGTTCCCTTGCCGGTCTAGGAATGGTAGAACGATGGGTTCGATGACAGTTTAGAGGTACCGTGCAGTATTCAGTGTCCCCTCGACGATCACCAGTGGTGTACGGCCAGTGTAGGAGATCGCTTCCCACACCATGATGCCGGGTGTTGGCCCTGTGTGCCTCGGTCGTATGCAGTCCTGATTGTGGCGCTCACCTGCACGGCGCCAAACACGCATACGACCATCATTGGCACCAAGGCAGAAGCGACTCTCATCACTGAAGACGACACGTCTCCATTCGTCCCTCCATTCACGCCTGTCGCGACACCACTGGAGGCGGGCTGCACGATGGTGGAGCGTGAGCGGAAGACGGCCTAACGGTGTGCGGGACCGTAGCCCAGCTTCATGGAGACGGTTGCGAATGGTCCTCGCCGATACCCCAGGAGCAACAGTGTCCCTAATTTGCTGGGAAGTGGCGGTGCGGTCCCCTACGGCACTGCGTAGGATCCTACGGTCTTGGCGTGCATCCGTGCGTCGCTGCGGTCCGGTCCCAGGTCGACGGGCACGTGCACCTTCCGCCGACCACTGGCGACAACATCGATGTACTGTGGAGACCTCACGCCCCACGTGTTGAGCAATTCGGCGGTACGTCCACCCGGCCTCCCGCATGCCCACTATACGCCCTCGCTCAAAGTCCGTCAACTGCACATACGGTTCACGTCCACGCTGTCGCGGCATGCTACCAGTGTTAAAGACTGCGATGGAGCTCCGTATGTCACGGCAAACTGGCTGACACTGACGGCGGCGGTGCACAAATGCTGCGCAGCTAGCGCCATTCGACGGCCAACACCGCGGTTCCTGGTGTGTCCGCTGTGCCGTGCGTGTGATCATTGCTTGTACAGCCCTCTCGCAGTGTCCGGAGCAAGTATGGTGGGTCTGACACACCGGTGTCAATGTGTTCTTTTTTCCATTTCCAGGAGTGTATATTATACTAGAAGTGACAAGTGATTACATTTTGACGCAATTTGGGTGCATAGATACTGAGAAATCAGTACCCAGAACAACCACCTTGATACGCCTGGGCATTGAGTCAAACAGAGCTTGGATGGCGTGTACAGGTACAGCTGCCCATGCAGCTTCAACACGATATCACAGTTCATCAGTCCGCCCCCGCTAGCTGAGTCGTCAGCACGACAGACTGTCAATCCTAAGGCCCCGGGGTCGATTCCCGGCTGGGTCGGAGATTTTCTCTGCTCAGGGTCTGGGTGTTGTGTGGTCCTAATCATCATCCTTGCATCCCCATCGACTGTAGGTCGCCGAAGTGCCGTCAAATCGAAAGACTTGCACCAGATAGCAGTCTACCCGACGGGAGGCCCTCGTCACACGACATTTCATTTTATTTCGCAGTTACTCGGCCACCATTGACCAGACGTTTTCAATTGGTGAGAGATCTGGTGAATGTGCTGGCCAGGGCACGAGTAGAACATTTTCTGTATCCAAAAAGGCCTGCACAGGACCTGCAACATGCGGTCGTGCATTATGCTACTGAAATGTAGGGTTTTGCAGGGATAGAATGAAGGGTAGAGCCAGGGGTGGTAACACATCTGAAATGTAGCGTCCACTGTTCAAAGTGCCGTCAGCGCGAACAAGAGGTGACCGAGACGTGTAACCAATGGTACCCCCATACCATAACGCCAAGTGATACGACAGTATGGTGATGACGATTACACGCTTCCAATATGCGTTCACCGCGATGTCGCCAAACATGGATGCGACCATCATGATGCTGTAAACAGAACCCGGATTCATCCGAAAAAATGACGTTTTGCCATTCGTGCACCCAGGTTCGTCATTGAGTACACCATCGCTGGCGCTCCTGTCTGTGATGCAGTGTCAAGGGTAACAGCCATGCTGTCCGAGCTGCTGCAAACGTCGTCGAACTGTTCGTGCAGATGGTTTTTGTCTTGCAAACGTCCCCATCTGTTGACTGAGGGATCGAGACGTGGCTGCACGATCCGTTACAGCCGTGCGGATAAGATACCTATCATCTCGACTGCTAGTGATACGAGGCCGTTGCGATCCATCACGGCGTCCCATATTACCCTCCTGAACCCACCGATTCCATATTCTGCTAACAGTCACTGGATCTCGACCAACGCGAGCAGCAATGTCGCAATACGATAAACCGCAATCGCGATAGGCTACAATCCGACATTTATCAAAGTCGAAAACGTGATGGTACGCATTTCTCCTCCTTATAAGAGACATCACAACAACGTTTCACCAGGCAACGCCGGTCGACTGCTGTTTGTGTATGAGAAATCGGCTGGAAAGTTTCCTCATGTCAGCACGTTGTAGGTGTCACCACCGGCGCCAACCTTGTGTGAATGTTCTGAAAAGCTAATCATTTGCAAATTGCAGCATCTTCTTCCTGTCGGTTAAATTTCACGTCCGTAGCACGTCTTCTTGGTGGTGTAGCAATGTTAATCGTCAGTAGTGTAATAAATCGAAGAAAGAAGAAAGTATTGAGAAGAAGCAGAAATGAGAACAGCACCAAACATAACATCGCAACTGGGGATCACGAAGTAAATGAAGTTAAAGAATTCTGCAACGTGGGCAGCAGACTAACCTATGGCGGTCGGAGC